>NC_072393.2:18501250-18802500 GCF_028885625.2 Pongo pygmaeus
CTGGTCTCGAACTCCTGACCTCAGTTGATCCACCTGCCTCGGCCTCCCAAAGTGCTGGTATTACAGGTGTTAGCCACCTTCCCTGGACAATGGGGTCAGGGGTTCCGTGTCCAGTTCTGTGTCCTCAGGCTGTGTATTCCTCAAGGAACAGGCTGAGGCTGAGGCTTTCTGGGGCTCTGGCAAGGCCCAGAGTAGGAAGCGGAAGAGTGAGAGGGCACCTGAGCCTCACAGCCCCCCTTTCCCTAAAGACTCCTCATTAATTTGCCACCAGCATCTCGCGAACTGCCACCTTCCCTGGTGCGGTTGAATATTTAACAAACACCTTAGGATCTGAGATTCATTACCTGTAGGTGTGCGATCTGCCTGGAACTGAGCTCAGGATGCCAGCAAGAGGTTCCAGACCCATATGGGTGAAAGGCTCTGAACCTCACCCTGTCCCTACCTCTGTATGACATTGAGTAAGCAGCAACACCTCTCTGGGCCTTAGACACCCACTATGTGCCTTCCCTGCAGGTTTGAACCCACCAGGACCTAAAAGGGAGGGCACAGAGGAGGGGTAGAGGCAGGCCATTCCAGGCCATTACCCATTCCAGCCGGATCCGGGTCTTGCGGCGCAGTCAGGTTGCAGGTGGCAAGGCCCCCGTCCTGGCCCACGGGCTGCCATTCAATGCAATACGTCGTGCTCTGAGGGCGGGCTGGCCAATACATGGTGGTCCCGTTGGTTCCGACGCTGATATTCAGAGCCACTGGTTCTGGAAGGAGAGGAGAGAGACCCATCGAGACAGTTGCTGTCTCTCTCCCCAGCCCCCTTCTCTGGCTCCTGCAGCCTCTCTCCCACCCTCTCATCTATACCCCTGACCCTACAGGGCCAGGGATGTCTGTGTTTGGCTGTTTCCCTGCACTGGAGGCTGCCTGGGGGCCAGGCACAAAGTGGGTAGCAGATGGCGTTTGTTTTTTTGTTTTTTCTTTGGAGACGGATTCTTGCTCTGTCACCCAGGCTGGAGTGCAGTGGCATGATCACGGCTCCCTGCAATCTCAGCCTCCCGGGTTCAAGCAATTCTCCTGCCTCAGCCTCCTGAGTAGCTGGGACTACAGGCGCGCGCCACAATGTCTGGCTAATTTATTATTATTATTTTTTGGTGGAGATGGGGTTTCACCATGTTGCCCAGGCTGGTCTCGAACTCCTGACCTCCAGTGATCCACCTGCCTTGGCCTCCCAAAGTGCTGGGATTACAGGCGTAATCCACCGCACCCAGTCAGCAGATGGTGTTTGAATGAGCTGAGTCCTCCTCCAGCCTAACTGCTGTCTCCTCACCAGGATAGTCACCATGAGGGCTTCCTGTACTGCCATTACACCCACTTCCAGCCTTGTAGGCGTCTCCGGCTGTGGCAGATACCTGGCTGCCCACCACTTGCCTCGCCTAGGCAGAGAGTGTGATGCAAGACCAGGCCTCCCCGGCGTGACCGGCCCCACTGGTGGTCTCATGCCAAACTCAGAAGCACGAGCACACACCCACTCAGTCCCTGGGCAAATCTCTCCCACACCCTCCCTCCAGGGCATCTGCATGAATGTCAGAGAGATGGATACTGCTTGCAATTCTGGGGATAGCAACTGCCATTTATTGAGTACCGAATGCATGTGCCAAGCCAATGCTGAGAGCTTTACAGGCACCATTTCACTATGATATGGGACCAGGCTGGGTATGGTGGCTCACGCCTGTAATCCTAGCACTTTGGGAGGTGGAGACGGGTGGATCGCTTGAGCCCAGGAGTTCGAGACCAGCCTGGGCAACATAGGGAGACCCCTGTCTCTACAAAAAATAAAAATAAAAAAATAACCAGGTGTGGTGGTGCATGTCTGTAGTCCCAGCTACTCCAGAGGCTGAGGTGGAAGGATCACTTGAGTCTGGGAGTTCAAGGCTGCAGTGAGCCATGATTGCACTCCAGTCTGCCAACAGACTGAGAACCTAGCTCAAAAATAATAAAAATGTAGGTCGGCCACAGTGGCTCACACCTGTAACCCCAGCACTTTGAGAGGCTGAGGCGGGTGGATCACCTGAGGGCAGGAGTTTGAGACCAACCTGGGCAACATAGTGAAACTCCATCTCTACTAAAAATACAAAAATTAGGCTGGGCACAGTGGCTCACGCCTATAATCCCAACACTTTGGGAGGCCAAGGCAGGTGGATCACTTGAGGTCAGGAGTTCGAGACCAGCCTGGCCAACATGGTGAAACCCCGTCTCTACTAAAAATACAAAATTAGCCGGGTATGGTGGCAGATGCCTGTAATCCCAGCTACTTGGGAGGCTGAAGCAGGAGAATCTCTTGAATCTGGGAGGCGGAGGTTGCAGTGAGCTGAGATCATGCCATCTGTCACGAGAAAAAAAGAAATTAGATCTTAAATAAACACAGGGTCAACTCTAGCCTTTTTTCTTTCTTTCTTTCTTTCTTTTTTCTTTTTTGAAACAGAGTGTAGCTCTATCACCCAGGGTGGAGTGCAGTGGCTCAGCTAGTTTTTGTTGTTGTTGTTGTTGTTTAATATTACATAATAGCCAGGTATGATGGCACATGCCTATATTCCCAGCTATTTGGGAGGCTGAGGGAGAAAGATTGCTTGAGTCCAGAAGTTCAAGTCCAGCCTGGGCAACATAGCAAAACTCTGTCTCTTAAACAAACAAACAAACAGACCAACAACAACAAAAAACTGCATTATGGATCTTGATTATTGAATTTTTTTTTTTTTTTTTTTTTTTTTTTTTGACACAGTCTCGCTCTTTGTTGCCCAGGCTGGAGTGCAATGGTACAATTTCGGCTCACTGCAACCTCTGGCTCCTGGGTCCAAGCGATTCTTCTGCCTCAGCCTCCCAAGTAGCTGGGACTACAGCCACCACACTCAGCTAATTTTTGTATTTTTAGTAGAGACTGGATTTCACCACGTTGGCCAGACTGGTCTCAAACTGCTGACCTCAGGTGATTCACCTGCCTTGGCCTCCCAAAGTGCTGGGATTACAGGTGTGAGCCACCGTGCCTGGCTGATTACTGAATTTTTGATACACCCCTAAATTAGGCACTCCTTTAAAATTTTCTGCCTCACTCCTCTCACCCTGGTCTAGCTGAGGCTCAGAGTAGGTGCTCAGCTCTGAGGGGCCCTCATACCGCCCTCCCCACCCAGAGGAGGCACCTGTGTGGGTGTCGGCAGGAATGTGCCACGTCTGGTTCAGGCCAGGACCAAATTGGTTCGAGGAGATGACAGCCACGTTGTAGGCAGCACCCGAGAGATAGGGCATCTTCCCCAGGTGCAGGGTCCTGGTGGCCTTGGCCTTACACGGGCAGGACAGCATGTGGAGCTGCAGTCGGTAGGTGACCTCTGTGCCAGGCGCCAGCCCTTGACAGCCTTCTGGAAGCTCCAGCTGGGTTGGCTGTCAGGAGTATGAAAGACAGCTTGTGGGGACCTGATCACACTCATTATCCCATAGGCAGACAGCAGGGCACAGCCTATGAAGACAGACTTGGACAAAGGCCACAGCCAATAACATGCATCAAAAATTTAAAAAATAATAAACCTCAATGCTGGCAAAGCTGCTGTGAGACAGGCATTCATCTCCAGCACACATCTAGCTTGGGGGAGGTGGGAAATTGACAAAACCCACTGACATTCAGGAAAACAAGAATGTTTCCATCTTTTAACCCAGTTACCTCAAGCAGAAAATTTTTCCTTAGAAAAGGAATTTGAGAGGCCGGGTGCGGTGACTCACGCCTGTAATCCCAGCACTTTGGGAGGCTGAGATGGGTGGATCATGAGGTCAGGAGATCGAGACCATCCTGGCTAACATGGTGAAACCCCGTCTCTACTAAAAATACAAAAAATTAGCCCGGCGTGGTAGTGGGTGCCTGTAGTCCCAGCTACTCGGGAGGCTGAGGCAGGAGAATGGCGTGAACCCGGGAGGCGGAGCTTGTGGTGAGCCGAGATGGCGCCACTGCACTCCAGCCTGGGTGACAGAGCAAGACTCCATCTCAAAAAAAAAAGAAAAAGAATTTGAGTTAGAGGAACATAGGAATTAAAGGATTTTTGCTACAGCCTTATAGTAACAGCTCATTAGGGACCTGACTAAGATGACTATGGTAAAGTCAGTGAGTGAAGTATTTGTCAGTTTTGTCTCAACAGAGATACTCCCTCTATGCCTCAGTTTCCCTGTCTGTAAAATGGGGCCAATCAGACTGCACTTAATGGGTTGTTTTGGGACTTAAAGCAATAATCTGCTACCCCGGCAAATGCAGTCACCATTATCTCTTTCCTGGCCTTCTGGCTTCTGTGCAATTCCCCCACACACTGTTTCTCACACAGGAGCCAGGGAAAGCCTGTGAACATCTGAGTCCAGTCATGTGCCTCCCCTGCTCACGCACACTCCATGGCTCCCTATTACCTTCGGAGTTAAACCCACAGTTTGCCCACTTCCTGCCACCTCTACATCTCGTCTCCTTCCATCTACCACTTGCTCATCCCTCTCCAGCCCTTTGCCTCCTGCTCCCCATCCCAGGCCACCCCACAGCCCTGTGACAGCCCCGTTACCTGCTCTTTCAGGGTCAGCCGCCTCCTCCCATCTCGGCCCAGCTGCTCCACCGAGAATCTCACCTGAGGCTGTGGGGGGTTTTCTGCAATCAGAACCAAACCAACCAGACGAATTGGAAGGAGAGAAAGACTGATGGATGTTTTCTTTGTAAATGATGGATTCTCCACATTTACAAAGTGAAAATCACTTGCTGCCCCAAATTGCAGAAAAGAGAAAAAACTGAAGGAAGAAAAATTAACACAATTTGCATCCCCAGGGATAACTGCCACCTGTAATCTCATGTTGCCTAAGGTTTTTTGTTTGTTTGTTTGTTCGTTTGTTTTTTGAGATGAAGTCTCACTCTATTGCCCAGGCTGGAGTGCATTGGTGCGATCTCGGCTCACTGCAACCTCTGCCTTCTGGGTTCAAGCGATTCTCCTGCCTCAGCCTCCCAGGTAGCTGGGATTACAGGCATGCACCACCATGCCCGGCTAATTTTTGTGTTTTTAGTAGAGACGGGGTTTCACCATGTTGGTCAGGCTGTTCTCGAACTCCTGACCTTGTGATCCGCTTACCTCGGCCTCCCAAACTGCTGGAATTATAGGCGTGAGCCACCACGCCTGGCCTCTAAGTTTCTTTTTGAATGCAAATGTATTTCTCTGCATGGTTTTGTTGTTGTTGCTGTTGTTTTATAGACTAGAGACAGGGTCTCGTTTTGATTCCCAGGCTTCTCTCAAACTCCTGGCCTCAAACAATCCTCTGGCCTCGGCATCCCAAAGTGCTGGGATTACAGGCATAAGCCACAGCGCCAGGCCTTTCTGCATGGTTTGAAACCCTCTCACTCATTTCCCTGTTGCCCAGGCTCAGGGCAGCAGCCGTTTAGTACACCCTGCCACCTGCAGGTGACATTGTCCTTGAGACACTGTGAGGTTCAGCCTGATGATTCTCACTTGATAAAGCCCTGTAGTGGGCTGAGCGCAGTGGCTCATGCCTGGAATTCCAGCACTTTGGGAGACCGTGGTGGGAGGATCACTTGACGCCAGGAGTTCGAGACCAGCCAGGCAAACATGGTGAAACCCCATCTCTACTAAAAATACAAAATTAGCTGGGTGTGGTGGTGCATGCCTGTAAATCCCAGCTACTCGGATGGCTGAGGCAGGAGAATCGCTTGAACCCGTGAGGCGGAGGTTGCAGTGAGCCAAGATCGCACCACTGCACTCCAGCCAGGGTGACAGAGCAAGATACTGTCTCAAAACAAAACAAAACAAAACAAAAAATAGCAGTAAGCCAGGCGCAGTGGCTCACGCCTGTAATCCCAGCACTTTGGGAGGCTGAGGAGGGCGGATCACGAGGTCAGGAGATTGAGACCATCCTGGCGAACACGGTGAAACCCCTTCTCTACTAAAAAATACAAAAAATTAGCCAGGCATGGTTGCAGGCACCTGTAGTCCCAGCTACTTGGGAGGCTGAGGCAGGAGAATGGCGTGAACCTGGGAGGCGGAGCTTGCAGTGAGCTGAGATGGCGCCACTGCACTCCAGCCTGGGTGACAGAGCAAGACTCCATCTCAAAAAAAAAACAAACAAAAAACAACAAACAAACAAACAAAAAACAGCAGCAAGAAACCCTAAAGTGGGTGCAGCAAGACCAGATGCCACATTGTCAGGGTTTGAGCACCCATTTCTCCCTCTGCTTTATTTCTAACACTCACCACCTTGTTTCTGATACCTGCTGCCTTATTTCTTTTCCCATTTTATTTTATTATTACTTTTTTTTTTTTTTTTAACTTTTTGAGACAGAGTCTGGTCCTGTCGCCCAGGCTGGAGTGCAGTGGTGTGATCTTGGATCCCTGCAACCTCCACCTCCCGAGTTCAAGCGATTCTCCTGCCTCAGCCTCCCAAGTAGTTGGGATTACAGGCTCCTGCCATCACGCCCAGCTAATTTTTGTATTTTTAGTAGAGAAGAGGTTTCACCATGTTGGCCAGGCTGGTCTCGAACTCCTGACCTCAAGTGATCTGCCCGCCTCAGCCTCCCAAAGTGCTGGGATTATGGGCATCAGCCACCACGCCTGGCCCCATTTTATTTTTATTTTTATTTTTATTTTATTTTATTTTATTTTATTTTTTTGAGACGGAGTCTTACTCTGTCGCCCAGGCTGGAGTGCAGTGGCGCGATCTCGGCTCACGGCAACCTCTGCTGCCTGGGTTCAAGCGATTCTCTTGCCTCAGCCTCCCGAGTAGCTGATTACAGCTACTAGTAGGGATTACAGGCGCCTGCCACCACGCCCAGCTAATTTTTTTTGTAGTTTTTAGTAGAGATGGAGTTTCACCATCTTGGCCAGGCTGGTCTTGAACTCCTGACCTCGTGATCCACCCGCCTCTGCCTCCCAAAGTGCTGGGATTACAGGCGTGGGCCACCACACCCGGCCGGCCCCATTCTATTTTATTTTTTAGAGATGGGGTCTCACTATGTTGCCCGGGCTGGTCTCAAATCACTGACCTCAAGTGATCCTCCCGCCTCAGCCTTCTGAGCAGCTGGAACTACAGGGGTGCACCACCACCTCCAGCTGCTGCCTTATTTCTAACACTTGCCCCTGTTCCTGTGCCCGGAGTGATCTTACCAGGGGGAACGCACACGGGGCTGCTCCACTTGCTCCAGGAACTTCCTTGTCTCCCCAGCCGCCGTCGTCGGAGCTGGAATTCCTGGGCCACATTCATCTCCAGGGGGCAGAGGCAGGACTCTGGGGAGAGGCAGGTCGAACATCAGGCTGTAAGAATTGTCCAGGACTTGGCACCAGTCACTTAACCATCATGCACTTATTGAGCTCCAACTGTGTACAGAGCCACATGCTGGGTCCTCTTAGGGCCTCCAGGATCACCCACGTCCATCCCTGCCCCTCAGTTCAAGTCCTGGCTACGGCCATCCCTTGGGTTGTGACCTTGGCCAAAGGCTTCTCACCCCCTCCAAGTCTTGATTTGTTTCCCCACGTGCAATTTGGAAATAATCCAATACTGAACTATGGGGCAGGGTAAGAGGCATACAAAAAATTCAGCATTGGACCTGGCATACAGTAGGCGCTCAATTAATGCCAATTTGCTGCAGCTGTTGTTGTCATTACTATTAATATTCTCACCAGTATCATCATCCTGAGGTCCGCAGTCGCCCTAGAATAAGAACATATTCATATACTGTTTTGCATTTTGGTGCTGAAAAATATTTGCTGTTTTACAATTATTTATTTATTTACTTATTTATCGGAGACACAGTCTCACTCTGTCATCTAGGCTGGAGTGCAGTGGTGCAATCACGGCTTATTGAAGCCTCAACCTCCCAGGGCTCAGGTGATCCTCCCGCCTCAGCCTCCTGAGTAGTTGGGACTACAGGCATGCACCATCACACCCAGCTAATTTTTGCATTTTTGGTAGAGGTGGGATTTCACCATGTTGCCCAGGCTGGTCTCAAACGCCTGGCCTCAAGCAATCCCACCCCAACTCGGCCTCCCAAAGCACTGGGATTACAGGCGTGAGCCATTGCACCTCGCTAAATTTTTTTAAATTAAAGACCATACTTTCAGAGTTTATTCTATAGTTAATTACTAGAGAACCTTCTCTAGGTTCAAACCATCTTTAGGAACATAGAAAGCAGTAAAAAATTATTATAACTAAATTTTAAAAATTAATAATTATTTTACTAAACACAACATGGGATCCTGGATTGAATCTGGGAACAGAAAAAAGACATTCCTGGAAAAATTGGTGACATTCAAATAATGCCTGGAGTTTATCTAAGACGTTAACATTAGAGGAGTTTGAGTAAAGGGTATATGGGCGTTCTCTGCTCCAGTTTATATAGTAACTTTTCTGAAAATCGAAGATTATTCCAAAAGAAAAAATTTATTTTAAAAAATTTTAGTGGGAGCCAGGCGTGGTGGTTCATGCCTGTATTCCCAGCACTTTGGAAGGCCAAGGTGGGCAGATCACCTGAGGAGTTTGAGACCAGCCTGGCCCACATGGCGAAACCCTGTCTCTACTAAAAATACAAAAATTAGCTGCGCGTGGTGGTGGACGCATGCCTGTAATCCCAGCTACTCAGGAGGCTGACGCAGGACAATCGCTTGAACCCGGGAAGCAGAGGTTGCAGTGAGCTGAGATCGTGCCACTGCACTCCAGCCTGGGCGACAGAGCAAGGCTCCGTCTCAAAAAAAAAAAAAAAAAAGAAAAAAAAAAACCACCTCAGGGGCTAGAGTGGGGGCTGGTTGGGAGCGGGGACAGATGCAGAGATGGTGAGACTGATTTGGGGGTGAAGGTGCCCTGGAGAGGCCCGTGTCCACCCTGGACTTGGGAAACAAACTCACCAACTTCCATGGGCTGGTGGGTGTCCGGTGACGGAACTGCACCTCAGCACCAACCTGGTTATCCGGGGTCTCCCACTCCATTCGCAGCTGCCCGGCCAACTTGGACACCTTGATGTCTCCCAGAGGAGGCTCATATTTAACTGGAAGCAGAGGTTGGGATTGGCAAGGGTCAGCCCACACGTATGTGAGTTAATGGGCCCTGAAAATCCACCCTGTCCAGGATAAGCAACTGAATCCCTAAATATGAATTAGGGGACACCTTGCAGGTCCCAGCTAAGCCTGGTATACTATGATCAAAAAGTCAAGATTTATACACAAGCCACATACGGTGGCTCACCCTATAATTCCAGTATTTTGGGAGGCCAAGGCAGGAAGATCACTTAAGCCCAGGAGTTCTAGACCAGCCTGGGCAACATAGAGAGACACCCCCTCCCCAATCTCTACATAAAAATTAGCCAGGCATGGTAGTTAATGACTGTGGTTCCAGCTACTTAGGAGAGTGAGATGGGAGGATCACTTGAGCCTAGGAGGTTGAGGCGGAAGTGAGCCCTGATCACACCACTGCACTCCAGTCTAGGAAACAGAGGGAGACCTTGTCTCTAAAAAAACAACAAATATGGCCAGGCGCAGTGGCTCATAGCTGTAATCCTAGCACTTTGGGAAGCCGAGGCGGGTGGATCATCTGAGGTCAGGAGTTTAAGACCAACCTGGCCAACACGGTGAAACACCATCTCTACTAAATACAAAAATTAGCCAGGCATGGTGGTGGGCACCTGTAATCCCAGCTACTTGGGAGGCTGAGGCAGGAGAATCGCTTGAACCCAGGAGGCGGAGGTTGTAGTTAAACGAGATCCCACCACTGCCCTCCGGCCTGGGTGACAGAGCAAGACTCTGTCTCAAAACAAATTAAAATTAAATTAAAATTTAAAAATAAATAAATAATTTTTAATAAAGATTTATACACAGGATCCTGTTAGTGAAGATATCTTTAAAATATTAACACCCATTGCTGGCAAGGCTGTGAAGAGACAGGCACTTTTGTAAATTGCTTGCCAGAGGGTAATCGATTCTGACAAGCAATTTACAAAAGTGCTCGTCTCTTGCGGGTGATCCGCCCGCCTCGGCCTCCCAAAGTGCTGGGATTATAGGCATGAGCCACTGTGTCCAGCCAATTCTTTGTTTGTTTGTTTGTTTGTTTAGAACTATCAGGGAAATCGTACTTAGTTTTTAGATCCATTTCAAGGAATCTGACCTAAGGAGAGACGTAAATTCGCATAAAATAGTCCTGCTGCACTGCGGTCATACTCTGCCTGATTTTTTTTTTATATCATTGTATAAATTTAAGAGGTATGGTGGCTTTATATACATATCCATAGTGAAATGGTTACTACAGTAAGGAATTTAACATATCCATGGCCAGGCACAGGGGCCCATGCCTATACTCCAAGCATTTTGGGAGGCCAAGGCAGGAGGATCATTTGAGCCCAGGAGTTCAAGACCACCCTGGCCAACATAGCAAGACCCCATCTCTTAAAAATATATATACATATATACATATACATCACCTTCTATAATTACTTTTTTGGTGTGTGGTGAGAACACTTAAAATTTTTTCTTTTTTTTTTTTTTTTGAGATGGAGTCTCCCTCTGTCACCCAGGCTGGAGTGCATTGGTGTGATCTCGGTTCACTGTAACCTCCATACCCCAGGTTCAAGTGATTCTCCTGCCTCAGCCTCCCGAGTAGCTGGAATTACAGGCGCCCGCCACCACACTCGACTAATTTTTGTATTTTTAGTAGAGATGGGGTTTCACCATGTTGGTCAGGCTGGTCTCGAACTCCTGACCTCAGGTGATCCTCCCACCCCGGTCTCTCGAAGTACTAGGATTAGGGCGTGAACCACCGCACCCAGCCCTAAAATCTATTATTTTAGCACATTTTCAATATACATTATTTTTAATTATAGTTCTCTACTGTACATTGGAACGCTAGATTTATTTGTGCTGCATAACTACAAATTGTATTCCTTTGACCTACATCTCCCCCGTTTCCTCCTTCTCTCCATCCCCGGTAACCACAGTTCTACTTTCAGTGCCTAGATATTCGACTTTTTTTTTTAAGATTATACATGTAAGTGGGCTGGGCGCGGTGGCTCACGCCTGTAATCCCAGCACTTTGGGAGGCCGAGGCGGGCGGATCATGAGGTCAGGAGATCAAGACCACAGTGAAACCCCGTCTCTACTAAAAATACAAAAACTTAGCCGGGCGCGGTGGCGGGCGCCTGTAGTCCCAGCTACTGGGGAAGCTGAGGCAGGAGAATGGTGTGAACCCAGGAGGCAGAGCTTGCAGTGAGCCGAGATCGCACCACTGCACTCCAGCCTGGGCGACAGAGCGAGACTCCGTCTCAAAAAAAAAAAAAAAAGAAAAAAGATTATACGTGTAAGTGAGAGCATGAAGTATTTTTGTTTCTGTGCCTGGCTTACTTCACTCAACATAATGTCCTCCAGCTTTGTCCATGTTGTGGCAAATGACATGATTTCCTTCATTCTTTTCTTTTCTTTCTTTCTTTTTTTTTTTTTTTTTTTTGAGACAGTGTCTTGCTCTGTCACCCAGGCTGGAATGCAGTGACTTGATCTTAGCTCACTACAACCTCTGCCTCCTGGATTCAAGCCCTTCTCCCGCCTCAGCCTCCCAGGTAGCTGAGATTGCAGGCATGCCCCACCACACCAGGCAAATTTTTTGGCTTTTTTGTGTGTGTTGCTGTTGTTTTTTAGATGGAGTCCTGCTCTGTCGCCAGGCAGGAGTGCAGTGGCTCAATCTCAGCTCACTGTAACCTCCACCTCCCGGGTTCAAGCGATTCTCCTGCCTCAGCCTCCCCAGGAGCTGGGACTACAGGCATGCGTGGCCACTCCTGGCTAATTTTTGTATTTTTAATAGAGATGGGGTTTCACCATGTTGACCAGGATGGTCTCGATCTCTTGACCTTGTGATCCGCCCACCTCAAGGTGATCACCTTGTGATCCACCCAAAGTGCTGGGATTACAGGCGTGAGCCACTGCACCCGGCAAAATACATGATGTTGAGTCATGAGAACAGATATTAAGAACCCAACCAGGTCTTGGCAGCATTATGGCTAGCAGAGAGAAACCAGAAGCAATCTAAGTGCCCAGGAATAGGGGATTGGTAAGGGGACCATGAAAGACTGCTTTGTCACAATAGTGTTTGTGTGACACTATGTGAAGTGACAATGGCTAGTAGTATCAAGTCCCTTGCCAGGGGCCAGGAATCCCCTCCAGCTCCAGCCTTGCAGCCTGATGGTCTCTCTGGGTAAAAAATGGACGGGGGGAGAACAAGGTGCCAACCTGAGTTGTAGAGCTGCAGGGTCACCTCAGGAGACTTCTCTGTCTGGTTCCTGGCCCAGGATTCCACCCAGAGTGTGACGGTGTACAGCACAGACACCCCAGCCTGGTCGGAGAACTGCAGCCTGGTGGCTGAGCCAGTGGCGAAGTAGCAGCAGCGCCCGGAGCTAAGGCTGCAGCAGGAAGGAGTGTCGGTGCCGAGTCTGGGGTCCTAGTGGACCCCACAGCTGACTTTGTGCATCACATCCCAGCATCATTTTTTTGGTGTTTGTTTGTTTGTTTGGAGATGGAGTTTCAGTCTGTCACCCAGGCTGGAGTGCAGTGGCACAATCTCGGCTCACTGCGACCTCCACCTCCCTGGTTCAAGCAATTCTCCCACCTCAGCCTCCCTAGTAGCTGGGATTACAGGCACATGCCACCATATGCGTTTAAGTTTTGTATTTTTAGTAGAGATGGGGTTTCACCATGTTGGCCAGGGTGGTCTCCAACTTCTGGCCTCAAGTGATCCGCCCACCTCAGCCTCCCAAAGTGCTGGGATTACAAGCGTGAGCCACTGCGCCCAGCCCCCAGCATCCTTTTCTGTCCCTTGTACCCCTCCTCCCCCAGCCTGGGGGTTCCTTGGAGATCAATCTGGGACTGGAGGGGTTTGAGGGACCCCAGTATCTCCCAGCAAGGACTGCACTACACAGTGAAGAAACGAATGAAAGGGCTGGGCGCAGTGCCTCATGCTTGTAATCCCAGCACTTTGGGAGGCCAAGGGGGGTGGATCACCTGAGGCCAGGAGTTCAAGACCAGCCTGGCCAACATGGTGAGACTCTGTCTCTACTAAAAATACAAAAATTAGCAGGTGTGGTGGCGTGTGCCTATAGTCCCAGCTACTCAGGAGGCTGAGGCAGGAAAATCACTCTAACTCAGGAGGCAGAGTTTGCAGTGAGCTGACATCATGACACTGCACTCCAGCCTGGGCAACAGAGCAAGACTCCGTCTCAAAAAAAAAAAAAAAAAGAAAAGAAAAAAGAAAAAAGAAACGGATGGATGGATGGATGGATGGATAAGTGAAAGGGTGAAGAAGAAAAAAGGAGTAGAGAGACCCTCATGGCCACCCACCCTGGGATGCCTACGTTCACTGACCAACCCCCACCACAATCCTCCTACTCTCTCTTCTTAGATGAGAAACTGAAGCCCAGGAAGGAGTGTTGACCCAGCCAAGATCACGCACCCGACAGTAGGGGCACCAGAGGGGGTTGGAGCAAGAGTGGGATGGTGGGTGAGGGTTTGGGAATGATAGAGGGGTCCTTACCAACATCGCAGGAAGTGGTTGACCCCAGCTGTGGGACCTTCATACTGCCAGGAGCACTCGTAATGATCACTGGATATCCGATAGCAGCTCAGGTCCCTAGGACCCGAGGCCGAGCCTGGAAGAGATCCTGTAGGCTTGGGAACAGATCAGAGTCTGGAGGGGTCTTCGTGCCTAGGACAAATCTTTGTGATGCTTACATCTTTCAGCGTTACCTCAGCCTAAACCCTCCCTGCGTCCTTCCTACCTCATCTCCTGCCATCTCTCACCTCAACCTATTCCGAATCCTCAGCCTCCTAACTTGTCCTCACAGAGGCCAGATGTCCTGCCACCCCTCTCTCTATCCCTCACCCTCCTCTGGTGTTTTTTTTGGGGGGTCCCCCGGGCCCCAGCTTCCCTCCTCTGGTTCTTCAAAACACATCATCACATTTGTGATAGACATTTGTTTGCCTGTTGTCTATCTCTTCCACTAGGCTGTGGTCTTGGGAAGTCAGTTGAGCTCACAGCCAGTTCCCTATGTCTAGAACTGTGTCCGCACATAGAAGATGCTCAGTAAATCGTTATCAAACAAAAGAATGGACAGCGTGTCTGCTCAGTGTCAGACCCTTTTCAGGGTGCATTAGGAGCATAAATGTTCCGACAATATGGCCGGGCGTGGTGGCTCATTCCTGGAATCCCAGCACTTTGGGAGGCTGAGGCGGGTGGCTCACCATCACCTGAGCTCAGGAGTTCAAGACCAGCCTGGGCGACATGGTGAAACCTCGTCTCTACTAAAAATACAAAAATTAGCCGGGTGTGGTGGCGGGCGCCTGTAATCCCAGCTACGTGGAAGGCTGAGGCCGGAGAATAGCTTGAACCTGGGAGGCGGAGGTTGCAGTGAGCTGTGATCAGGCCACTGCACTCCAACCTGGGCAGCAGAACAAGACTCCGTCTCAAAAATAAATAAATAAAATAAATGTTCCAATAATTTATCAGGTGGGAGGGCTTCAAAATGCTTAACAGGTACTTTCTCCCATGTACCGACCAATCTGAACAGACACAGACACCAGCCCTGGGACCATGCTAGGGAAGTGATAAGGTTCAGAGAGGCGGCTGGCTACTCGAGAGCACCTTGAACCTGGTGAGAATGGGCCAGCAGGTGGTGGGGTGAGGGCTCCCAAGACCACAGGTGGGGCTGAGCCTTTGGCCGGGTGGTGGAAGCCATGGGAGGGGCTGCTGTGGATGGGGTCAGGCAGAGCCCTACATAATCCTCAGCCAACAATGAGGAACTGTCCCGAACCTGAGTCTGCATCCGGATATGGCGGGTCCTGAAAACAGCACTCACTGGTTCTGCAGGCAGCTGCAAAGGCAATGAAGACATAATGACATCCCTGGCCTTGCACTGTGTGGGGAGAAGGGCTCAGCCTTGGGGTCTACACCCAAGTGATCATCAGCCCTCCCACCCACCCACCTTCCCATCTATGCACCCTCCTACCACCACCCATCCATCCACCCATGTATTTATCTGCCCATCTAGCCATCCATCCATGTATTTATTCATTCATCCACCATCTACCCATCCATTCATGTATTTATTCACCCATCCACCATCTACCCATCCATCCACCCATGAATTCATCCATTCACCCATCCATCCATCCATCCATCCATGTATTCATCCATCATCCATCCACCCCACCATCCACCCATCTACCCATCCATCCATGCATGTACTTATCCACCCATCCACTCATCTACCCATCCATCTATCCAACCATCCATGTATTCGTTCATCCATCCACCCATCTATCCATCCATCCATCTACCTCACCATCCACACATTCACCCATCCATCCATGTATTCATCCATCCATGTATTCATCCATCCATCCACCCATCTACCCATCCATCCATCCATCCATCCACCCCACCATCCACCCATTCACCCATCCATCCATGTATTTATCCATCCATGTATTCATCCATCCATCCACCCATCTACCCATCCATCTATCCATCCATGTATTCATTCATCCATCTACCCATCCATCCATCCATCCATCCAGCCCACCATCCATCCATCCATCCATGTATTAATCCATCCATCCATCCACCTCACCATCCATCCATCCATCCATCCATCCATCCATCCATCAATCCATGTATTAATCCATCCATCCACCCCACCATCCACCCATTTATCCATCCATCCATTCATCCATCCATCCATGTATTAATCCATCCATCCATCCATCCACCCCACCATCCACCCATTCACCCATCCATCCATGTATTCATTAATCCATCCATCCATCCATCCATGTATTCATTCATGCATCCATGCATTCATTCATCCATTATCCATTCACCCAACCATCCATCTATCCATCTAGTCACCAGTCTATCCATCCATGCATCCATGCATTCATTCACCCATTATCCATTCACCCAACCATCCATCTATCCATCTAGTCACCAGTCTATCCATCCATCCATCCATGTATTCATTCATCCATACACCCACCCATCCATCCATTTATCTACCTACCGATATATCCATCCAGCCACACATCCATCCATCCATCCATCCATCCATCCATCCATCCATACATGTATTTATTAATTCATCCATCCATTCATTTACCCACCCATCCACCTGTCTATCCATTCATCCACCACTCTTTCGTCCTCAGAGGTTGAGATGCATATTTGGGAGAAACTCTCGGGAGGTCTCCCCAGCAGGAAAGAACAGTAAGACCAACAGTCTGGAGGGCAGAGAGAAGTGGGGGTGTGCCTGGGGTGGCACCAGTGTCTGAAGCCAGCATGGGGAGAGACAGTAGAGGGTGCATGGCAGAGAGAGGCCTGCCAGGGCTGGCCCAGGCAAGCACACTTGGCCCACTAGCAGTCAGGGCAATTATTAATAACATTTCTCCAGGAGGCAGCGACCTCCCTCAGCCACTGGGACCCCCGTGCCCTTTGGGAGTGCCACAGTCTGCTAGGTGAGGAACTGGGTGAGAGAAGGAGGGGGATGCCACCATGGATGGGTCAGGAAGACCCCGGTGCCCTCACTCCCACAAGAAGGACCTGTCCTGAGCCCTGCAGGCAGATTGGAAGCCTTGGGGGAGAAGGCGGCACCCCAGGAAATGGCCCCAAGGGTCCAACCTTGAGGGGGGAAGGATGCTTAACACACAAGGCTCTCCATCCTTCCATCTTTCTCTGTGATGACACAGAACCCCCACCCACCCACCCACCCACCCCTGACAGCCTAAAGCCCCTCCTCCTTCCCTCTCCCTGGACTGATCACTCACTGCCACTATCTCCAGGATACCTCGCGGGCTGCCCTGGCCCCCTCCCTGCTGCTGGTCTCCAGCCATGCCTGGCCCCTGAAGGTGCTGGGACCTTGAGGTGTGGCCAGCACTGCTGTGGGCATTCTACAGGCACTCAGTGCATCTCAAGAGCCATTGAAAAAGTCAGCACCCCTCTGATCTCCAGTGTACAGAGAGGGAAAGTTCATTTATTATTATTATTATTGAGATAGCGTCTTGCTCTGCCACACAGGCTAGAATGCAGTGCTGCAATCTCGGCTCACTGCAACCTCTGCCTCCTGGGTTCAAGCGATCCTCCCACCTCAGCTCCTGAGTAGCTGGGAGTACAGGTGCCCATCATCAAGCTTGGCTAATTTTTGCATTTTTAGTAGAGACGGGGTTTCACCATGTTGGCCAGGCTGGTCTCGAACTCCTGACCTCAAGTGATCCACCCGTCTTGGTCTCCCATAGTGCTGGATTTTCAGGAGTGAGCCACCGTGCGGGGCCTGAGATTATTTAAAGTATATGGGAAGGCTGGGCATGGCAGCTCATGCCTGTAATCTGAGCACTTTGGGAGGCCGAGGTGAGTGGATCATTTGAGCCCAGGAGTTCGAGACCAGCCCGGGCAACACAGCGAGACCCTGTCTCTGTAAAAAGTATGCGCCAAAAAAATTAACCAGGCATGGTAGTGTGCGCCTGCAGTCCCAGCTACTCAAGGGGCTAAGGCAGGAGGATCACTTGAGCCCAGGTGGTCAAGGCTGCAGTGAGCTATGATCAGGCCACTGCATTCCAGCCTGGGCAACAGAGTGAGACCCTATCTCAGTAAATAAATAAATAAATAAATAAACAAATAAATAAATAAATAAGTAAAGTATATGGAAGGATGTGCATAGGTTATATGCAAATGCTTTACCATTTTATATCAGGAACTTGAGCATCTTTGGATTTTGGTATCTGCAGAGGGTCCTGGAACCATTGCCCCATAAATATGGAAATGACTGTATACATTATATTATGTATGTCTATCTATTGTAAACTACATACATAAGATACTATACTATGTATACCTATTAGATGCATACTTGCTTTTTATTCCTTCCTTAGTTTTTTTTCTCATTGAACTCCGGGAGGTGGAAAAGATTTAGTGCATTTCACAGAAGAGAAAATCAAGACCAGAGGAAAGATGTCTAAGTTCGATCCCAGAAGCCATGACTGCCCATCTCCCATTTGACAGCAGGAAAGACTGAGGCACAGAGAGATGAAACCAACCCACACAGCAGGCCCACAGCTCTCCACACATACACGTGCCTCCACCCAGCAAGAGGAGCCGCCTTGCCAGGGTCGGGGGACTCACCACCCTGCCTGGACAGCAGGAAGAGGAAGAGGAGGGGGACCACCCAGGTCACCAGCGGCCCCATCGGATCCACGCAGAGCCCCACAGCCCCAGGGGAGCCTCTCTGCCACCTGCGAGGTTCAGCCACCCCGTCCCCACTCCGGAACACATTGAAGCTGAGCAAGGAAAAAAGGCCGAAAAAAAGAAAAAAGAAAAAAAGTAAAGTGTCACAGCCCATCCCTAGGGCAAGTCAAAGTGAAAGAGAAACCCAGGAAGTCGGCTCCGTGGTGGTGGTGGTGATGGTGGCAGCCACAGACTCTGGAGCAAGTCTGAATTTGGAGCAAGTCAGGGTTCTAGGGGGTTCTGCCCTGCTGGCCCCAGACCTGAACTGAACACCCAGATGCCAGCCCCATGAGCCACCTGTGGTTCCATGCACTTGGCCAGGTCCCTGGCCCTCTCTAGCCAATTTTTTTTTTTTTTTTTTTTTTTGAGATGGAGCCCCACTCTGTCGCCCAGGCTGCAGTGTGGTGGCATGAGCTCCACTCACTGCAACTTCTGCTTCCCGGGTTCAAGTGATTCTCCTGCCTCAGCCTCCCGAGTAGCTGGAATTACAGGCAACTGCCACAACATTGGGCTAATTTTTGTATTTTTAGTAGAGACGGGGTTTCACCATGCTGGCCAGGCTGGTCTCGAACTCCTGACCCTAAGTGATCCGCCCACACAGCCTCCCGAAGTGCTGGGATGACAGGCATGAGCTACCGTGCCTGGCTGCCAAATTCTTTTTTTCTTCTTTTGAGATAGGGCCTTGATCTGTGGCCCAGCTGTAGTGCAGTGGTGCAATCACGGCTCACTGCAACATCAGCCTCCCCAGGCTCAGGCCATCCTCCTACCTCAGCCTCCCCAGGAACTGGGACTACAGGCATACACCACCACGCCCAGCTAATTTTTGCATTTTTTTTTTTTTGAGAGGGGATTTTGCCATGTTGCCCAGGCTGGTCTCAAACTCCTGGGTTCAAATGATCCGTCTGCCTTGGCCTACCAAAATGCTGGGATCACAGGCGTGAGCCACCGCACCGGCCCATCTCGCCAGCTTCTGAGTCTGAGACTCAAGAGCTGAAGGAGGGCAGTATTCTTGGATGGCCTAACTTCATCCTTCCAACAAATTGTTACAAACAGCTTGCAGCATGCTGGCCCTCCAAAATGCCCAACTCCCCATATGCCAAGCTCCAGCCTTGTGCACCTGGGCTCACCCCTTTAATCCCAGCACTTTGAGAGGTCAAGGTGGGAGGATCACTTGACCCCAGGAGTTTGGGACTAGCCTGAGCAACATAGCAAGACCCCATCTCTATAAAAAATAAAGAATTAGGCCGGGTATGGTGGCTCACGCCTGTAATCCCAGTACTTTGGGAGGCCAAGGCAGGTGGATCACGAGGTCAGGAGTTTGAGACCAGCCTGACCAAAATGGTGAAACCCCGTTTCTACTAAAAATACAAAAATTAACCGGGTGTGGTGGCAGGCACCTGTAATCCCAGCTACTGAGGAGGCTGAGGCAGGAGAATCACTTGAACCCAGGAGGTGGACGTTGCAGTGAGCTGAGATCGCACCACTGCACTCCAGCCTGGGCAACAGAGTGAGACTCCATCTCAAAAAATATATATATATAAAAATTAAAAGTTAGCCAGGCGTGGTGGCGCACATCTGTATTCTCAGCTACTCAGGAGGCTGAGGTGGGAGACTGGCTTGAACCCAGGAGGTTGAGGCTGCAGTGAATCATGATTGCGCCACTGCACTCCAGCCTGGGTAACAGAGCAAGATCCTGTCTCTTAAAAAAAAAAAAAATTAAGAGATGCAACTTAGTTTTTCCCCCATGTTCCATTTCTTAGCCTCTGAGTATTTTGCTTCCTGCCCCTCCCTCCCCACTGTCGGCAAAGCCTCTAAATGTCAGTGGAGAAGCTCTGATCCAAGCTACCATGTGGATGAACCCTCAAAAACATCATGCTGGGCTGGGCGCGGTGGTTCACATCTGTAATTCCAGCACTTTGGGAGGCCAAGGTGGTCGGATCACCTGAGGTCAGGAGTTCAAGACCAGCCTGGCCAACAAGGCGAAACCGTGTCTCTACTAAAAATACAAAAATTAGCCGGGCCTGGTGACATGTGCCTGTAATTCCAGCTACTTGGAAGGCTGAGGCAGAGAGAATTACTTGAACCTGGGAGGTAGAGGTTGCAGTGAGCTGAGATCGTGCCACTGCACTCCAGCCTGGGTGACAGAGTGAGACTCCATCTCAAAAAAAAAAAAAAAAAAAACACACACACACACAAAAAAAACCCATCATGCTGGGTGGACGAAGATGGACAGGAAAGGCACACACTGTATGATTCCACTTATATAAAATATCCAAAATAGGCAAATGTACAGAGGCAGACAGTAGCTGAGTGGTTGTCAGGGGCTAGGGGGAGGCGGGAGTGAGAACTGACTGCTGATGTATGCAGGGTTTCCTTTTGGGGTGATGCAAATGTTCTGGAACCAGATAGAGGTGGTGGTTGCACAACACTGTGAATGTGCTAAATGTCACTGAATCGTTTGCTTTAAAATGATGAATTTCCGGCCCGGGCACGGTGGCTCACTCCTGCAATCCCAGCACTTGGGAGGCTGAGCCAGGTGGATCATTTGAGGTCAGGAGTTCGAGACCAGCCTGGACAACATAGTGAAACCCAGTCTCTACTAAAAATACAAAAATTAGCTGGGCGTGATGGCATGCGCCTGTAATCCCAGCTACTCGGGAGGCTGAGGCAGGAGAATCACTTGAACCCGGGAGGCAGAGGTTGCAGTGAGCCAAGATCACACCACTGCACTCCAGCCTGGGTGAGAGAGTGAGACTCTGTCTCAAAAAAAAAAAAAAAAAAAAAAAAAGATGAATTTTAGGTTATGTGAGATGCATCTACAGAAAAAAGAAATATTCTTAGAGTCCAGGGGTACTGAGGAGGGAGAGGGAGAGGGTCTCTCCTGGGGGTGAGCATCTGTGGAAACTGAGACCCAAGCGGCCAGGGTTGTACCATGCGGTTCAGCCTCCTGGGAGGAGGTCCCTCCTTCAAGAAGCCTGGCCCCGAGGGGCAGCTGAGCTGGCCAGGGTCAGGCGCCCAGCAGGCTATGAGGTCAGTGAGTTGGGGACAAAGACTCAGTGTCCTGGGCCTGGCACAGTGGGGACGGGGGCCCTGTGACCCCATACAGGACAGCCTTCTCTGGCCCCGGGGCCCAGGCCAGGGTCAGCTGGGGGATGGATGTGTGAGGCCTGGGGGAGGGGCCGAGATAGAGAAAGGGACAGAGATAGAGAGATACATAAAGATGGAGGAGGCCAGGCAGGGTGGATTATGCCTGTAATCCAGCACTTTGCGAGGCCAAGGCAGGAGGATCGCCATAGGCTAGGAGTTCAAGAGCAGCCTGGGCAACATAGTGAGACTCCATCTCTACAAAAATTAATTTGCTGGGCATGGTGGCAGGTGCCTGTAGCCCCAGCTACTTGAGAGGCTGAGGCTTAAGCCAGGGAGGTCGAGACTGCAGTGAGCTCTAATTGCGCCACTGCACTCCAGCCTGGGCCACAGAGCAAGACCCTGTCTCAAAAAATAGCAAGAAAGGTGGAGGAAATAGGTAGAGATCAGAGAAAAGTCATGGCCCCCTCCTGACCATCCTGAGACCCTCCCAATTCCACCAATTCCCAGAGAGTCCCTCACTTGCTTTATTTCACAGATTTGGAAACTGAGTCCAGGGACACTCAGACCACCTGAGGCCCCAGCTGGAGATGAAGAGATGGATTCAAACCACCCCTTGTGGAGCACAGTTTTGCCCCTTCCAGAGTGGAGACCGTGCCTCAGGGCTTCCCCCACCCCCACCAAGGTTGGCCCTCTCAGGCCTCATCTTTCCCACCTGTGAAATGGGCTTTTGTGAGTATGAAGGAGGGCTTGGCTTGCAGTGAGCGCTGTCCACCCGCTGGCCAGTGTGATTAGTCATTGTTGTTGTTCCCCAGTGGCCTCTGCCTGGCAGCTGCTGGAAAAACATCGAGGGAGGAAGATACAGGGCCGGGGAGGTGAAAAGCTGGACACAGATGCCCCTAGCCCCTTGGGATCAGGAACAGATGGAGGCCGGGTGCCCTGAAGTAGAGCAGGGAGGGCTGCCTGGAGGAGGGACACTTGAGCTAGAATTTATAGAATTACAGGGCATCTCCGGCAGAGGCCACAGCAGAGGCAAAAGTTCAGAGGAGGTGCTTTGGGGACCACCAATATGGACACAGTGGGTCTGGGGTTCTGTGGGGTGATGAGCTGGGGGCCTCGAGCGCCAGGCTAAAGGGCCTGGCTTTCTCCGAGGGCAGTAGGGAGCCATGGCAGGTGTGTGAGCTGGAGGGGTACCCCAGACAAAGGTGAAGTGGTATTTCTCCCCTTATTGAAGTCACAACCTGACACTCCCTCTGAAGTTCGCCACATCCCACCTTCCCCTTGCCACATCTTGGCAAGCCCACCTCCTTCCCTCCCTCTCTAGGCCTGCCAAGAGGCCCTGTGGGCCCCTTATGGCCCCACCCAGCTGCCGCAGAAGCTCATCTGAGATAAGTTCCCAGGGCTGCCCCACTTTCAGATGCCCCACAGGCTCGGGGGCGGGTGAAGCAGGAAGGATCGAGTCACGGGGGCCCCAGAAAACATGACGGGAGGAACCACAGCACTTCCCCACCTCCTCAGCTTCCGCCTTCTCAGGGAGAGAGACCTTCAGCCCGAGGAGGAGGGTCGAGCTTCCCTCCATGTGGCCAAGAGACCCTAATGCCGCTGAGGATCATCTAAAGAGGGTGTTGAAGGATGCATAGGAGTTAGCCAGGAGACAATCCATTTGTTAATTTAACAAACTCAGGCATCATTCATCAACAAGAACAATTTCCATCATTCAGTCAGGACTTTCTAATGCCTCTGAGGGATCATTTGAGGATGTTTAATTATTACTTTTATTTGAGACAGGGTCTCACTCTCTTACCCAGGCTGGAGTGCAGTGACACAATCATAGCTCACTGCAGCCTCAGCCTCCCAGGTTCAAGCTATCCTCCCACCTCAGCCTCCAATATAGCTGAGTAGCTGAGACACAGGCCTATGCCACCATGCCCGGCTTTTTTTTTTTTTTTACTTTTTTTTTTACTTTTACTTTTTTTTTTACTTTTTTACTTTTTTTTTTTTACTTTTACTTTTTTTTACTTTTACTTTTTTTTACTTTTACTTTTTTTTACTTTTACTTTTTTTACTTTTACTTTTTTACTTTTTTTTACTTTTTTTTTTTTTTTACTTTTGAGACAGAGTCTTGCTCAGTCACCCAGGCTGGAGTGCAGTGGTGCGATTTCAGCTCACTGTAACCTCCGCCTCCTGAGTTTAAGCAATTCTCCTGCCTCAGCCTCCTGAGTAGCTGGGATTACAGAAGTGCACCACCACGCCCAGCTAATTTTTGTATTTGTAGTAGAGATGGGATTTCACCATGTTGTCCAGGCTGGTCTCAAATGCCTGACCTTAAGTGATCTGCCGGCCTCAGCCTCACAAAGGGCTGGGATTACGGGCGTGAGCCACTTCCCCCAACCATCCAGCTATTTTTTTTTTTTTTTTTCAGTTTTTGGTAGAAATGTAGTCTATGCCTGTATCCCAGCACTTTGGGAGGCCAAGGTGGGCAGATCACTTGAGGTCAGGAATTCGAGACCAGCCTGACCATCGTGGAGAAACCCCGTCTCTACTAAAAATACAAAATTAGCCAGGCATGGTGGCTCACGTCTGTAATCCCAGTTACTTGGGAGGCTGAGGCAAGAGAATCACTTGAACCTGGGAGGCGGGGTTTGCGGTGAGCCGAGATCGCGCCATTGGCCTCCAGCCTGGGCAACAAGAGTGAAATTCTGTCTCAAAAAAAAAAATAATAAAATGAAATAAAAATACAAAATCAGCCAGTCATGGTGGCATGCGCCTGTAATCCTAGCTACTCAGGAGGCTGAAGCAGGAGAATCGCTTGAACCTGGTAGGCAGAGGTTGCAGTGAGCTGAGATTGTGCCACTGCACTCCAGCCTGGGAGACAAGAGCAAAACTCTGTCTAAAAAAAAAAAAAAAAAAAGAAATGTGGTCTCACTATGTTGCTGTCTAGGCTGGTCTCAAACTCCTGGTCTCAAGTGATCCTCCCACCTCAACCCCCCAAAGTGCTGGGATTACAGGCATGAGCCACCGCTCCCGAACAGATTAGAGGATGTTTTAAGGAAGACGCAGGAGGTCACCAAGAAAAAAATTCATTCAACCACCACACTTCCTGATGTCCCTTGTAGAGACATGTGAGGAGAGTTTTGATGAGTACATAGAAGCTCACAAGAATAAAATGTATTTGTTCATTCAATACAAGGTCCTCTGATGCTTCTCAAAGAGAATTTGAAGTGGATTTTGAAGAATATATAGATGTTAGGCCGGGTGTGGTGGCTCATGCCTGTAATCCTAGCATTTTGGGAGGCTGAGGTGGATGGATAGCCTGAGGTCAGGAGTTCGAGACCAGCCTGGCAAACATGGTGAAACCCTGTCTCTACTAAAAATACAAAAATCAGCCGGGTGTGGTGGCAGGTGCCTGTAATCCCAGCTACTCGGGAGGCTGAGGCAGGAGAATTGCTTGAACCCAGGAGGCAGAGGTTGCAGTGAGCCAAGATTGCTCCACTGCACTCCAGCCTGGGCAACAGAGCGAGATTTTGTCTCCAAAAAATATATATATATATGTGTGTGTGTGTGTGCGTGTTAACCATAGAAAAACTGCTTTCATTCATTCAGTCAGTCCAGTTAGTCACTCAATAAGCACTCCTTCTTGCCCACTGAGGGGTTGTTCAGGAGGCAGTTCAGTGTAGGAGTTCTCCAGATGGAGCAGCGGATTTGAGACCTCTCTGGTGGCTCTCTCCAGCATGTTCCCACATGCCCAACCCAACCCTGGTTCAGGGAATCTCTCTTTCCCCAGGATTCCATTCAAAGCCCCAGAGAGGGCTCTGATAGGCTGAGCTTGGGTCACATGTACACCTTGAACCAATCACAGTGGCTGAGGTGGATAAACGACTCTGAGTCACATGTCCACCCCAGGCTGGACTAAGGGAGAACTTTGAGGCAGAGCTGCCCAGAGTCAGAACAATTGGCCATTGCAGGACATGAGCTTCTCATCACTTGGGGTGTGCAAGCTACAGCCTGAAGTTCACTCAGTGTAGGATTGCCAGATAAAACACAGGACTTCCCCACCCCCATTGGCTTCTGCCTTCTCAGGGACCTTCAGCCCGAGGAGTGGGGAGCTTCCCTCCATGTGGCCAAGAGACCCTGATGCCCCTGAGGGGGTCATCTAAAGAGGGTGTTGAAGGATGCATAGGAGTTTGCCAGGAGAAATTCCGTTCATTTAACAAACTCACTTGTCATTATTCATTAAATAACATTTAAATTAAATTCCCAGTTAAATTGGAATTTCAGACAACCAACATATTGGTTTGTGTTTTGTTTTGTTTTGTTTGAGACGGAGTCTCGCTCTGTCACCCAGGCTGGAGTGCAGTGGCACTATCTCAGCTCACTGCAACCTCCGCCTCCCGGGTTCAAGTGATTCTCCTGCCTCAGCCTCCCGAGTAGCTGGGATTACAGGTGTGGCCCATTATGCCCCGTTAATTTTTGTAGTTTTAGTAGAGACGCGGTTTCACCATGTTGCCCAGGCTGGTCTCAAACTCCTGACCTCAGATGATCCACCCACCTCAGCCTCCCAAAGTGCTGGGATTACAGACATGAGCCAGCACACAAGGCCAACACATTGTTTTTTAATGTAACTATGTCCCAAGTACTGAAGGGGGCATACTTATACTGAAAAAACATTCATTGTTTATGGAAATTTAAATTTAACTGGGTGTTTGCTTTGGAAAACAGCCTGGTTCTCTTTTACAAATTTAAAACATAGAGTTGCCGGGCGCGGTGGCTCATGCCTGTAATCCCAGCACTTTGGGAAGCCAAGGCAGGAGGATCGCTTGAGCCCAAGAGTTTGAGATCAGCCTGGGCAACATGGCGAAATCTTGTCTCTACAAAAAATACAAAAAATTAGCTGGGCATGGTGGCGTGTGCCTGTAGTCTCAGCTACTCCGCACTCCAGCCTGGGCGAAAGAGCAAGACCCTGTCCCAAAACAAAACAAAACAAAACAACCCAAAACATAGAGTAACACCATATGACCCCGGAAGTCCATTCCTAGGTATGTACCCAAGAGAACCAAAACATATCCACAAAGGCAGGGGGCGGTAGCTCACACCTGTAATCCCAGCCCTTTGGGAGGCCAAGGTGGGTGGATCACTTAAAGGTCAGGAGTTCGAGACCGGCCTGGCCAACATGGTGAAACCCGGTCTCTACTAAAAATGCAAAAATTAGCTGGGAGTGGTGGCGAGTGTCTGTCGAAATCCTAGCTACTCAGGAGGCTGAGGCAGGAGAATCAATTGAACCTGGGAGGCAGAGGTTGCAGTGAGCCAAGATCCCGCGACTGCACTCCAGCCTGGGCATCAGAGCAACACTTCATCTCAAAAAAAAAAAAAAAAAAAATCTATGCAAAACGTTGTATGCCAATGTTTATAGCAGCTCTATTCAGAATAGCTACCAAAAAGTGAAAAAATCCAAGTGACCACCAACAAATGAGTGGATCAACAAAATGTACATGTACATATATACAATGGAATATTATTTGGTCATGAAACGGAATGAAGTACAGATATTTGCCACCACATGGGTGCACCTTGAAAGCATGATGCTGAAAGAAGCCAGACACATAAGGCCACATGTTATATGTTTTCATTTTTATGAAATATCCAGCACAGGAAAATTCATAGAACGGGAAGCAGATTGGTAGTTGCCAGGGGCTGAGAGAGGGGGAATAAGGACTGGCTGCTAATAGGTACAGGGTTTCTTTCAGGGATGATACAAATGTCCTGGAATTAGATCGTGGTGATGGTTACACAACTCTATGAGTATGCTTAAAACACTGAATTAATTGCACACTTTAAAAGCGTGAATTTTATGGTATGTGAATTATATGTCAATTTTTAAAATTGTATGAGAAAAACAAGTTTTCCCTGGCATCCTGTATTATTTGCTCAATCTGGCCACCATAACTTGATGCAATTCTACAGTACCTCATGGACAATCGGGCCCAGTGACCCTTCCTAGGGTCCCCTCGAGCCTGAAAACATACTCCAGTGTCCAAACTGTACAGTGGGGCAGCCAAAGACAACTGCGGCTGCAGAGAAAGTGCGAGTCCCAGGGAAAGAAAAAATGCAGGTGCTAAGCCAGGCACAGTGGCTCATGCCTGTAGTCCCAGCGCTTTGGGAGGCTGACGCAGGAGCATCAGTTGAGGCCAGGAGTTCGAGACCAGCATGGGAAACATGGCGGTACCCCATCTCTACAAAAAAAAAAAACACAAAAATTAGCCAGGCATGGTGGCATGTGCCTGTGGTCCCACCTACTCTGGGAGCTGGGGTATGGGGGCTGAGGCGGGAAGATCGCTTGAACCCGGGAGGTAGAGGCTGCAATGAGACAAGATTGCACCACTGCACTCCAGCCTGGGTGACAGAGAGAGACCCTGACTCAAAAAAAACACCAAAACTCTTTGGCCTGTAATCCCAGCACTTTTGGAGGCTAAGGTGGGTGAATCACCTGAGGTCAGGAGTTCGAGACCAGCCTGGCCAACACGGTGAGACCTCATCTCTACTAAAAATACAAAAAATCAGCCTGGTGTGGTGGTGGGCACCTGTAGTCCTAGCTACTAGAGAGGCTGAGGCACGAGAATAGCTTGAACCCAGGAGGCAGGGGTTGCCGAGATCATGCCACTGTACTCTAGTCTGGGCGACACAGCGAGACTCATCTCATAAATTTAAAAAAAAAAAAAAAAGTTTTGGTGTTTTGGCCATATGTGGTGGCTGACACCTGTAATTCCAACACTTTGGGAGGCCTAGGCAGAAGGATCATTTGAGGCCAGGAGTTCAAGACCAGCCTGGGCAACCTAGTGAGATCCCCGTCTCTAAAAATAAAATAAAAAATAAAAGTTTTGATGTTTTGTTCATCATAAATGTTTTCATTAATTTTATGCTTTTAAAATGTTATTTCTCTTGATGGCTGAGTTTTTTGGGGCCCCCTTAAATTTTGCACAGGGGTGAGATCCTCACTTGCCTCACCCTAGAACTCGTTCTGCTGTGCGTACTGGGCACATTTTTGTTGTTGTTTTGTTTTTGTTTTTGAGACAGAGTCTCGCTCTGTCGCCCAGTCTGGAGTGCAGGGGCGCTGTCCCGGCTCACTGTAACCTCCGCCTCTTGGATTCAAGCGATTCTCCTGCCTCAGTCTTCTGAGTAGCTGGGATTACAGGCGCGCGTCACCACCCCCAAGTAATTTTTTTTTTTTTTTTTTTTTCTAGTAGAGACAGGGTTTCACCATGTTGGCCAGGGTGGTCTCGAACTCCTGACCTCAAGTGATCTGCCCACCTCGGCCTCCCAAAGTGTTGGGATACAGGCGTGAGCCACTGCGCCCTGCCAATGCGCTGGGCACATTGATTAACCTATCTTAGCCTCAGTTTCTTCATCTGCAAAATGGGGCTGAATGATGCTCCGTTACTTCTGAGAGGATTCATGCAAAATATTTACTTCTGTGCTCTGCTGGAGGGGCGGGGCCAGCTCGCCCAGTTGGGGCGGGGCCCTGTGGCCGGGCTCCCCGGGAGGGGCGGGGCCAGGCCGCGTCAGCTGACCGGCCTGGCCAATGGCACCTGAAGGCGGGGCCTGGCAGGCCGGGGCGGGGCCGGGGGCGGGCCTGGCGGCGCGGACTCCCGGGCCATGGACGAGTCGAGCCTCCTGCGGCGCCGCGGGCTCCAGGTGAGGCCCTTGCGCGGGCGGGCGGGAGGCGGAGGGCGCGGCCAAGTGCACGCGGCCTGAAAGGTGCCGAGGGGGCGGGGCCTTCACGGGCTGTAGGGAAACTGAGGCAGAGGGTGGGGAACGCTCAGATCGCTTATTTTTGACCACCCGCTTCTCAAAGTGCTTTTTCTCCTGGTGGGAAGGGGGAAGGTGCCCCCTTGGACATCTAGGGAAACTGAGGCTCCAAGCGATGGCGTGGGAGGAAGAGGCTGAGGGCTTTGCCCCTCCCCACCAGCTGTTCTAATAATAATGCTAGCAACAGCAGCCAGAGAGCTCACCATATGTTCATGGTTGTTTTAGTCCTATTACTAGCGATGTATTAATATTAGTTCATATGTATTAATACCTCCTTGGGTCGTCGCTGCACCACAGTACACCCTCAGCTCAGCCCTACGACGACCTAGGGAGGTTGGGGCTGTCAGGCGCCCATTTGTCAGAATAAGGAAACTGAGGCTCTAGTCCCGGAAAGCCACTCTCCAGAGGTCGCCTAGCTGGGATTCGATCCTGCGCCCTCAACCAGCTCTCTTACGGCACAAGGCGCTGCCAACCAGCAGTGTGACCTGGTGGGAGGGCACCCTTGCTTCTCTGGGCCTCAGTTTTCCAACGAGCCATAGGGTCCTCCTTTTACCGAGTTTATGTTTGGGAGGCTGTGTCATCAGGAGGTAGGGACACAGGAGTCGGGGACAGCAGACCTAAGTTTGAAGCCACACAGGGGCTACATGACCCTAGGCAGCCACCCCTTGACTTCTCTGGGCCTCAATTTCCCCATCATAAGAAATGAAAAACGGGAATTAAGATTTGGCCATTTTCCTCTGGGACTTAGACCACACCCTTAAGAAGCCACCAAGTTTTCAGGTATGGAACCTGGCATTCAGCACTTACCCAACGAACATTTATGGAGTGCCTGCTGTGTGCCTGGCTCTGGAGAGGCAGCAGAGTGTTCTGCAACCTCTGGAGCTGCCCTCCTAGAAATCCCAACCTGTTGGGGGAGGTAGACGCCAGAGCAGCGGTGACCCCACGGAGTGATCAGTTGTGATAAGGGACTCAACAGCAAGTGAAGGAGGCGCCTGACTCAGGCATTGCTGGGAGCCCTGGGGTAGAGGAGGCAGCCAAGGGTGGCGAGGCATTGCAGCGGGGGGCGGTATTTTGGGAAATGAGAGAGGTTGACAGAAGCTGGAACCTAAGGAGGACTGAGCAGGTGGAGTGGGGGTCGGGGACTGAGGTTAGCTCTGGGCGGGTTGAGGGGGTGAGAGGAATGGGGCCGGCGGGTCTCCAACCTAGAGCCGCACCGGTAGCTGCGGGACTGCGAACTCAGCAGGTGATGGGAAGCCAGGTCGGGAGTGGTCAGGGAAGGCACGGGCTGAGCTGCAGATCAGAGACACCCGGTCTCTGGCCGCGCGGGGGTGGGGCAGAACAGGAGGCGCTGAGGCCAGAGGCAAGAGTGGGGGACTTGGGCGGAAAGGAGGGGGCGGGGCGGGATTGGCGAGCAGCGTGGTGTTGGTGGGGGGGCAGCCCCGCCTCCAGCCCCAGTTAGATGCCAACCCGCCCGCAGCCTCTTAAAATAGAGAAACCGCCTCCGGGTAGGCGAATGGGGGTGCTGCTGACGTCAAGAAGTGGGGCCTGTTCCATGGTGGGGGGGTCAAACATTTCCTGATGGTAAGTTCTGTGTTACAAAAGGGGAAACTGAGGTTCAGAGAAGCATAGCCACTGTCCGGGTTTCACCAAGTATAGGTGACAGAGTCAGACAGGATTTGAACCCAAGCAGTTCCGGCTTCCTCTCCAAACCAACCCAGCACAGGCGTCCCTCCACGAAGGTGGAAGAATGAGCACGGATTTCCCGACTGAATGAGGACATTCCGGGCAGAGGCCACAGCATGTGCAAAGGCCCAGAGGCATGTAGCCTTTCTTACCTGTTTATATGGGGAAACAAGAACTTGAACCTATTTCTTAGCACTAGAGGCTGATGGCTAGGACTTAATGCTTCCAGGGCCTTCAGTGCTGATTTTGAAGAGGTTAGACTTTCCCCCTAGGGTGATGGGGAGCTATGGAAGGTGCTGGAGCAGGAGAGGACATGCCCATATTGAGGGGCTGGGAAGACTCCTCTGGAGGGCTAGAAACAGGAGTAGGGGAATCAAAAAGGGCAGGAAGCCAGGAAGGAGCATGGAATGAAAGTCGAAATGTGCCAGGTGTGGTGGCTCATGACTGTAGTCCCAGCTACTCAGGAGGCTGAGGCAGAAGGGTCTTTTTTTTTGAGAAGGAATCTTGCTCTGTTACCCAGGCTGGAGTCCAGTGGCTCAATCTTGGCTCACTGCAACCTCCACCTCCCGGGTTCAAGTAATTCTCCCTGCCTCAGCCTCCCGAGTAGCTGGGATTACAGGCATATGTCACCACGCCCGGCTAATTTTTGTATTTTTAGTAGAGACGGGGTTTTGCCATGTTGGCCAGGCTGGTCTCAAACTCCTGACCTCAGGTGATCCGTCCACCTCGGCCTCCCAAAGTGCCGGAATTACAGGCGTGAGCCACTGCGCCCAGCCAAGAAGGATCTCTTGAGCCCAGGAGTTTGAGGCTGTAGTGAGCCGTGATCACGAGACCCTATCTCAAAAATAAAAATAAAGGTCCAAGTGGGAGAAGATTAAAATAATAATAAAATAATAGCAAAGTGGGAATAACCGTTCATATTAACAGGCTAAGCCCTGTCATGCATTCAATTCTCCTAACAGCCCGAGTGGTCAGTGCTATTATTCGTTCCATTTTTCAGAGAAAGAAACTGAGGCCCAAAGAGGGAAGTACCCACCAGGAAGCCAGAGAAATTCTAACCAATCTGGCACCTGAAGGTGTTGTCTTCATCAGCCCCAGTTTGGGGTCTCTTTTGACTGGAAACCTCGTTAATGGTCCAGGAGCACCCCAGCCAATCAGGGGGTAGATCGCTGATGCGAGCCAATCAGATTTCCTGGAGGCCAAAGGCCAAAGAGTCCATTCATAAACGAGTGCTGACTGGCCAATCCAGACGGATAGCCAAGGGCATCCTCTCCGGTGGTGACAATGTGAGGCGTGCTGTGTTGGCTGTGTGCAGGAGAGGTCTGAAAAAGGATCCGGCCTGGCCCGCGGGCGGCCAGTTTGCGACAGCCCCGGGTCCAGGGAGGAGGTGGAGACCTTCCCAGTTTGGGTTAAACTCAGCCTCACGCATAAGGTGTGCAGGCACCGGGTAACGTGAGCTGTTATTACTACTACTACTATTATCTTATTACATTTATCATCTCCTGCTTGGACCTTTGCTTTACACATGACCGAATTTCAAAACACCAGGTCCCACAAACAGAGCATCCCCCAGCAGAGAACGGCTAGAGCCTGTATCTGGACTTTGTCTCTGCCGCTGCTGGGGTGGCTCCCCTAGGTTCAGCCCTCAAAGGTGATCCTGCTTTCTCATGGAGCGCTTCCACTTATTTTCCTCCTCCTCCTCCTTCTCCTCCTTCTCCTTCTTCTCCTCCTCCTCCTCTTCCTCCTCCTCCTCTTCCTCCTCCTCCTCCTGGAAGCCCTCGGGCTGGTGCCATGTGGTCCATGCTGACTTCTCTCCCATTTAATTCCAGGGGCATCGAACTTCCAACCGGGCTTGGTGCCCAGCAGGCTGAGTCTCACCTCCCTTTGCACGTGCTGTTTGCTGGGCATGGACTGGTGTTTTCCATGTGCCTGCTGGCTTTGTCTGACACCCCCTACACCAGGAAGCCCCTTACCTCCCCTCCTGTGTGCCTCCAACCCCACTTCTCCCTTCGAGTCTCTCTTTTTTTAGACAGGATCTTGCCCTGTCACCCAGGCTGGAGTGCAGTGGCCCAGGCGGGAGTGCAGTGGCGCCATCTTGGCTCACTGCAGCCTCCATCACCTGGATACAAGCGATTCTCACTGCCTCAGCCTCCTGAGTAGCTGGATTACAGGCGAGCCCCACCACACCCGAGTAATTTAATTTTTGTATTTTTTAGTAGAGATGGTGTTTCACCATGTTGGCCAGAATGGCCTCAAACTGTTTTAAACTCTTTTTTTTTTTTTTTTGAGATGGAGTCTTTCTCTGTCACCCAGGCTGGAGTGCAGTGGCGTGATCTCCGCTCACTTCAAGCTTCGCCTCCCAGGTTCACGCCATTCTCCTGCCTCAGCCTCCCAAGTAGCCGGGACTACAGGCGCCTGCCTGTAATTTTTTGTATTTTTAGTAGAGACGGGGTTTCACCGTGTTAGCCAGGATGGTCTCGATCTCCTGACTTCGTGATCCTCCCGCCTCAGCCTCCCAAAGTGCTGGGATTACAAGCGTGAGCCACTGCGCCCGGCCTTTTTTTTTTTGAAACGGAGTTTCACTCTTTCCCTCTTCTTGCCCAGGCTGGAGTGCAATGGCACGATCTCGGCTCACTGCAACTTCTGCCCCCGAGTTCAAGCGATTCTCCTGCTTCAGCCTCCGAAGTAGCTGGGATTACAGGCGTGCGCCACCACATCCTGCTAATTTTGTATTTTTAGTAGAGACGGGGGTTTCTCCATGTTGGTCAGGCTGGTCTCGAACCCCCAACCTCAGGTGATCCGCCTGCCTCGGCCTCCCAAAGTCCTGGGATTACAGGCGTGAGCCACCGCTCCTGGCCACCTTTTTTTTTTTTTTAAGACGGAGTCTCACTCTGTCACCCAGGCTAGAGTGCAATGGTGTGGTCTCGGCTCACTGCAACCTCCGCCTCCCGGGTTCAAGCAATTCTCCTGCCTCGGCCTCCCAAATAGCTGGGACTACAGGCGCCTGCCACCACATCCGGCTAATTTTTGTATTTTTAGTGGAGACGGGGTTTCACTATGTTGGCCAGGCTGATCTTGAACTTCTGACCTCGTGATCCGCCCACCTCGGCCTCCCAAAGTGCTCGGATTACAGGCGTGAGCCACTGCACCTGGCTCAAACTCTTGATCTTAAGTGATCCTCCCACCTCAGCCTCCCAAAGTGCTGGGATTACAGGCATGAGCCACGGCACCCAGCTGCTTCGGGTCTCTCTTAATCCCTCCAGTATGGGGATGCTCCTGCTGTGCTATGTCTTTCCAAAATGGGATTTCCTCAAGGTGGGGCTAAAGCTTGTGGGGGAGGCAGCATCCCCCAGCCTGAGCAAGCGCAGACGGGTATACCATAAATATTACCTTTAAAGGGCTGTTTCAGGGGGTCGGGGCCTCCCCAACCTCCACTCCTCTGGGTGGGAACCACTCCCAGGGGAACAGCAGGCACAGAGTGGGCTGTGGGCGGAAGCAGATGGTGCGGGGACTGAAGGGCCCGGGAGTGGTGCCAGGAAGTTCTGTGTGGTCCAGCTTCCCTGGGAGCCTTTGCAGGGAGCTGCCAGTTTTGCCTCACCTTTCTCTGCCACTTTAAAAAAAACATCTTCAGGCCAGGCACAGTGGCTCACGCCTGTAATCCAGCATTTTGGGAGGCTGAGACGGGAGGACCGCTTGAGGTCAGGAGGTCAAGACAAGCCTGACCAACATGGTAAAATCCCATTTCTACTAAAAATACAAAATTAGCCAAGTGTGGTGGTGGGCGCCTGTAATCCCAGCTACTTGGGAGGCTGAGGCAGGAGAATCGATTGAACCCGGGAGGCAGAGGTTGCAGTGAGCCAAGATCGCATCATTGCACTCCAGCCTGGGTGACAGAGCAAGACTCCATCTGAAAAAAACAAACAAACGAAATATTCACATCTTTTTGTCTTTTGGAAGCAACTTTCAACTGGTGGTTATTATTCACCTCTTGATCATTGTCTTTACTCCCATCCATCAAGGTCCCCCGCAGCACCAGGCCCTGAGCTTGCTACTCATTGATTCCTCCAGGAACCCTATGTCACTGGGCCATTTTCCACATGAGGAAACTGAGGCACAGAGGGGTTAAGTCACTTGTCGGGTCACACAGTGCTGGAGTGGGGGAGCCAGACTGGGAACCTAGGACTGTCAGAGTTTTGGAAGGACTGTCAGAGTTTTGGAAGGAAATGCCTGGATGGGGTGCAAGTGGGTCCCCCCACCAGGGTTCAAATCCCTCCCTGTTTCACGTGGGGTAGTGGAGGAAGTGGTATAAGATCCCACAACTGTCTGGGTACAGTGGCTCATGCCAGTAATCCCAGCACTTTGGGAGGCCAAGGCAGGTGGATCACTTGAGACCAGGAGTTCAAGACCAGCCTGGGCAACATGGTGAAACCTCATCTCTACAAAAAATACAAAAATTAGCTGGGTGTGGTGGTACATGCCCACAATCCCAGATACTCGGGAGGCAGAGGTTGCAGTGAGCCAAGATTGCACCACTGCATTCCGGTCTGGGCGACACAGCGAGATGCTGTCTCAAAAAAAAAAAAAAAAAAAAAAAAAAAATCCCACAACTATTGGAAGGGGCAGAAGGAGACCCTAATGGCCACGGTGATGGTGGTGATGGTTCCATCACCATGACTGCTTGAACTAAACGTCGTGAGTTGTCTGTCCTCAGACATACTCAAGCAGTCAGGGAGAGCTCCGAGGGGTAGATTATTCTCCTCCCATAGTGACAGCTTGGTTTTCTGAGCGCAGAGCAGCTGAAGTCAGGCCTAGGGTGACGCCACACCCCCGCGACCCTTCCCCGCCTCTCCCGGGAGGCCTTGCCTTCCTAGCTGGGTCATCCGGCAGCCCAGCAGCTTCCGCCCCCCTCCAATTGGCTGTAGGGGCCGATGTCGTCACTGGTTGCTATGGCGAACACCCAGCTCGCGACGTGGGCAGCCTGGAGCCCACCAAAGTAAAAATAGTCGTGTGTCCCCAACGTGGCCGCCCTGATGTGTGTGGAGGGAGGGTGTCCTGAGACCCAGTTTCCTGCCTCTCACTCCACTAAGAGACGTGGGCAGCCGGCTTTCCTCTGCACCTAAGTTTCCCTGCCAGTAAAACAGCCCCTGCCCGCGGTTCGTATGAGGTGGCTCAGTAAATGCAAGGACATTTACCAGGTATTATGATAGCTTCCATAGTCCCTTGCTGAGCTCAACAATAGTACAACAGCACACAACGGCAGCAATAGTAATGGCTGATCATGATTAACCCAGAACCCTACTCACATCATCTCCAGTTACAGATGGGGAAACTGAGGCACAGGGCATACAAATAACTTGCATGGCCAGGAAGAAACAGAGAATTGAACTGGACCCACGTCTGGGTGTCCCCAGATTCTAAACTTGTGCCACATGGCATTTTGAGAATTTAAAAACCCTCCTGATTGACCGGGTGCGATGGCTTACGCTGTAATCCCAGCCCTTTGAGAGGCTAAGGCGGATGGATCACTTGAGGTCAGGAGTTCGAGACCAGCCTGGGCAACATAGTGAAACCTTGTCTCTGCTAAATATACAAAAATTAGCCAGGCGTGCTGGCACACACCTATAACCACAGTTACTTGGGAGGCTGAGTCAGGAGAATCTCTTGAACCCGAGAGGCAGAGGTTTCAGTGAACCAATATTGCACCACTGCACTCCAGCCTGGTGACACAGTGAGACTCCATCTAAACAAACAAACAAACAAACAAAAAACTGTTTTTTTGGCCAGGCATGGTGGTTTACGCCTGTAATCCCAGCATTTTGGGAGGCCAAAGTGGGTGGATCACCTGAGGTCAAGAGTTCGAGACTAGCCTGGGCAACATGGCGAAACCCTGTCTCTACTAAAAAAAAAAAAAAAAAAAAAAAAGTCCCAGCTACTCAGGAGGCTGAGGCAGGAGAATCACTTGAACCCGGGAGACAGAGGTTGCAGCGAGCCGAGATTGCGTCATTGCACTCCAGCCTGGGCAACAAGAGCAAAAGTCTGTCTAAAAAAAACAAAAACAACAACAACAAAAAGCCCTCTTGGGCAGGCCATGTCTGAGGATGGACTATGAGGTCACAGTGGAACACAAGCTCAGGGCTTTCTATCCTGCATGTGGTGAGGGCACCCAGAGTTGGTGCAGGTCGGCTTGCTGAGCTCTAAAAGGGTCTTCAAAAGGGAGTCACCCATCAGCCGTCCTCCCCATGCCCCCGCTGGTACCCAGGGCCCAAACCTGCGTAGACTTTGCAGCGAGTGAGGAGAGAATGGCGTTCAGACCTAGACCCAGGAGGAGAGGGACAACTGAGACGGGACAGGGAGAGGACAACTCAGGAATCTCTGTTTTCTCAACAGATTATTAGTTTTTAGCCACTACTGACATATTTCTTCATAAATACAACTAATTTGTAATTTTAAATAAAATAATAATTATTATTTTTTAGACTTAGGGTCTTGCTCTGTCACCCAGACTAGAGTGCAATGGTATTATCATAGTTCACTGCAACCTCCAATTCCTGGGGTCAAGCAATCCTCCCACCTCAGTCTCCTGAGTAGCTGGGATTACAGGCGTGCGACACCACACCTGACTAATTTCTTTTTTTCTTTTTTGAGACGGAATCTCGCATTGTTGCCAGGCTAGAGTGCAATGGCACCATCTCAGCTCACTGCAACCTCCGCCTCCCAGGTTCAAGCGATCCTCCTGAGTAGCTGGGACTACAGGCGTACAACACCACGCCCAGCTAATGTTTGTATTTTTAGTAGAGACAGGGTTTCACCATGTTGGCCAGGATGATCTTGATCTCTTGACCTCGTGATCTGCCCGCCTTGGCCTCCCAAAGTACTGGTATTACAGGCACGAGCCACTGCACTCGGCCCTTCTTACTTATTTATTTATTTATTTATTTTTGAGATGGAGTTTCGCTCTTGTTGCCCAGGCTGGAGTGCAATGGTGCAATCTCGGTTCACTGCAACCTCCGCCTCCCGGGTTCAAGCAATTCTCCCGCCTCAGTCTCCCAAGTAGCTGGGATTACAGGCACCCACCACCACGCCTGGCTAATTTTGTATTTTTAGTAGAGATGGGGTTTAGTAGAGATGGGGCCAACATGTTGGCCAGGCTGGTCTTGAACTCCTGACCTCAGGTGATCCGCCCACCTTGGCCTCCCAAAGCTTGGGATTACAGGTGTGAGCCACTGCGCCTGGCCAGCCCGGCCTTTTTTTTTGTGACAGGGCTCAAGCAATCCTCTTACCTCAGCCCCCCAAGTAGCTAGGAGTACAGGCTTGAGCCGCCATGCCCAGCTAAATTTTTTTTTTTTTTTTTTTTTTTTATAGAGACGGGTTTCATTATGTTGCCCAGGCTAGTTTCAAACTCCTGAACTCAAGTGATCCATCCGCCTTGGCCTCCCAAAGTGCCAGAATTACAGGCGTGAGCCACCGCACCTGGCTAATTTTTAAAAAATTTTTTGTAGAGATGGAGTCTTGCTGTGTTGCCCAGTCTAGCTTAAACTTCTGGGCTCAAACAACCCTCCTGCTTTGGCCTCCCAAAGTACTGAGATCACAGGTGTGAGCCACCGTGCCCAGCCTAAAATATTTTTTAATGCAGGTATGGTAGGAGCCGGGTGGGGAATTAGATTGTGAATCTGGAGGGCCTCCAGGAAGAAGGGATGTTGAGTTCAGACATGGAGTATGAGCTGCAGTTAATTAGGGCCGGAAGGGAGGGAAGGCTGTTCTGAGAGAGCGCACAGATAGTGTGCAAAGGCCTTGAGGCAGGGCTGAGCCCAGTGTGTAGAGCAGAAAAGATGCATTGGTTGGGGCAGGGGATTGGGGATTGTGGGTGTGCATCAACGGCCAGGGGTTCTGAGGGCTAGTCTCTCTGAGAATGATCCCCATTTCTGTCTCATTGCAGAAGGAGCTGAGCCTGCCACGCCGAGGACGTGGGTGAGTTCACCTGGGGCTGGCGGGCTGGGTGGGCCCCGGTGGTCTTGGAAGTGGATATTTCAGCAACAGCCACTGAATTGTGAATGTATTTAATAATTACAGCAACACACCTCATGTTCATTCTTGCCCTCGTGTTTGCAAAGTACTTCACAAGCACCTGGCCTCTCGCCACAAACATGGGAGGCCATGCCAGTTTGCAAATGAGGAAGCTGAGGTGCAAAGGGGTTTCATCACCAGCTAAGGGCACTCAGCTGGGAAGGAGAGAAACTTGTCTGGAATCCAGAGTCCAGATGTTGAATTTCAACCGAAGTGTATTAGAACTGGCTTGAATGCCTCCCATGACGGGGAGCTCACTTCCTTTTGGGGAACACCAGCAGAAAATTATCTCTCAGCTGGGCACGGTGGCTGCCGCCTGTAATCCCAGCACTTTGGAAGGCTGAGGCAGGCGGATCACTTGAGGCCAGAAGTTCAAGACCAGCCTGGCCAACATGGTGAAACCCCGTCTCTACTAAAAATACAAAAAAACTAACCAGGCGTGGTGGTGCACGCTTGTAATCCCAGGTACTCAGGAGGCTGAGGCAGGAGATTCGCTTGAAGTGCAGTGGAGTTTGCAGTGAACCGAGCTCCCACCACCAGACTTCAACCTGGGCAACAGAGCGAGACTCCATCTAAAAAAAAAAGAAAAGAAAAAATCATCTCTCTCAGGGTCACATCAGTGTTCCTGCAGGTTGGGTTTTTTTATTTTGTTTTGTTTTTGAGACTGGGTCTCTCTCTGGCAGGTTGGGTTTTTTTGTTTTGTTTTGTTTTTGAGACTGGGTCTCTCTCTGTAGTAGAGTGCAGTAGTGTCATCTTGGCTCACTGCAACCACTGCCTTCCAGGTTCAAGAGAGTCTCCCGCCTCAGCCTCCAGAGTAGCTGAGACTACAGATGCGAGCCTCCACACCCGACCTGTATGTTTAGTAGAGACAGGGTCTCACTATGTTGCCCAGGCTGGTCTCAAACTCCTGGACTCAAGCGATCTGCCTGCCTCAACCTCCCAAAGTGCTGGGATTACAGGCATGAGCCACCATGCCCAGTCTAGGTTACCATTTTTTATCCCCAAAGCTTAGAGAACATTATTGTTCAATGCCTTCATTCATTTACAGATGAAAGAAACCAAAGGCCGGGGTGGGGAAGGTTTTACCTTGAGCTAGTGGTCTGGAAGTGTGTGACTGTGGACACCCCATCTTTGGGAGCTGCTTTTGCCTGAGTTGGGGGTGGGAATCACTCAATGAACATTTTTTGAGCACCTGCTGTACACTGGGCCCTGCTGAAGGCAGAGGGGATACAGACAATTCAATCTCAGAGCAATGGTTGAAGTTTTGTATGCAGGAGAGAGATTAACCAGAGAAAGAGACAGAGGTGCTGGGGGTGGCTTTATCCTGAAGATCTGGGGCCTCTTGGAGGAAGTGACCTTTGAGCTTAGATCTGGAAGAAGAGGAGGAGCTGGCAGCAGGGAAGTCTGGGGAGAATGGCATTCTAGGCAGCAGGAACAGCGTGGGCAAAGTTTCTGGGGTGCCAGCATGCTTGGCATTAGAAGAACAGCATGAAGACAAAGGTAGCTGAGTGGAGTGAGTGGAGATGAGGTGGCAGGACAGGAGAAGGAGGAGGTCCTGGGAATGGGGTCAGAGTGGCCCCGAAGCCCAGGCCATCTGCTCCTGTTCCAGTGGGGATGATACAGTTGGTGGGGAGGTGCTTGAAGGCTCCAGTGGTTGGGGGTTGCTGGGGGACTCGGATATTGCCCCCAGAGCCGGCACTGTTTCCAGCCTTGGCCCAAGCGGTGGGCAAAGTGTTGGACCGTGAATCAATGAGGACTGCCGAGGGGAAAGTCCTGGACCTTGGGGCAGGACAGAGCCAAAGACTCCACAAGGGATGTCCATTCCCTGCCACCTTCCCTGTGCCCTACTGGGTCCACCGGGGCCTCAAGAGGGCCAGAGTGAGACACAGACACCCCCAGACCGTGGGGTTTGCGCTGAGAGGGAGGGAGGACAGAGCTGGCGGCGCCTGGTGCTGGTGGGGGTACAGGGACAGCTTGGCGGAGGAGGGGCTGGTGGGGTTGGGATCGTATATGGGTGAGGGGGGCGACCTTCCTGGCAGAGGAAACAGCTGGAAGCCAGGGGACTGGAGGTGTGGTCAGAGCCTCTAGTGTGCGCGGGGATGCGGAGACCCGAGCGGGTTAGGACCTCAGTGCTGAGCAGCTGGCCGGGATGCGGGGTTGGGGAGTTGGGGCGGACTGCGCTGAGATCCCGGCTCCCAGAGAGCCCCAGGGCCAGGGCGAAGGCTGAGGCCGGGCCGGGGCGGGGAGAGGCAGGGTCAGGCCATGGAGCAATCGCGCCGACCGCGGAGCCAGTGACCGCCCTTCCCTTCCGGGACGCAGCTCAGGGGCTCCCGACCCGGCGGCCTCGGCGTCCCTGCGGCAGACAGGGCGGCACCCGCGGCTCCCCTCTCCCGCTGCGCGACCCTCGCTGCCGGGCCGGGCCTGCGCGCAGGTGCGGAGCTGCGAGCCCCGCCCCGAGGCGGAGCCAGCCGGGCCCCCAGCGGCCCAGCCCCCGCGTCTAGTCCGCCGCACCAGCCAGGCGTCTGTCCCTGCGTCCGTGTGTCCGTCCGTCGGTCCGATCGCGCCACGATCAGGGCTTCCGGGGACCACCAAGGGGGCGTCGGTACCCGGCCGCACAGAGGCGGCCTCTGCCTCGGCATGAAGTCCCGCAGGGACAAGCTGCACATCCCGGCGCTGACCCTCGAGTGAGTGTTGGGCAGGGCGGGGGTGTGGGGTGGTGCAGGGAGGACAGGATGACAACTACCCTCCCCCCACGTCTCTGTTCGTGTCGCCCAGAAACGCACCGCCGCCTCCGGGGAGCCCTCCCGGGCCATCGGTCTGGCCCCGCCCTCACGTCCTGAGCTGAACCCAGAATCCCCGGTCTTGGGCCCCTACTCCCTGAGGGAACCGCAGCCGCCATCCGGAGATCCGGATTCGGCCACACGAAGGGGCGGCCTCCAGGTTCACCGTCCCCGGCCTCTTTCTTTGCAGTCTGTCTCCGAGCAGCCAGAGCCCGTCCCTGCTGGGTCCCAGCAGCCCCTGCAGCCCCTGTAGCCCCTCCTTGGGCCTGCACCCCTGGAGGTAAGTGACAGCGCGTGTGGGCGGGGCGCAGACATCGCCCTGGCACCCCGGAGCCTTGGAAACCCGCCAGACTCATCACTCTCCTCAAGATACTGTAGGTTGGTGACATCACCCTCTGGGCCTCAGTTTACCCCTCCACATAATGGCACTGCGATCCGTTCTAGGGGCTTAATGGGAAAATTCCATTTTCAGCCAGGCCAGCATCTGACAGGTGGCTAAGGAAAGGGAAGAACTTAAGCTGTTGCCCAAGGACTTCCCCGAGACAGGTGCCGGATTCCCAAGCTGCTCAGGGCACTCCCTGCTGAATCGGCCTGGACTCCTGGGTGGTGACCTCAGGGAGAAAGCTCCTCCCTCTAAACACACACGCACACCCAAGCCTGAGAGGCCACCAACGAGAGCCCTGTGAATTGAGCTTAACCAAAGTGGTGCCAGGAGAAAAGAACCAGGGTGACTGAGCGCTCCCTAACCCCTTCCTGATCCCTACTTCCCAGTTAAGAAAACTGAGGCTCAGAGAGGAGATGCCAGTTTTCCTGATTCAGTCCATCCCCTGAGGGCCAAGCATCAGGGACAGCTTTGCTACCAGGTCTGTTGAGGGTCCTACTGGCCAGTTGGTTGACTCTGTGACTGGCCAGGTTTCAGGACAGGAAGGAGTTTTGTGAGCTCCTCTCATGGTTTGGGCAAAAGTTTAGGGAGGGACAGATGTGAGGTCAATGATGTCTATTAGAGTTATGTGGCCCATCAACCATTTACACTTTAGTATGAATGAGCTGCTTAAATCTTTCCACAGACTTTTTTTTGTTTTGTTTTGTTTTGTTTTTTGAGGCAGAGTCTTGTTCTGTCCCCTAGGCTGGAGTGCAGTGGTGCAATCTCAGCTTACTGCAACCTCCACCTCCTGGGTTCAAGCAATTCTCCTCTTGTAGCCTCCCAAGTAGCAAGGACTATAGGCACCTGCCACCACATCCAGCTAATTTTTGTATTTTAGTAGAGATGGGGTTTCACCATGTTGGCCAGGCTGCTCGCAAACCCCTGACCTCAAGTGATCTGCCTGCCTCAGCCTCCCCAAGTGCTGGGATTACAGGCATAAGCCACAAACTGGGCCATCCACAGACCTTTAATGGAGAGAAGAGAGAACAATATAGAGCCCACATTTGGGTGCTGGACAACAGGGAGGTACCTTCATTCAGGTGCCAAGCACTTATGAGACACCTACTGAGATCCAGGTGCTAAAGGCATTGCTATAAAGAAAACATAGTCCCTTCATCAATGGCTTCTCAGTCAGCTTGGGGAATTCAGTGATATAATGAATGGATAAACAAGATGTATTCAGACAGGGACCTCTTGGGGAGGTGATGTTTGAGCCAAGGCCTGGGCACAGCTAAAGGAAGATTGGCACCAGGCAGTGGGTACTGCATGTGCAAAGGTCCTGTGGCAGGACTGAGGTGGTGGGTTTTTTGTTTTTGTTTTTTGAGACAGAGTCTCACTTTGTCGCCCAGGTTGGACTGCAGTGGCATGATCTCGGCTCACTGCAACCTCTGCCTCCCAGGTTCAAGTGATTCTCCTGCTTCAGGCTCCGAGTAGCTGAGACTACAGGCGTGCCACCACGCCCAGCTAATTTTTTGTTTGTTTGTTTGAGAAAGGATCTTGCTCTGTTGCCCAGGCTAGAGTCCAGTGGTGCCATCTCTGCTCACTGCAACCTCTGCCTCCTAGGTTCATGTGATTCTCCTGCCTCAGCCTCCCACGTAGCTGAGATTACAGGCACATGCCAACACTCCCGGCTAATTTTTGTATTTTCAGTAAAGATGGGGTTTCACCGTGTTGGCTAGGCTGGTCTCGAACTCCTGACCTCAAGTGATTCTCCCACCTTGGCCTCTCAAAGTGGTGGGATTACAGGCATGAACCACCAAGCCTAGCCTAATGTTTGTATTTTTAGTAGAGGTGGGGTTTCGTTATGTTGGCCAGGCTGGTCTTGAACTCCTGACCTCAGGCGATCCACCCACCTTAGCTTCCCAAAGTGCTAGGATTATAGGCGTGAGCCACTGTGCCCCGCCTGAGATTTTTTTTAAGCCTCTGTATCTGCCTTGGGGGGAGAAAGTTCTGCTGGGGCCAGGAATGGAGGTGGCCAGAGAGAAGGAGGTGGCTAGGACAACATCCGGGACCAAGTCGAGGCATCCAATGGGAATCAGAGACTGCCATCACCCCCATTTAGTGAAGAAAACAGGGGCATAGGACCTCAGAATGTGTTATCAGGAGCATCCTAGGAAGGTTTTGGGCCAGATCTGACTCTGTCTAAATCCTTGGCTTCCACCCCAGGTGAGGACATGATGAAGGGAGGCACTCTTGTGTTGGAGGCCGCTGAGCAGATTTGACCAGTTTTAACTGGGAGGGGAGGGAGGAAGTATCTGGGACTGAGAAAGACCATAAGGCTGCCTCACTCACCACCAGGGGGCAGCAGAGCCACATTGCCTTGGGCCTGGCAGGGGAATGGGTCCCTGGCAGGGAAATAGGTGCCTGCCTGCCGTGTTCCAAGCATCCTAGGAATAAGCTCATAATTGTCCCAACAGGGTCCAGCCTCTGCAACTCCCCTGCCTCCTTTTTTTTTTTTTTTTGAGACAGTCTTGATTTGTTGCCCAGGCTGGGGTGCAGTGGTGTGATCTCTGCTCACTGCCACCTCCACCTCCTGGGTTCATGCGAGTCTCCTGCCTCAGCCTCCTGAGTAGCTGGGATTACAGGCATGCACCACTACACCCAGCTAACATTTGGGTGTTTTTTTGTTTGTTTGTTTGAGATGGAGTTTTCCTCTTGTTGCACAGGTTGCAGTGAAGTGGCACGATCTTGGCTCACTGCAACCTCCGCCTCCTGGAATCAAATGATTTTCCTGCCTCAGCCTCGTGAGTAGCTGGGATTACAGGTGTCTGCCACCACTCCCGGCTAATTTTTTGTATTTTTAGTAGAGATGAGGTTTCACCATGTTGGCCAGGCTGGTCTCAAACTCCTGACTTCAGGTGATCCACCTGCCATGGCCTCCCACAGTGCTGGAATTACAAGTGTGAGCCACCGCACCCGGCCTAATCTTTATACTTTTAGTAGAGACAGGGTTTCACCATGTTGACCAGGCTAGTCTGGAACTCCTGACCTCAGGTGATCCACCCACCTTGGCTTCCCAAAGTGCTAGGATTATAGGCGTGAGCCACTGTGCCCCGCCTGAGATTTTTTTTAAGCCTCTGTATCTGCCTTGGGGGGAGAAAGTTCTGCTGGGGCCAGGAATGGAGGTGGCCAGAGAGAAGGAGGTGGCTAGGACAACATCCGGGACCAAGTCGAGGCATCCAATGGGAATCAGAGACTGCCATCATCCCCATTTAGTGAAGAAAACAGGGGCATAGGACCTCAGAATGTGTTATCAGGAGCATCCTAGGAAGGTTTTGGGCCAGATCTGACTCTGTCTAAATCCTTGGCTTCCACCCCAGGTGAGGACATGATGAAGGGAGGCACTCTTGTGTTGGAGGCCGCTGAGCAGATTTGACCAGTTTTAACTGGGAGGGGAGGGAGGAAGTATCTGGGACTGAGAAAGACCATAAGGCTGCCTCACTCACCACCAGGGGGCAGCAGAGCCACATTGCCTTGGGCCTGGCAGGGGAATGGGTCCCTGGCAGGGAAATGGGTGCCTGCCTGCCTGCCATGTTCCAAGCATCGTAGGAATAAGCTCATAATTGTCCCAACAGGGTCCAGCCTCTGCAACTCCCCTGCCTCCCTTTTTTTTTTTTTTTTTTTTTGAGACAGTCCTGATTTGTTGCCCAGGCTGGGGTGCAGTGGTGTGATCTCAGCTCACTGCCACCTACGCCTCCTGGGTTCATGCAAGTCTCCTGCCTCAGCCTCCTGAGTAGCTGGGATTACAGGCATGCACCACTACACCCAGCTAACATTTGGGTGTTTTTTGTTTGTTTGTTTGAGATGGAGTTTTCCTCTTGTTGCACAGGCTGCAGTGAAGTGGCACGATCTTGGCTCACTGCAACCTCCGCCTCCTGGAATCAAATGATTTTCCTGCCTCAGCCTCGTGAGTAGCTGGGATTACAGGCGTCTGCCACCACTCCCAGCTAATTTTTTGTATTTTTAGTAGAGATGGGGTTTCACCATGTTGGCCAGGCTGGTCTCAAACTCCTGACTTCAGGTGATCCACCTGCCATGGCCTCCCACAGTGCTGGAATTACAAGTGTGAGCCACCACACCTAGCCTAATCTTTATATTTTTAGTAGAGACAGAGTTTCACCATGTTGACCAGGCTGGTCTGGAACTCCTGACCTCAGGTGATCCACCCACCTTGGCCTCCCACAGTGCTGGAATTACAGGCATGAGCCATTGTGCCTGGCCTTGCAACTTCCCTGCTCCCATTCTCTCCATCTCCCCGTCACTCACTTGGCTCCAGCCACACGGCTGATCCTCCAGAATGCAGGCTGGTCCAGCCTCAGGGCCTTTGCACTTGCCGTCCCCATTGCCCAGAGCTCCGTTCCCTCCTTTCTTCTTCTATCACATCCTCATCAAGTCCTCAGCCTCAGATAGGAAGCCTTCCCCAACCACCCCCTCCTTCCAGGCCCCACAAACATGGGGTATAACATGCATTATACCTGTCCATTTCCACATCCAGACCCCAGGGATTTTCTTTTTTTTTTTTTTGAGACAGTCTTGCTCTGTCACCCAGGTTGCAGTAGTGCAATGTCTCGGTTCACTGCAAACTTTGCCTCCTGGGTTCAAGCGATTCTCCTGCCTCAGCCTCCCGAATAGCTGGGATTACAAACATGCGCCACCACGCCCAGCCAATTTTGTATTTTTAGTAGAGACAGGGTTTCACCATGTTGGCCAGGCTGGTCACGAACTCCTGAGTTCAAGTGATCTGCCCAACTCAGCCTCCCAAAATGTTGGGATTACAGGCATGAGCCACGGCACCCAGCCAACCCCAGAGATTTAATTTCCACATTGTCTTGTGTGATTATCCAGTTATTTTTCTCACCCAGAGGTTTGACAGCCTCTCCGGGACCAGACCTTGTCCGTCCTGGTCATATCATAGCCTCAGGGCAGGCCCAGGGTGTATACAGCAGGTGCTCAGTTAATGCATGTGGCTTAGATGAATGGGCAGTATCTGGGAGGGCTGTCCTTGTGGTGGTGATGGCATTGGGGGTTGGGGGTGTTGTTGAAGAAGGCCATGAGTTGGGCACTCATAGACAAAGTGGCTGTTCCAGGCAGCAACAGCATCGTCAGAGACACATTCCTGCTGGAGCCTCAAATCCCAACGGCAGGAAGAATGTGGATTTTCTACCTAGGGCACTAGGAGCCATAGAGTGTGGTGCTGGGAGGGGCACAGATATATGGGCAGGTGGGAAGTGCTGGGGCAGTCCCACTAAAAAGGGGCCGTTGAAACGGGGTATCTGTATATCTACCTGAGACTTTGGCATTTACAGTCACAGCACAGGCAGGGAGAGTCAAATACCAATGTCACAGAGTTTGCCAGGGACAGGGCTAGGATGTGACCCCTGGGAGAGGGATTCACCCAGGAATGCAGTTTTGTTTTGCTGTAAGAGCAATAGGGAGCCATGGAGGGTTTGTGAGCAGGGGAAGGGCATGATCTGGGGAGCAGTGGGCTGACACCAGAGATCAGTGGCTCAGCCAGTGTTTCATGGAAGGCCTTCACCGTGGCAGCAGGCCCTCTGGATTGTCAGCTGCAGCCCTGTTTTGCAGAGGGGGAAACTGAGGACAAATGAGCATGGGAGAAGGTTCTCTCCCTGCTACAGATGTCAGGGCAGTGGGTGTAGGTAATAGGGGGTGTGTAGGTGTTACTGGGTGTAGCTGTGGCTGGGGACGAGGGGGCAGCACCTTTACTGAGTGTGTGCAAAGGTGTGTCCCCGTGCATATGGGGTGGCTCAGCACGTAGTGACAGCAAGTGGAGACTGTGGCCCCATCCCCACTTGGGTCCCCAGACTCAAGAGAATCTGTACCCCGCATGAGGCTTGGGCTGCATACCTGGGGGTCGTAGGTGAGCACTCCCATACTCATCACCATCTCTGGTGGTCCCAAAACCACCATCTCCCCTGGTCTCAAAACAAGTCCCAAATCCACCCACTTTTCTCCATAGCTTCAATATTCCCCTCCCAGACACCGTCCCAGACCCTTACTGGCCTCCTACTACCTTCATTCCTGTCCTCCAACAGTCTGCTCCCCATAGCAGACACAAGGGGGTTTACAAACGTAGTCCAGATCATACCCCTTCTCTGCTCAAGCACCCTCCATGGCTCCCCATTGCTCCTACAATAAAATTGCACTCCTCCCTGCAGCCCACAAGGCTTATGTGGTCAGCCCCGCTGGCATTTTGCCCTCAGTGCTGCCTCAGAGAGCTGTGCCCTTTGCCTGGGACACGCTTTCTACATAGCCAGCTCCTTCCTCCTCCATTTCTGGCTGGCTGCAGCATTATCTCCTCTGAGAAGCCTCCTGGCTAAAATTGCCCCTTGCATATTCTCTCCTTTCTCTTCCCTTCTCAGCCTTGGTATTTGAAATTATCTTTTTTTTTTTTTTTTTTTTTTTTTTGAGATGGAGTCTCACTCTGTCACCCAGGCTGGGGTGCATTGGTGCGATCTCGGCCCACTGCAACCTCCACCTCCCGGGTACAAGTGATTCTGCTGCCTCAGCCTCCTGAGCAGCTGGGAATACAGGCATGCACCACCATGCCCAGCTATTTCTTTTCTATTTTTATTTATTTTTTATTTTTATTTTTTATTTATTTATTTTTTTGAGACAGAGTTTCGCTTTTGTTGCCCAGGATGGAGTGCAATGGTGCTATCTCGGCTCACTGCAACCTCCGCCTCCTGGGTTCAAACGATTCTCCTGCCTCAGCCTCCCTAGTAGTTGGGATTATAGGGACGTGCCACCACGCCCAGCTAATTTTGTATTTTTTTAGTAGAGGCTGGGTTTCACCATGTTGGCCAGGCTGGTCTCAAACTCCTGACCTCAGGTGATCCACCCGCTTCAGCCTCCCAAAGTGCTGGGATTACAGGCGTGAGCCACCACGCCCAGTCGAAATTATCTTGCTCATTGAATTGTTTCCTGTTGGCTGGGCACGGTGGCTCACGCCTGTAATCCCGGCACTTTGGGAGGCCGAGGCGGGTGGATCACCTGAGGTCAGGAGTTTGAGATGGGCCTGGCCAACATGGTGAAACTCCGTCTCTACTAAAAAATACAAAAAATTAGTTGGGTGTGGTGGTGCAACACCTGTAATCCCAGCTACTCGGGAGGCTGAGACAGGAGAATCGTTTGAACCCAGGAGGCGGGGGTTGCAGTGAGCCGAGATGGTGCCACTGCACTCCACCACACTTGGCCTCGCCCAGGCTGATTTTTTTCTTTCTTTTTTTTTTTTTTTTGTGATGGAATCTTGCTCTGTCGCCCAGGCTGGAGTGCAGTGGGGCGCGATCTCGGCTCACTGCAAGCTCCGCCTCCCAGGTTCACGCCATTCTCCTGCCTCAGCCTCTGGAGTAGCTGGGACTACAGGCGCCCGCCACTACGCCCGGCTGGTTTTAAACCAAGGCTGGGAAAAGCCGGATGGAGGTTGGGTGTGGTGGCTCACGCCTGTAATCCCAGCTACTTGGAGGCTGAGGCAGAAGACTCACTTGAACCCGGGAGGCGGAGGCTGCAGTAAACTGAGATTGCGCCATTGCACTCCAGCCTGGGAAACGAGAGCGAAACTCTGTCTCAAAAAAAAATTGTCTCTTTAGATATGAAGCCTGGGCCCCAGCATTGGGCCTGGGCTGGGTCCCAAAGTGTCCTGGGGCCCAGGAAGGGGCATCCCTCATGATGACACTGCCCCTGACTTGCCTGGGCTGTCATGACAGGAGGAAGCATTAATTCAGTCCCTACGGTGGGAGACACTTCTGCTTCCATAGGGGCTTCCATAGTGAACACATATTGTACCCTCAGCCCTGTTCAGGCTCTGTGTCTCAGATTTTATTCTGTTTTCAGTATGGGGGATGTTATGCATGGGGAAACAGAGGCCTGGAAGTTAGCCTGATGCTATCGTTTATAGAGATAAATTATATATAGATATGAAACATACACCAGGTGCCCTTGGAAGCGCCCCCTTACATCTGATTTGTGTAATCCTCATGTCAGTCCAGTTTTCCTCCAGTTTCACAGTTGAGGAGACTGAGGCTGGAGTTCAATCAGGTGGCTGGTTCCTAACTGAGGCAGGGCTGATGGCCTTTCCCGCCACACACAGGCAGAGCATGTCAGACGCCCCGACTCAATTTGCCAAACACACCCTCTATGCCAGTCCGGTGCTGGGAGCTGCTGGGACCCTAAGGAACCCTCAACCTGGGGAAGACAGAGCCGGAAGGACAGGAAAGCGGGTTTTTCAGAGGAGAGGACGCAGTTTTGCCAGGCTAGATTCCAAGCAGTGGGGCCAGGGTGGGCGTGGTACCATGAGCCGGGCCAGGACGCTGGGGTGGGTCTTGGGTACTGCACTGAGAAGGGGTCAGTGCTCCGGGAGAGAGGAAAAAGAGGGAGGGAGCGATTAGATTTACATTTTAGCAGAAAGGAGCCAAAATGCCTGCCCCTGGCTCGAGGTTAAGGTGCTGCCAACGCCCCGCCCCCGCCGCCCGCGGTCGTAGCAACGCCCGGTCTCAGCCGCCCGCGGCCCTAGCAACGCTCCGCCTCTCCGCCCGCGGCCATGGCAGCGCCCCGCCCACTCGCCGGCCCGCGGGTCTGCCGGCCTCGCTTCCGCGTCGCTCGCTCCGCCTCCCTGCAGGCCCCGCCCCCAACGGCCCCGCCCCCGCACTCGCCTGGGCGGAGTTCCCGGCCGCGCTCGGGGGCGCGCGCTTCCTTCTCGCCGCCCCCCTATCCCCGCAGCCCCGTGCGCCCTCCTCCCTGTCCGGCTCCGCGGGGCTCTTGGGGCCGATCCCGCCGCCGAGGTTCGCGCCCCGCCGCCGCCGGCTGCGCCCCCGCGCCTTCCCGGCCTCGGGCGGCGGCGGCGGCACAAAGGGAAGCAGCATGTCCGACCCCAGCTACTGGACGGCGGTGGCGGCTCCCGGCCATCGCAGCCGCCTGGCAAAAGGCGCGCTGCTGCAGCGCTCCAAGAGGTAGGGGGCACGGCGCCGGCGAAGGCTCGGCGGCTAGCCGAGCAAACAGGAGTTGCCAGAAGTGTGTCCTGGCCGCGTGGCGCGGACCACGGCGAGCGTCTGTCTGTGGCAGCAGTGGGAAGGGGGGAGGACGCCTGTGGATTGAGGTGTCCCCTGGGGTCCCTGGCACCCTCCTTTCGCCCCTCGTTCCCTGGACTGGGGTGTCTGTCCGCCAGCGTCGCAGCTGGGGTGGTGACAGACAGGAGTGAGTTGAGACTGAGCTAGGATTTGAACCCGGGTGTCCAGGGCTGGGCAGAACCAGGGAGGAACTTCTTGGAAAAACTGAGGCTGATCTGCCCCTGGGGGCCCATTCAGCAGAAATGTTGGCTCAGAAGCAAATATTTACTGCACGAGGCTGGCATTTGGGTGGGGTGTCAGGAGTCCAGATAGTTGGGGTTAACCCCCGCCAAAGCCTCACCACTCTTGGAGTCTCAGTTTCCCCTTTTGAAAAGCAGAGAGGATAAGTGAGGGCTGTGGATTCTACCAGACCTGGGTTCAAATTTCGACTCAGCCACTACCAGGCTGTGTGACCTCAAGTAGCTCCTTAACCTCTCTGTGCTTGGGTTTCTCATTGGTGCTGGACTGGGGCAAAGTCTGGGCGGTGGGACCAGCTACCGAAAGACCTTGAATGCTGAGTCCAGGGCTTAAACTTCCCTCCAAGATCGTGGGGAGCATTGGAGGGGGAATATGGGTGCCAGAGGGATGAGGTGCAGGAGGCTGGCTTCAGGCCCCTGCTTTCTGCCACATTCTCTCTGTTGTGTCCTGGGTACCAAGAGAGGATGGTTCTCAAATGGCAACTTCTCGAGGTCCTGGATCCCCTCCAGGAAGAGTTGAACAAACAGTCGGCCCTGCATAGATGCTTGAGAAGTGAACAGATGATGCTTAGTTCTCCTTTGAGGCCGCACATTTGGCCGTGTTTTCAAGAAGACCTCGCCCAAGAACAGGAGGGAGGGCAACCAAGTGTTTTTCCCAAATGCTTTTGGAAGCAGCAAGTGATACAGCAGGATCAGGGAGGGAGGGTGCTGGTGGTGCAGTATGGGGGCGAGGAACCAGGTGAGGGGCTGGGAGAGGATGTGGAGACAGCCAGGTGAGCGTGCATTGAGGGGTTGGCAGGAAGTTTTGCAGAAACCTGTGGGTTTCACTTTTGCTTCTGCAGCTCAGGCTGGGAGACAATCACTGTGACTGTTGACATCTGTGGCTTCAGTTGCCCAGTCTGGGAAATGGGCTCAGCTGGTCATTCCCAACTCGGGCTTGTTGGGATTGGCACATGTTGGGGATGTAATTCACTCAGGAGGCATTGCCTGCCCTCCCGGCGTGAGCCAGGCCCTGTGAGCATTGTCTAGGCAAAGACAACAGTGTATGTACCCGAGTCCAGCCCAAAGCTGAGCACTGGATGTGGTAGGTTTCATCCTTCAAGGTAGAGATGAGGAAACTGAGGCTCAAGGGGCAGCCACACGTGGAGACGTAGACAGGCTGGGCTTCTTCTCCCTGCCCACCTTGTCACCTGTGTCCTTTGATGATTGTATGCTTGTTCTCCCATGGATTGAACTGCTCCAAGCATTCTGTCTGGGACCCCATTTCTGCACCTCGGAGGCCCCGAGACTTCATCTCTCCCTCCCCGCGAGGTTCTCCCGCCGCTGAGCTGCGTTGGCGGCTTGGGGTGTGTGGGCTGATGCTCTTGTGGAGCAGAGCTGTTGCTGGGCAACTACTCTGGTGGGGCGGGGGACGGTGTCGCTCCCAACTTCCTTCTGTCAAGGTGTGGGCTGAGGCCAGGGCCCAGGTGGGAGAGGAGGCCAGGCAGGGTGTGAGAGACCTGGGCCAGGGATCTGGTGGCCAGAAGGGAACTGGGATGGAAAGAGGAAAACATGTGGGCAGAAGTTCAGCAGAACAGGCAGGACTGTGAAAGAGGTTGCATTTAGGGTTTCTAGTTGGGTTGCATTGGCATTTTAGGGGCATCTTGAGAAGAAGGAGGGTTGTCAAGAGATGGGAGCAGGGGCTTCAGGAGGGGTGTATAGAATGGGGTGTCTCAGCCCATATCTGGGCTCCAGGGTGTGTTTGGTCCACCTGATTTGCTGGTGCTGCTGGCAGTAGCCATGGTACAGGGAAAGGTGTGGGGGTGGGACTGTGACACAGAACCCTGAAAAGCTGGGCCAGGGGCTCCTGGCCATATGTAGTGTCCACCATCAGGCTAGAAGCACTTCATGCCATTGCTGTTAATAACAACACTGCCAATAGTTTGTGTTTATTTTTGTTATTGTTTTTGAGACGAAGTTTCACTCGTGTCGCCCAGGCTGGAATGCAGTGGCGCTATCTCAGCCCACCGCAACCTCTGCCTCCTGGGTTCAAGCGATTCTCTGCCTCAGCCTCCTGAGTAGCTGGGATTATAAGCGTGCACTACCACACCTGGCTAATTTTTGGGTTTTTTGTTTCGTTTTGTTTTTTGAGACGGAGTTTCGCTCTTGTTGCCCAGGCTGGAGTGTAATGGCATGATCTCGGCTCACCACAACCTCCACCTCCTGGGTTCAAGCGATTCTTCTGCCTCAGCCTCCCAAGTAGCTGGGATTACAGGCATGCATCACCACGCCCAGCTAATTTTGTATTTTTAGTAGAGAAAGGGTTCCTCTGTGTTGGTCAGGCTGGTCTCGAACTCCTAATCTCAGGTGATCTACCCACCTTGGCCTCCCAAAGTACTGGGATTACAGGCGTGAGTCACCATGCCCGGCCTAATTTTTGTGTTTTTAGTAGAGATGGGTTTCACTATGTTTACCAGGATGGTCTCAAACACCTGACCTCAGGTGATCCGCATGCCTCCGCCTCCCAAAGTGCTGGGATTACAGGGATGAGCCACTGTGCCCAGCCTTGTTTTTGTTTTTTTTAAGAGAGAGGGCCTTGTTCTGTCACCTAGGCTGGAGTGCTGTGGCATGATCATGGCTCACTGCAGCCTTGACCTTCTGAGGCTCAAGTCATCCTCTTGCCTCAGCCTCCTGAGTAGCTGGGACTACAGGCGTGCACCACCACACCCAGCTAATTTTTAAATTTTGTATAGAGACGGGGTCTTGCTATGTTGCCCAGGCTGGTCTTGAACTCCTGGCTTCAGAGGATCCTCCCACCTTGGCATCCCAAAGCACTGGGGTTACTGGCGTGAGCCACCATGCCTGGCCAGCAGTAGTGTCAATAATAAGGAATGTTAGTCGAGGGGTGACTCCCTCCTGCGCCTTGAAGACCTGGCTAAGAGCCATGGGGGAACCCAGCTGGGGGCAGAGTGGGAGTGGCCATGTCCAACATCCCATCCTTCTCCAGAACAGGCTGCGCGTGTGATTTAGGCTGGGCAGGTGGCTTAGCGCGGGGTCCTGGGCAGCCACCTACCCTGTCGCCTTTTCCCCCCACAGCTGCCGCAGCGGGAACCGCAAGAGCTTGGTGGTAGGAACGCCCTCCCCGACCCTCTCCCGGCCCCTGTCGCCATTGTCGGTCCCAACGGGTGAGTGTGGGAGCAGCCAGCGGGTGCTGTGTCCTGCCTTTGCCCCGCTGACTCAGTTTCCCCGCCTCCTCCTCAGCAGGCAGCAGCCCCTTGGATAGTCCTCGGAATTTCTCGGCTGCCTCTGCCCTCAATTTCCCCTTTGCCCGGAGGTGAGTGATTGCCGGCTTTGGGAGACAGTGTGGGCACACGGGCAGGGGTTGGGCGGGGCACGTGCTCAGTGGCTAGACCTGGCTCCTCATTCATTTCACTCACCTTTTCCCCTCCCCTGGCCCGTCTGGTGGTGGTCTCCCCTTCTGTCTCCCATCCCTGGCAAATGCATGCCATCTTGCAGCCACATCCCACGCACGGACAGGTAATTTCAACCAGCCCAGGGGGTGGGGGGTCGTGGGGGGATATAGCCCTAAGAATCATTAACTCACTAAAGAAATCATTCATTCATTCACTTAACAAGAGCTGATTGAGCACCTGTCATGTGCCAGATGCTTGCATTTCATTTATTTATTCATACAACAACATTCATTAAGCACCTGCTGTGTGTATGCTCTGTGCTGCCGGCTGAGGGCATGGTCGCAAATGGGCGGCTGGCCCTGAGCCCCTGGGGAGTCCTCTGTTTGGTGGGGGGTGGTCAATGTGTGCCCCAGAAGCTACAGCTCAGAGGTTGAAGCTTTGACGGGACACAGTGGCAGCTGGAGTCACGGGGGGGCTTCCTGGAAGAGGTACCTAAAGACAGAGAACATGCAGTGGACTTGGTCAGCCTGTGTCTCTGTTCTTGGTTATTTTCAGGAGATCCTTCCTACAACAGGGCCAGAATATGCTGGCCACAGTGTCTGTTCTTAGTCCCCACAAACCACAGGGGCCAGGCCTTCCTTCCATCTGTTCTTGTTCCCCTCTCCAGGGCAGACGGCAGAAGATGGTCCCTCGCGTCTCTCCCATCTTCCGGCTATGGAACCAACACACCCAGCTCCACCCTCTCGGTACCCATAGCCCCACCTTGGCAGGTGGACAGGCAGATGCCGGGTTGGGGTGGGGGACACATCTTTGTGTGTTTTTTTCAAGGTGTTGGATAGTTGTGCAGTCAGCAAACATACTAGTTACTTCCTCCATGCACGCCCCATTCTGGGAAATGCAGGGTCCCCTGAGAAGACCCAACCTTGGCCCCAAAATAGTCCCCGGTTGGGGAGATACAGATATCCTCAGCCTATGGGTCAGGGCCTGACTAGAGGGGGACTTGGGGCTGCCCAGGGGTACAGGCAGGGAGGACTTCCTGGAGGAGAGGGCATCAGAGCTAGGGTTTTGAGGGATGCATAGGAGCTAGGCAGGAGAAAGAATGTTACCTTCTGATGGCCAGCAGGCAGCCTGGGCCTTGAGGGGTGGTGCTGGGGTCCTGGCCACAGCACTGACGGTGAACTCATGGCTCTAATCCCCACCACTCTCTACCAGTCAAGCTCATCCTCCCGGGAACGTCTCCACCAGCTTCCCTTCCAGCCGACGCCGGACGAGCTGCACTTCCTGTCCAAGCACTTCCGCAGCTCAGAGAATGTGCTTGATGAGGAAGGCGGCCGGTCACCCCGCCTCCGCCCCCGCTCTCGCAGTCTCAGGTGGGCCTCGACCTCTGGCCCCAGCCCCGGCCCCTCCCTGGGCTGGCATGGAGGCCCAAGTTGTGGCTCCTCCTCCACCCCAGCCCTGACCCTGCCTGAGCCTAGCCTCTGATTCTTGTCCCTCAACCCTGGCTCAGAGCCCCCGACATCCTCCCCTGGGGTTGGTCTCAGGTCCCATATCACAAGCCAGCTGTCTTCCTTTCAGCCCGGGCCGCGCAACGGGGACCTTCGACAATGAAATTGTCATGATGAATCATGTGTACCGGGAGAGGTTCCCCAAGGTGGGCAGCGCCTGGCGGCTGGACTAGCCCCTGTGCTTCTCTCCACATTGCTGTCCCTCCATGGAACTCTGTCTTCCTGGCTATGTCCCCTTTGCCAGTCTGTTCATTTCTGTCTTTCCTTCCCCTTCCATTGAAAGATGTCGTTCCTCCTGTGCCAGCCCTCCCACCCGATCACCCCATTGCCCTATCTCCTCTCTCCCCAACCATGCCTCTCCTGCCCCCTTCTGCGCGTGTCACTCCAGCCCCGCCCTCTGACCAGGTCGCCCTGTCTCGCCCCACCCAGGCCACAGCACAGATGGAGGGCCGTCTGCAGGAGTTCCTGACGGCCTATGCGCCTGGCGCCCGGCTGGCGCTGGCTGATGGCGTCTTGGGCTTCATCCACCACCAGATCGTCGAGCTGGCCCGAGACTGCTTGGCCAAGTCTGGCGAGAACCTCGTCACCTCCCGCTACTTCCTAGAGATGCAGGAGAAGCTGGAGCGGCTTCTGCAGGATGTGCGTGGTTTTTCGCATGTTGAGGTTTTGCATGCAGTGGGAAGTGGAGTGAGGGGGGGTCCCCAGGCCAGACAGTGCTGAGGACCTGTGGGTGATGCCACGACCCACCTCCCCCAGGCCCATGAGCGCTCGGACAGTGAGGAGGTCAGCTTCATCGTCCAGCTTGTCCGGAAACTGCTGATCATCATCTCACGGCCAGCTCGGCTGCTGGAGTGTCTGGTAAGTTTCTTTTTCTACGGCCAGCTTGGGGTCCGGGCAGAACTGAGATTGGGACCACAACAGTCCTGCCAAGATACAGGTGACAGTTCCCATCATGTAGGGCTTTGAGAGGAACACAGGGTGCTGTTGGGCTAGCATGGGCTTCCCTGAGGAGGAAGCGGGAGCGGAGACCCAGGGGGTGAGCTGGGAAGGGTTCTCCAGGCAGAGGGAACAGCATGTGCAGAGACCTGCAGGTGGAACCAAGCCCCGGGTGACCAGCCCTCCTGTGCCCCTAGGAGTTTGACCCTGAGGAATTTTACCACCTGCTGGAGGCGGCTGAGGGCCATGCGCGGGAGGGCCAAGGCATTAAGACTGACCTTCCACAGTACATCATTGGGCAGCTGGGCCTGGCCAAGGACCCCCTGGAGGGTAAGCCGGGATGGGAAGAGGAAACCAAGGCTGGGAAAGGCTGGATGGAGACCAGGCACGGTGGCTCACACCTTTAATACCAGCACTTTGGGAAGCTGAGGCGGGCAGATCACTTGAGGCCAGGAGTTCGAGACCAGCCTGGCCAATATGGTGAAACCCCCCTCTCTACTAAAAATACAAAAATTAGCTAAGTGTGGTGGCACATGCCTGTAATCCCAGCTACTCAGGAGGCTGAGGCACGAGAATTGCTTGAACTCAGGAGATGGAGGTTGCAGTGAGCTGAGATCGCGCCACTGCACTCCAACCTGGGCGACAGAGCGAGACCCTGTCTCAAAAAAACAAAAAAAGAAAGAAAGGGCAGATGAAGCCAGGATTCAAACACAGGATTCCAGAACCACCACACTGTTCTATGTCTCTCTGTGGCCTTGCTCTTAGGTCCCCTGCAGGAATTATGCTGAGACCCTCTGATCTTTTGGGGCCCAGGGGCCTCAGTGTCCTCAAATGCCAAGTTAAGATGGCCGGGAAGCCTGGGGACCAGTGTTAGCAGTGGCCTTCCCTTTGTCCTGCAAATTCACAAATGGCTTTACCAATTTCTGTGGCCTTTACTGTAGCCCAGAAAGTGGATTTGGAGTCAAACAGGACAACCCGTAGGTAAGAAGATGGTCAAAAACTCCCACAGCCGGCCGGGTGCGGTGGATCACACCTGTAATCCCAGCACTTTTGGGAGGCCGAGGTGGGTGGATCACAAGGTCAGGAGTTCAAGACCAGCCAGGACAACATGGTGAAACCCCATCTCTACTAAAGATACAAAAATTAGCCAGGTGTGGTGGCGTGTGCCTGTAATCCCAGCTACTGGGGAGGCTGAGGCAGGAGAATCACTTGAACCCTGGAGGCGGAGGTTGCAGTGAGCCAAGATCACGCCACTTCATTCCAGCCTGGGCAACAGGGCGAGACTCTGTCTCAAAAAAAAACAACTCCCACAGCCAGCCAGGTGCAGTGGCTCACGCCTATAATCCCATAATCCCAGCACTTTGTGAGACTGAGGCGGGTGGATCACTTGAGCTCAGGAATTCAAGACTAGCCTGGCCAATATGCGGAAACTCCATCTCTACTAAAAACAAATATTAGCTGGGTGTGGTGGCAGGTGCCTGTAGATCCCAGCTACTTGGGAGGCTGAGGCAGGAGAATAGCTCGAACTCAGGAGGCAGAGGTTGCAGTGAGCCAAGATCACGCCACTGCACTCTAGCCTGAGCGAAAGAGTGAGCCTACATTAAAAAAAAAAAAAAAAAAAAGATGTAGCTGGGTGTAGCAGTGCGCGCCTGTAGTCCCAGCTACTCAGGAGGCTAAGGTGGGAAGATTGCTTGAGCTTGGCAGGTTGAGACTGCAATGAGCTATGATCACACCACTGTCCTCCAGCCTGGGTGACAAAGCCAGACCCTGTCTCAAAAAGAGAAAAAAAAAAAATTTCCACAAATAGCCAGGCTAAGAGGAACTGAAAGCTGGAGCATTGAACTTGGACCTAGCCTGGTCCAGCAGTAGCCAGGGGAGGCTCTGGGAGGAGGCAGTGTTCAAACTGAGGCCTGGAGTGCAGGAGGTAACCAGGTTGCAGATCCAAAGGAAAGAGTGAAACAGTCAGCATAGGCATAGACCCTAAGGTTGGACCATTCCTGGAGTGGGACTGACCTGCCACTGTCCCCATTTAAAGCTGGGGAGGCCCGGCATGGTAGCTCACACTTGTAATCCCAGCATTTTGGGAGGCCAATGCAGGAGGATCACTTGAAGCCAGGAGTTTGAGACCAGCTTGGGCAACATAGTGAGATCTCGTCTCTATTAAAAAAACAATTAGCCAGGCATGATGGCACATGCCTGTAGTCCTAGCTACTTGGGGGGCTGAAGTGGGAAGATTGCTTGAGCCCAGGGGTTTGAGGCTGCAGTGAGCTATGATCGCACCACTGCACTCCAGCCTGGGCGATATAGCAAGACCCCATCTTTACAAAAAGTATTTTTAAAAATTAGCCAGGTGTGGCTGTAGTCCCACCTACTCGAGAGGCTGAGGTGGGAGGATCGCTTCAGTTTAGGAGACTGAAGCTGCAGTGAGCCATGATGGCACCACTGCACTCCAGCCTGGGTGACACAGCAAGAGCCTGTCTCTGAAATAATCATACTTGGCCAGGTGCGGTGGCTCACGCCTGTAATCCCAGCACTTTGGGAGGCCAAGGCGGGCAGATCACCTGAGGTCAGTAGTTAGAGATGAGCCTGGCCAAGGTGGTGAAACCCTGTCTCTACTAAAAATACAAAAATTAGGCTGGGCCTAGTGGCTCATACCTGTAATCCCAGCACTTTGGGAGGCCGAGGCAGGCAGATCACCTGAGGTCAGGAGTTCAAGACCAGCCTGGCCAACATGGTGAAACCCCATCTCTACTAAAAATACAAAAATTAGCCGGGTGTGGTGGCAGGCGCCTGTAATCCCAGCCACTCGGGAGGCTGAGGCAGGAGAATCTCTTCAACTCAGGTGGTGGAGGTTGCAGTGAGCCGAGATCGTGCCACTGCACTCCAGCCTGGGCGACACAGTGAGACTGCGTCTCAAAAAATAAAAATAAAAATACAAAAATTAGCTGGGCATGGTGGCACACGCCTGTAATCCCAGCTACTTGGGAGGCTGAGACAGGAGACTCACTTGAACCCAAGAGGCAGAGGTTGCAGTGAGCTGAGATCACACCACTGCACTCCAGCCTGGGTGACAGAGCGAGACTCCATCTCAAATAAATAAATTAATTAAATAATCATACTAATAAAAAATAAAGCTGGGGAAACTGAGGCTCCAGGCAGATAAGGCTGAGCAGGGAATCAAACCCAGGTGTACCTAAGGCCAGATCACATGTGGTCTGTGGCTCGACCATGTTTGCCAGGCATTCGCTAGGGGCTGCCCCTCTGCCGAGGCCTGGGGCAAGAACATATTGGACCCTCCACCTGGGCTGCCCCCTGAGCTGAGGAAGATGTTAGGAGCTGACGCCCAGGGGGCCTGTGTCACATCCCGTGTTCACAGGCTCAAGGCTCAGAGCCTGAGTTTGATCATGACTGAGCACTTCAGAGCCAGGGCAGCCCACTGGCCCTTCTAGAAGGTTCCTAAGTCATTGCTTCATCCAGCCTCCCGGTTGTGGCTTCATGACAGTGTCATGGGAGCTGGTCAGGGGAGGCACCGCATCCCCAGCCTGGGGTGAGAACTCTAGAGGCCTCAGGGAATTGCTGGGTGATGCATGGTGAGGCAGGGAGGCCCCAGCTGAGCCTCCTCCCTCATCTTGCAGAGATGGTGCCACTGAGTCACCTCGAAGAAGAACAGCCCCCAGCACCTGAGTCCCCGGAGGTGAGTAGCAGAGGCTGGGGGCCCCCGCTCATCTTGTTCTTTCCAGAGTGGACCAGGCACCCACAGAAAGGGCTGAGGTCTTGCATGTAGCTTAATTAGCATCGGTTGACTTTGGAGGCAAGGTGACGGCACGTGGGACTGCCCTGCCTCGGAAGTCAGGTGGGGGCGGTGCTGGAGGGGCACCGGAAAGGTGAGTTTTGCAGGACGTGTAAGAGTTTCCCAGGAGGAGGGCACAGCTGTGCGCAAAAAAGTACAGAAAGTCAGAAGCTGAGTTGGAGAAGTTTGGACAGGGGAGGAGGTAGCATCGGGCACCAGGACCAGTGGTTTGGGCTTGGGGGCAGGAGAAGCCTGGCCAGCTCTACAGCGGGGCAGGACCCTAAGCCCTTCCCATCCCCTAGAGCCGCGCCCTGGTCGGCCAGTCACGGAGGAAGCCATGCGAAAGCGACTTTGAGACCATCAAACTCATTAGCAACGGAGCCTATGGGTGAGTCCCTGAGTCCTGCATAGTCCCATTTCACAGATGCCTGAGGGGATGGTTGAGGCCCAGACAGCCCCTGCATCCCCCTCCCACCCCAGCAGGGCTCACACATTCACCCTTGAATGGGCAGAGAGGGCACCTGAGGCCTGGAGGGGGAAGTGGAGACACGCCATATCGAGGTTGTGGCCTCATGTGTGCTCTGTCCACGAGCCAGGCCTTTACCTGCCCCAAGTGTAGGGCGTTCTAGGGGCTTGGGGGCTGATCAAGGAAATAGATGCCCACCCAGTGGGAGTAGCACACAGTGAACTTTATTTAGGTGCTGCTTCGAATGGCAGGCTTGCATACAAGGGAAGTCCCTCATAGCATAAGCCCTTTGGAGGCTGAGGTTCCCAGAGTCACCATCAAGAGGGAGAGGCCGGCAAGGGAACTCCCCGGGGAGAGGGGGATCAGAGAAGGGGCTTACGTGTCTAGGTGATGTTGTTCAACAGCATGGGCACTCAATCTCTGGGTCAGAGACTCCCTGCAGGGCGGTAGCAGCTTAGGGTCTTGAAATCCACAAAGTTCATCTTATCCATGGCTCAGAGATGGTGCAGTTTCACGAGTCTGCAAAGCAAACAGGCTCTCAGTGGCTAAAATTTTGCTTATTTGGGCTGTGTGTAAAACAAATGGATGTGTAAAACTTTGAGCTTCGTGCTAGCAGGCTTTTAAAAGAGCTAGACCAGGTGTGGAGGCACTTTGGGAGGCCAAGGTAGGAGGATCGCTTGAGGCCAGGAGTTCGAGACCAGCCTGGGCAACATGGCAAAACCCCATCAATACTAAAAATAGAATAATTAGCTGGGCATAATGGCACATGCCTGTAATTCCAGCTACTTGGTAGGCTGAAGTTGGAGGATCACCTGAACCCAGGAGGCAGAGGTTGCAGTGAGCCGAGATCGCCCCACTGCACTCCAGCCTGGGTGACACAGTGAGACCATCTCAAAAAAAAAAAAAAAGAAAGAAATACACAAGCAACCAGGTGCAGTGGCTCTCGCCTATAATCCCAGCACTTTGGGAGCCCGAGGTGGGAGGATCACTTGAGGCCAGGAGTTTGAGACTAGCCTCTGCAACATAGCGAGACCTCATCTCTACAAAAAATTTAAACATTAGCCAGGCTCTGGTGTGGGAGGATCATTTGAGCCCGGGGGGTGGTCAAAACTATAGTGAGCCATGATCTCATGACTGTGCTCCAGCCTGGGCAACAGAGTGACGTGCCATCTCAAAAAACATAAAATAAGATAAAATAAAAATAAAAGAAACATACAACCTAGAGGCCAATATACAAGGGCCATGTGCAGCCCATTTATATGACCCCCAGCCATGGTGGCTTAAACCCAAAGGTGGCTGCTCTGGGAGGGGGACCAGGTAAGGAGAAAGGGTGGCCCAGATGGAGGGCACAGCACAGGCAAAGGCCAGGCAGGTTGGGATCTGGGCTCAAGTTGAGCTGTAGTGCCTGCCGGGGCCTCGATCTCCAGTCCCAGCAAGCCTGGCCCTCTGTCTGCAGGGCCGTCTACCTGGTGCGGCACCGTGACACGCGGCAGCGCTTTGCCATCAAGAAGATCAACAAACAGAACTTGATCCTGCGTAACCAGATCCAGCAGGTCTTTGTGGAGCGTGACATTCTCACCTTTGCTGAGAACCCCTTTGTGGTCAGCATGTTCTGCTCCTTTGAGACCCGGCGCCACCTGTGTATGGTCATGGAATACGTGGAAGGTATGCTCACTGGGGCTTGCATGCCTCCAGCGATGGGGAACTCACCCCTCCCCTCCACGCCTGGGAGAAAATTTTTAGACCAAGTTGAGGTCTGTTCTGTCCTCCATGAGGTCTCTCACCCTGCTTTGGGGGACCCTCAGGAACCCCAGTCTGGGGTAGGGAGCCCAGCCATGGGGGTTTAGGGCTGGAGGAGCCCAGACAGGAGTGTGTGAGGATAGGACCCTGGAGGCAAGAGGAGGGTGGCCATCCTAGGTGAGGGGAACTGATGGGCAGAGGCCTGGAGGCCAGAAGTGAAGGCAGGGAGATGTATGGTTCAGGCAGGTAAAGCACTATTACCAAAGTACTCCCAGGCGAGACAGTGAACATGCACTTAGGAGACACCAGCTGTATACAGCACTAATTGCTGCCCTGTTGGGGAGAATCAGAAGGCAGGGTCTCAGCTTGGCGCGCTGGCTCACGCCTGTAGTCCCAACACTTTGGGAGGCCGAAGTGGGCTGATCGCTTGAGGTCAGGACTTCGAGACCAGCCTAAGCAACATGGCGAAACCCCCATTCACACCTATGGTCCCAGCTACTCGGGAGGCTGAAGCAGGAGATTTGCTTGAACTCTGGAGGCGCAGCTTGCAGTGAGCCGAGACTGCGCCACTGCACTCTAGCCTGGGCAACAGAGTGAGACTCTGTCTCAAAAAAATAAATAAAAATTTAAAAAATAGGCCGGGCACGGTGGCCATCGCCTGTAATCTCAGCACTTTGGGAGGCCAAGGCTGGTGGATCACGAGGTCAAGAGATTGAGACCATCCTGGCCAACATAGTGAAGCCCCATCTCTACTAAGAGTACAAAAATTAGCTGGGTGTGGTGGTGTGCAGCCTGTAATCCCAGCTACTCTGGAGGCTGGGGCAGGAGACTCGCTTGAACCCGGGAGGCGGAGGTTGCAGTGAGCCGAGATCGCGCCACTGCACTCCAGCCTGGTGACAGCAAGACTCTCAAAAAGAAAAAAAAAAATTAAAAAATTAAAAATAAATGAAGATAGGGTCCGCCCCTTCCCTCTCCCCCGACCCTCCCCGCTGAGACAGAACAAACCGGGGACCCTTTGCAGGAGGTAAAGCGAGGAGGATGCGTAGGCATTGGGTATAATGTAAGGGGTGGGCGGGGGCCGGGCCTCATGACTACATCCGCCCCTCTTCCAGGCGGCGACTGCGCCACGCTCTTGAAGAACATGGGCCCGCTGCCCGTGGACATGGCCCGCCTGTACTTCGCCGAGACGGTGTTGGCGCTGGAGTACCTGCATAACTATGGCATCGTGCACCGTGACCTCAAACCAGACAAGTGAGCTGAGCTAGCATGCGCGGGGCCTCGGGGAGGGCGGGGCCAGAGAGGATTGGGGGCGGGGCCAGAGAGGGTCAGGGCGGGGCCAAAGAGGATCAGGGGCAGAGCCTCTGAGGTGCATCCCGGGACCCTTCAGGAGCCCCATCTGTCTGAGCTCTGTTGGTACCTCCTGACAGGAAGGCAGGGAATGAGCACATGGTGAACATCTTGTGTGTACAGAGGAGAGGAGAGCAGACACTTAATAGGCGTCTGCTGTATGCAGGGGAAGGCCAGTGCACTTATGGAGGTGCTGCCAATCAAGGGGTGAGGATGTGCACTTAGGATGCACACACTGTATACAGGAGATGGGGCTGCGCACCCAGAGCTGCTGCTGCACAAGGGGAGAGAACATGCACTTATAAGATACCAGCTACATCCACAGAACAGGATTATGCAATTTGCGAGACCTTACATGTAAAGACAGTGACCGTGCATGTCTTGAGCACCTGCTGTATATTAGTGCAGGAAAGCAAGGAAGAGAACGTGTTTACTGAGAGCCTTAGGATGTTTATTTTATTCTAGTATGTAGTAAGCACCTACTGCATGCCAGACCTTCTATGGGCAATTGGGAGACACAGGGCCACCTGCTTTGAAACCCCTGTATTATTTTCTCCTCTGCATTTATTGAGTGCCTGCTGTGTACAGGGAAAAAGGAATGTCCGTTTATCAAGTGTCCTCAAGATATGACGCAAGAACTGACATTCCTCACATACATGTATGGAGATGTGAACATAAGTGTTAAGAGCCTTGCATGTAGGCCAGGCTCGGTGGCTCACACCTATAATCCCAGCACTTTGGGAGGCCAAGGCAGGTGGATCACCTGAGGTCAGGAGTTCAAGCCCAGCCTGGCCAACATAGTTAAACCTTGTCTCTACTAAAAATACAAAAATCAGCTGGGAGTGGTAGTGCGCACCTGTAGTCCCAGCTACTCAGGAGGCTGAGGCAGGAGAATCACTTGAACCCGGAAGGCAGAGGTTGCAATGAGCCAAGATCGTGCCACTGCACCCAAGCCTGGGCGACAGAGCGAGACTCCATCTAAAAAAAAAAAAAGCGCCTTGCATGTTTTCAGGGCATTTTGCAGTTGGCAAGTGGCTTAGAAAACAGACATGTATTTGGCACCTGCTGTATACCTGGGCCTGTGCTCGATGCTCTAAGGAACTCAGAAGTATGAATAACTCCTTACACACTAACGTTGGGTTTCTATATCACATTTTCTTGGTTGGCATGTACTTGTTAGGCACCAGGTGTGTACAAAATAGGCAGAAGAACAGTTATTAGGCAATGACTGTGTACCTGGCCCAGAACACTTTATCTTTATTTATTTATTTATTTTTTGAGACAGGGACAGTCTCTGTTGCCCAGGTTGGAGTACAGTGGCGCAGTCTTGGCTCACTGCAACCTCCGCCTACCGGGTTCAAGCAATATTCCTGCCTCAGCTTCCCGAGTAGCTGGAATTACAGGCATGTGCCACTACGCCCAGCTAATTTTTTTTTTGAGACGGAGTCTTGCTCTGTCGCCAGGCTGGAGTGCAATGGTGCGATCTCAGCTCACTGCAACCTCAGACTCCCTGGTTCAAGCGATTCTCTTGCCTCAGCCTTCCAAGTAGCTGGGATTACAGGCATGCGCCACCACGCCCAGATAATTTTTGTATTTTTAGTAGAGACGGGGTTTCACCATGTTGGTCAGGCTGGTTTTGAACTCCCAACCTCAGGTGATCCGCCGGCCTCAGCCTTCCAAAGTGCTGGGATTACAGTTGTGAGCCACCGTGCCCGGCAAATGAACTCATTTTTAAAACTCTCGCGCAGGTACAGTATACACTGCTGTTTAGGTTTTCCTATGGACCTAAATATATAAATGTTTTGCTACATCATAGTGTCTTATGCACCAGCTGTATGAAGTCGCATTTCCGTGCACCTTCTGGGTGCATCTGCCACTTAAAAATACATTCCAGAGAATTCACTGTGTATAACCATCATTTAATGAACTATGTAGTCAGTACCTCCTGTTTGCTCCAGCTCTGTAAAGAAACAATTCTGGGCCGGCACTTTGGGAGGCCAAGGCGGGTGAATTACCTGAGATCAGGAGTTCGAGACCAGCCTGACCAACATGGCAAAACCCCGTCTTTACTAAAAATACACTAAAAAATATATATATATACACACACACATATACATACACACAGTAGAGACGAGGCATGCTGGCTCACACCTGTCATGCCAGCACTTTCAAAGGTGGGAGGATTGCTTGAGGCCAGCAATTCAAGACCAGCCTGGGCAACATAGCAAGACCTCATGTCTACAAAAAAAAACCTTAGCCGGGTATGGTGGTGTGCACCTGTAGTTCCAGCTACTTGGGAGGCTGAGCAGGAGGATCGCTAGGGCCCAGGAGTTGGAGGCAGAGCTCCGCCCATCTCAGGTGGAGCCAAGGTCTGGGGCAGAAGGAGAGGCCAGGCACCCCAGCCCCCCAGCTCTGAGCACACCCCTAACCTGCCCACAGTCTGCTCATCACCTCGCTTGGCCACATCAAGCTCACGGACTTCGGCCTGTCCAAGATCGGCCTCATGAGCATGGCCACCAACCTCTATGAGGGCCACATCGAGAAGGACGCCCGAGAGTTCATTGACAAGCAGGTGGGCAGGCAGGTGGGTGGGCAGCCCTGGGATGCCTCCTCCTCTCTCCTGGGGCCTCTCTTGGGCTGGGGGCTGGCCTCAGTTTCCCCGTTCTGCCTGGCCCAGGTGTGTGGGACGCCGGAGTACATAGCCCCCGAGGTGATCTTCCGCCAGGGCTATGGGAAGCCAGTGGACTGGTGGGCCATGGGCGTCGTCCTCTATGAGTTTCTGGTGGGCTGCGTGCCTTTCTTTGGAGACACCCCCGAGGAACTCTTCGGTCAGGTGGTCAGCGGTGCGTTTCCTCCATGGGCCCGGGTTTGAGCTGCAGCCCCACCAGAGCTCTGGGCAGCGGTCCTCCACCCGCATGTCAGGGAGAGAAGCAGGAAGAGGGGAGGGAGTTGGATGCCAGGTGGGGAGGCGGCGGGGTGCTGAGTGAGGCGGGTGGCTGGATTAATTATAGGGTCACGGAGGCTTCACTGAAGTGACATGTGAGGCTGGGCATGGTGGCTCACACCTGTAATTCCAGCACTTTGGGAGGCTAAGGCAGGAGGATCATATAAGGCCGGGAGTTTAACACCAGCCTGGACAACATGGTGAAACCCCATCTCTACTAAAAATACAAAAATTAGCCGCGCATGGTGGCGGGCACCTGTAATCCCAGCTACTTGGGAGGCTGAGGCAAGAGAATCACTTGAACCCAGGAGGCAGAGGTTGCAGTGAGCTGAGATTGTGCCACTGCACTCCAGCCTGGGCGACAGAGCAAGACTCCATCTCAAAAAATAAAAAACAGAAGTGACATGTGAGCAGAGACCTGCAAGAACCTGAGAATGACAAGAAGGCATAGAGACAGAAAAGGGAAAGGTGGCTCTGAACATAGGGCACAGCTGTGGCAAAGCCTGTCAGTGGGTACCGAGCCTGCCACGTTGAAGGGGCAGAGGAGGCCAGTGGTTTGGAGTACAGTGAAGTGAGGGGAAATGGTGGATGGTACTAGAAAGGGGTACCCTGCCTTCTCCCTCCCTCCCTTATTTTAGATGAGATCATGTGGCCAGAGGGAGACGAGGCCCTTCCAGCGGACGCCCAGGACCTCATCACCAGGTTGCTCCGGCAGAGCCCGCTGGACCGTCTGGGCACTGGTATGTAGTGTGGGGGAGAACCCAGGTGGGTGGCTCCTTCAGGCCCTGGGACCCAGGAAACGGAGGCATAGCGCCCGGGGTAGACAAGAGTTCTACTTGGGAAGCTGCATGGAGGAGGGAGTTTGCAGCTAGGGTTTTGAAGGATGCACAGGAGTTCTCCAGGAACTATCACAAGACCTTGGAAAGAATAGAAAGTAGCTGGGTCTGGTGCCTATATGGAGCACTGAGCCTGAATAAGTATGTGAGGCTGTGAAATCACCAGGACCTGTGTCAAAGGCCCAGAAGATCCTGCTGTCCCAGTTTTCCTAGTCACCTGGTTAATCATTAAGGGACCGTTTGAGACTCATGCAGCCACCCATCACATGGCCACTATGGCTCCTGTACATGACTGAGGCTTCGCTATGGGAGACGGTTGGGTCCAAGGTCGGGGATGATCACCTGCTCTGTGGAGCAGAAACAAGTGGGAGGAGCCCGGGAAGGAGGCCCTTGTAAGGCTCTGGGCTTTCTCTAGGCGGTGTGGTCCCAGATGGCAACAGAGAGAAGGGCAGAATCTTTGGAACCTGGGCAGCCTGGGTGCTTTTTTATTTTTCTGAGATTAGATCTCACTCTGTCACTCAGGCTGGAGTGGAGTTGCACAATCTTGGCTCACTGCAACCTCCGCCTCCCAGGCTCAAGCGATCCTCCCACCTCAGCCTCCCGAGTAGCTGGAACCACAGGCATGTGCCATCATGCCCGGCTAATTTTTATACTTTTGGTAGAGACGAGATTTCACCATGTTGCCCAGGCTGGTCTCAAACTCCTGACCTCAAGTGATCTGCCCGCCTCAGCCTCCCAAAGTGCTGGCATTACAGGCATGAGCCACCATGCCTGGCTGCTGGCCTGGGTTTGAATCCTGGCTTGGTCCCTCTCCAAGCTCCTAAATGACAGCAGATTTTTGTTCCCATTTTTCTGGTTCTTTTTTTTTGTTGTTGTTGTTGTTGTTGTTGTTTGAGACAGAGTCTCACTTTGTTGCCCAGGTTGGAGTGCAGTGGTGCTATCTCAGCTCACTGCTGCAATCTCCACCTCCCAGGTTCAAGCGATTCTCTTGCCTCAGCCTCCCGAGTAGCTGGGAATACAGGCATCAGCCACCACACCCTGCTAATTTTTGTGTTTTTAGAAGAGATGGGGTTTTGCCATGCTGGCCAGGCTGGTCTTGAACTCCTGACCTCAGGTGATCCTCCCTTCTTGGCCTCCCAAAGTGCTGGGATTACAGGTGTGAGCCACTGCGCCCAGCCCATTTTTCTGGTTCTGTGTTGTCCCCACCCTGTGTCCAGCATGGGCCGTGGGGGTGGGGGGCATCCTGTGGCGGGTGAGGTGAGGACCCGCAGGGCTCAGCTGGGCATATCTGCAGGTGGCACCCACGAAGTGAAGCAGCACCCCTTTTTCCTGGCCCTGGACTGGGCAGGGCTTCTCCGACACAAAGCTGAGTTCGTGCCCCAGCTCGAAGCCGAGGATGATACCAGCTACTTTGACAGTAAGGAGGGGTCCCCCTGGCAGGGGAGGCTCTGCCATCCCTCAATCCCTGGGGGCAGAGGGCTGTGTGCCAGGCATTCCACCCGAGCTTGGCACCTCACCCTAGGCCTGGAGCTTCCGACTTCCTGAGCCTTCCAAGAATCTAGGGTGTGTGTCGGCCACCCCCTGGCTGGATTTCCTGTGCGTCTGGGCTCAGGAGGCCACAGCATCCCTCAGGCTTCAGAAGGAGAAACCAAGGCACCAAGTGTGGCAGACCCTTGTCTGGGGTTCCCCAGCAAGTTGGGCCTCCTGGGTGTCCATCCCTGACCAGGCATGGGGCCCCATCTGTTATCCAGGAGGGTAGGGCGCCTCTTGCAGCTTTAGTGGAGGGGTCCCTGCAGGGGCACTGTAGGTGAGCTCTCAGGGATGACTCTCTCCCTACTTGGGGGTCCTGCCCTTCAGTGTCCAGCACCTCCTTCAGAACTTGCTTCATGTCAGAGGTCTTCTCTGAGCTTCTGTTTCCTCTTCTGTAAAATGAGGAACATCCTTTATGTTTGAGATGCACAATTTTGGCCAGGCGCAGTGGCTCAAGCCTTTAATCCCAGAACTTTGGGAGGCCGAGGTGGGTAGATCACCTGAGGTCAGGAGTTTGAGACCAGCCTGCCTGACCAACATGGAGAAACCCCATCTCTACCAAAAATACAAAAAATTAGGCAGGCATGGTGGTACATGCCTGTAATCCCAGCTATTCGGGAGGCTAAGGCACGAGAATTGCTTGATCCCGGGAGGTGGAGGTTGCAGTGAGCTGAGATGGCACCATTGCACTCCAGCCTGGGCAACAAGAGCAAAACTGCCTCAAAAAAAAAAAAAAAGATGCACAATTTTACCTAATTCTGTGTGACCCATTTCAAGGAATCACTGAAGCTCAGAAATAGGAATTTCCACCCCTGGTCCCACAACCTGTTTTTTTGTTTTTTGGTTGTTTTTTTTGAGACAGAGTCTCGCTCTGTCGCCCAGGCTGGAGTGCAGTGGCGCGATCTCGTTTCACTGGAACCTCTGCCTCCCGGTTTCAAGCAATTATCTGCCTCAGCCTCCTGAGTAGTTGGGATTACAGGTGCCTGCCACCATGCTTGGCTAATTGCTCCCACAACTTTTTAATTATTTATTTTTTGAGATGGAGTCTCGCTCTGTCACCCAGGCTGGAGTGCAGTGGTGCGATTTCGACTCACCACAACCTCTGCCTCCCAGGCTCAAGCGATTCTCCTGCCTCAGCCTCCCAAGTAGCTGGGATTACAGGCGCGTACCACTACTGCCCAGCTAATATTTGTATTTGTAGTAGAGACGGGGTTTCACCATGTTGGCCAGGCTGGTCTCAAACTCCTGACCTCTAGTGATCCACCCGCCTCGGCCTCTCAAAGCGCTGGGATTACAGGCGTGAGCCACTGCGCCCGGCCCCACAACTTTTTAGGGACACAGCTGGTGTTGATCCCCAGATATCTGCTCTGCCACCCAAGCCTCCTGTGGTCCTTAAACACACCAGGCACTGTCCCACCTCAGAGCCTTTGCCCTGGCAGTGACCCTATCCTGAAATGCCCTCCCCGCATCGCCACACTGCCCTCGAGATCATCTCTGGGCATCAGGCGTGCTGCATGTGCCTCTCCCTCCCACAGCACGTTCAGAACGTTACCGCCATCTGGGCTCCGAGGACGATGAGACCAATGATGAAGAATCGTCCACAGAGATCCCCCAGTTCTCCTCCTGCTCCCACCGGTTCAGCAAGGTGGGTCCGGGTCCTGAGGGGAGCCACTGCTCAGAAAACATTGCATGATGTCTGTTTGCTTTCGTATCTGTTTTTTGATTTTGCTTTGTTTTCTTCTGTAGAGATGAGGTCTTGCTATGCTGCCCAGGCTGGTCTCCAACTCCTGAACTCAAGTGATCCTCCCACCTCGGCCTCCCAAAGTGCTAGGAATTGTATTGTTTTTTTGTTTTGTTTTGTTTGAGACGGAGTCTCGCTCTGTTGCCCAGGCTGGAGTGCAATGGCGCAGTCTCGGCTCACTGCAACCTCTGCCTTCCGGGTTCAAGCGATTCTCCTGCCTCAGCCTTCCGAGTATCTGGGATTACAGACGTCTGCCACCACACCCAGCTAATTTTTTTGTATTTTTAGTAGAGATGGGGTTTCACCATGTTGGCCAGGCTGGTCTCAAACTCCTGACCTCAGGCTATCCTCCTGCCTCAGCCTCCCAAAGTACTGGGATTACAGGCATGAGCCACCGCACCTGGTCAAATTTTTTTGTATTTTTAGTAGAGATGGTGTTTCACCATGTTGGCCAGGCTGGTCTCAAACTCTTGACCTCGTGATCTGCCCGCCTCGGCCTCCTAAAGCGCTGGGATTACAGGCATGAGCCATCGCACCCGGCCTTGTTTTTTGTTTTGTTTTGTTTTGTTTTTTTGATTTGCTTTTGTTTTAGCCATTTTAAGGCAATTTCCAAGGCGGGCGGATCACTTGAGGTCAGGAGTTCAAGACCAGCCTGACTAACATGGTGAAGCCCTGTCTCTACTAAAAATACAAAAATTAGCCAGGCGTGGTGGCAGGTGCCTGTAACCCCAGCTACTCGGGAGGCTGAGGCAAGAGTATTGCCTGAATCCCAGAGGTGGAAGCTGCAGTAAGCTGAGATCACACCGCTGCACTCCAGCCTGGGCGACAGAGCGAGACTCTGTCTCAAAAAATAATGATAATAATAAAATAAAGTGTACAATTTCGTGGCATTCATTACATTCACAATGTTGTGCAACCATCACCTCTATCTAGCTCTCAAATGTTTGATTCCCCCAAAAATTTGTACCCATTAGCAACCACTCCCCATTTGTCCTCCTTCAGCTTCCATCTTTATGGATTTGCCTGTTCTGGGCATTTCATATCAATGCAATCTCACACTATGTGGCCTTTTGGGTCTGGCTTCTCTTACTCAGCATCATGTACTCAAAGCTCATCCCTACTGCAGTGTGGACCAGTGCTTGCTTCCTTTTTATGGCTGCATAATATTCCATCATATGGATGGAACACATTGTTTATCCACCCATCTTTGATGCACATTTGGGTCTATTCCACCTTGTGAATACAGGTACCATGCTGGGTGTTATTTTAGTTTATTTACTTATTTATTTATTTATCGAGATGGAGTCTTGCTCTGTTGCCCAGGCTGGAGTGCAATGGTGCAATCTCAGCTCACTGCAACCTCCACCTTCTGGGTTCAAGCGATTCTCCTGCCTCAGCCTCCCGAGTAGCTGGGATTACAGGTGCGCGCCACCACACCCAGTTAATTTTTGTATTTTTAGTAGCAACGGGGTTTCACCATGTTGCCCAGGCTGGTCTCAAACTCCTGTCCTCAAGCGATCTACCCGCCTCAGCCTCCCAAAGTCCTGGGATTAAAGGCATGAACCACCGCGCCTGGCCCTGGATGTTATTTTATAACCTCACGAGCTTAACTTACATTCCCTACTTTGTTTATGATCTGATCAAAAAATGCTCCACTCTGCTTTAGGCCTGTGCCCCAGGCAGGACTTTCTAGTCAGCAGCAAAAACGCAGCTTGGTAGCCTGACCCCTGAGCCTCAGTTTTTCCATCTGTACAATGGGCTAAAGTCTATGCTCTTTTAGGGATGTGGGGAGTGAGAATTTAGAGAAGTGACTCATACCGAAGCACCTGGTACATAGGAATCACCGGACTAAGCCCGCTTTCTTTTTTTTTTTTTTTTTTGAAACAGAGTCTCGCTCTGTCTCCTAGGCTGGAGTGCAGTGGCACGATCTTGGCTCACTGCAACCTCCGCTTTCCGGGTTCAAGCCATTCTCCTGCCTCAGCCTCCCAAGTAGCTGGGACTACAGGCATGTGCCACCACACCCAGCTAATTTTTGTATTTTTAGTAGAGACAGGTTTTCACCATGTTGGCCAGGCTGGTCTTGAACGCCTGGCCTCAAGTGATCCGCCCACCTCAGCCTCCCAAAGTGCTGGGATTACAGGCGTAAGTCACCAGGCCCGGTCTAATCCAGCTTTCTTGCCACCTTTGTTGTTACTGGTTTTTTTGTTTGGGTTTCTTTTTTTTTCTTTTTTTGAGACAGGGTTTTGCTATGTTGCCCAGGCTAGTCTCAAACTCCTGGGCTTAAGCAATCCTCCCAGCTGGGCCTCCGAAAGTGCTGGGATTACAGGCATGAGCCACTGCACCCGGCTTACCATTCTTTTATCTTGCCTCCCAGGTCTACAGCAGCTCTGAGTTCCTGGCCGTCCAGCCCACTCCTACCTTTGCTGAAAGGAGCTTCAGTGAAGACCGGGAGGAGGGGTGGGAGCGCAGCGAAGTGGACTATGGCCGCCGGCTGAGTGCTGACATCCGGTAGGTGGCCTGGGGAAGTGTAGGCAGATCCAGCTTCCAAGCCTGCTGGGAGGTAGAGACACAAAATGTGATGCAAAGGGAGTTTCCTAGTGGCCAAGTAGAAAAGGGTCAAACATATTGACCAGCCTGTCAGGTCCCTGACAACCTTGCTCCCTTTGGCTCTGTGTTTCTCCCCATGCAAACATAAAACAGCTTTGTACCATCATGCTGCTAGGCACACTTTTCCTTCTGTCCAGAATGCCCTTTGCTTACTAACTCCTGTTCATCCTTCAAAGCTCAAACTCAACAGAAACAGTCAATGTCTACTAGAGGTTGGGTGTTGGAAGCTGGTCTTTTTTTTTTGAGACGGAGTCTCGCTGTGTCACACAGGCTGGAGTGCAGTGGTGCAGTCTCGCCTCACTGCAAGCTCCGCCTCCCGGTTTCACGCCATTCTCCTGCCTCAGCCTCCTGAGTAGGTGGGACTACAGACGCCTGCCACCACACCTGGCTAATTTTTTTATATTTTTAGTAGAGACGGGGTTTTGCCGTGTTAGCCAGGATGGTCTTGATCTCCTGACCTCGTGATCCGCCCTCCTCAGCCTCCCAAAGTGCTAGGATTACAGGGGTGAGCCAATGTGCCTGGTCTTTTTTTTTTTCTTTTTTTAAGAGACTGGTTCTCACTCTGTCTCCCAGACTAGAGTGCAGTGGCACGATCATAGCTCACTGCAGCTTCAGACTCCTGGGCTCAAGAGATCCTCTCAAGTAGCTGGGACTACAGGCGTGCACCACGGCACCCGGCTAATTTTTTAAACAATTTTTTGTAGGCCAGGTGCAGGGCTTACACCTGTAATCCCATCACTTTGGGAAGCCGAGGCAGGTGGATTACCTGAGGTCAGGAGTTCAAGACCAGTCTGGTCAACATGGCGAAACCCCGTCTCTACTAAAAATACAAAAAAATTAGCCAGGCATAGTGGTGCACGCCTGTAATCCCAGCTACTTGGGAGGCTTAGGTACGAGAATTGTTTGAACCTGGGAGGCGGAGGTTACAGTCAGCCAAGATCGTGCCACTGCACTCTGGCCAGGGTGACAGAGCGAGACTCTTGTCTCAAAAAAAAAAAAAAAAGACAAAAAACAAAAAATTGTAGAGATGGGGTCTCCTTATGTTGCCCAGCCTGGTCTCGAACTCCTGGCCTCAAACAATCCTCCTGTCTCAGCCTCCCAAAATGCTGGAATTATAGGTGTCAGCCACTGCACTCAGCCTGGAAGCTGGGTTTTAAAAGTTGAATAGGAAGCCGGGTGCAGTGGCTCACACCTGTAATCCCAGCACTTTGGGACCCCAAGGCAGGCGGGTCACTTGAGCTCAGGAATTCAGGATCAGTCTGGCCAACATGGTGTAACCCCATCTCTACTAAAAATACAAAAATTAGCCCAGTGTGGTGGCAGGCACCCGTAATCCCAGCTACGTGGGAGGCTGAGGCAGGAGAATCACTTGAGCCCTGGGGGCAGTGGTTGTAGTGAGCTGAGATTGCACCACTGCACTTCAGCCTGGGTGACAGAGTGAGACCCTGTCTTTAAAAAAAAAGGTGAATAAGCGGTCTCCAGGTGGACAGAGAGGACAGTGCAGACAGAAGGAACTCGTCCTGTCTATGCAAATTGCCCCTGACTGCAGACCGAGAGTTAAGATGTGACCATGAAAGGTGGCTGAGTATCCTGGGGTGCAGGTGCCTGGCAGGGGTGATGCAGGCTCTTCCTCCCTGCAGGCTGAGGTCCTGGACATCCTCTGGATCCTCCTGTCAGTCATCTTCGTCCCAGCCCGAGCGGGGTCCCAGCCCATCTCTCCTGAATACCATCAGCCTGGACACAATGCCCAAGTTTGCCTTCTCATCAGAGGATGAGGGGGCAGCCCCAGCCCCTGCAGGCCCCAAGAGGCCCGTCTTCATTCTAGGGGAGCCTGACCCCCCACCAGCGGCCACCCCAGTGATGCCCAAGCCCTCGAGCCTTTCTGGTAAGTTGGGCCCTGAGTAAGAGGGATGATGTCATGGAAGTTTCCCAGAGGAGGGGCTATTTGAGATGGGTTTTCAAGGATGAGTAGGAGTTCTCCACAGCCAACAAAGGCTTTAAGAGAGGAGAAGCTAGGGTCCCAGAGAGACCTCCAGCCCCCAAGGAACCCCAGTCTAGGGTAAATGCCCCCAGCTTCAGAGTCAGGATGGGACACCTAGCTCCCAAGATGGGGGAACTAAGGGTCTAAATGGGTGTGGAGGAAGGCTTCCTGGAGGAGGGGACTTGAAGACTTTTGCATAGAGTATAATTTGGGAAGGGAGTGCAAGAAGAGGGAACTGCATGAGCAAAGGCCAGGAGGCTGGACTGTGTAAATAGCGACCAGGGAGGAAGGGCCTTAAGGTCCCTTTAGGACCACATGGTGAGTTTGAGGGGCACCCGGCTGACCCTTCTGACCCTCTAGCCGACACAGCTGCTCTCAGCCATGCCCGCCTACGAAGCAACAGCATTGGCGCCCGACACTCCACACCAAGGCCTCTGGATGCCGGCCGGGGCCGCCGCCTTGGGGGCCCAAGAGACCCAGCCCCTGAGAAGTCCAGAGCGTCCTCCAGCAGTGGCAGTGGTGGCGGCGGTGGGGGCCGTGTGCCCAAGTCGGCCTCTGTCTCTGCCCTGTCCCTCATCATCACGGCAGGTAATGCCCAAGGCCTCCTCTCACCTTTGTCTGCACCCATTTTAACCAACAGGATGGGGGCCCTTCCTGAGTTGGGGAGGCTGGGGATGAGCCCCAGAACAGGGGAGGAGGAGCAGGACACATGGAGAGCTGGGGAGATGGTGTTCCCAGTAGAGGCCACTGCACGTGCAAAGGCCTGGTGGGGTGACCATGCTTGGGACATTGAAGCAACAGCAAAGTGGCCAGGGTGGTCGTTGTGGTGGGAAAGAGGGGGCCCCAGGGAAGACCTGCGAGGGAGTGAGTGACCCCCTCCCTAACCCCCTGCAGATGATGGCAGCGGCGGCCCCCTCATGAGCCCCCTTTCCCCACGCTCTCTGTCCTCGAACCCGTCGTCCCGTGACTCTTCGCCGAGCCGAGACCCGTCCCCGGTGTGTGGCAGCCTGCGGCCCCCCATCGTCATCCACAGCTCCGGCAAGAAGTACGGCTTCAGCCTACGGGCGATCCGCGTCTACATGGGTGATAGCGACGTCTACACTGTGCACCACGTCGTCTGGGTGAGTGCCAAGTGGGAATGGCAGGGACCCGGGTTCTAGTCTGACTCTGCCCAGTCACGTCCCTTCTCAGAGCTGCATTTTGGAGCCTGGCAGGGTTAGGTAGACAGAGCTGGTGCCACCGAGTTCATCTTGGTCCCTGTCATTTGGCAGGGAGGAGGTCAGATGAGAGAGACAAGGATGGATGGATGGAGGCTCACAGATCCCAAGTGGCATTAACCTCCCAGCTCCATATGGGGACGAACTGGGCATGTTACCCTCCCTCTCCCAGCCCAAGGGCGTCGGGGCATGCCCTCCCTATTGGTTGCTCCCTGAACAGACATAGAAGGCTTTCTGGAGGAGGGGGCGTAGGAGCTGGGGCTTTGATGGGTGAGTAGGAGTTCCCCAGGATCAGGGAAACTGAGGCAGCACAAGAGGCAGCAGCTTGCTGGGGTCCCACAGCAGACCCAGCGTGGGCTGGGGTCTCCAGATATGGGGCCCAGGCCATTGACCCCACCGTTCTTGTCTGCCCCCAGAGTGTGGAGGACGGAAGCCCCGCCCAGGAGGCGGGCCTGCGGGCCGGGGACCTCATCACCCACATCAACGGGGAGTCGGTGCTGGGGCTGGTGCACATGGACGTCGTGGAGCTGCTGCTGAAGGTGCGGCACCCCCACTGCCCACCCTCAGGGCTCCCCGGCACCCCTTGGCCGCAGCTCCCGGTTCCCTGTGGTTCTCCGCGTCCAGACACACAACCCCACATTCAATGTCAACTACAGGCCTGGCACATCTACTTCCTTCTGCCCAGAATACATGTCTTTCTTCAGCCCCCAGCATCACCCCTTAGAGCTGCTCCTCCAGGAAGCCCTCCCTTCTCCCTGGGCACCCTCACATCTGTTATTCCCTCTGGCCTGAGGCCTGGAGGTAGGAGATGGGCTCAAGACAGGAGGAAGGGCCGGGCGCAGTGGCACACACCTGTAATCCCAGCACTTTGGGAGGCCGAGGCGGGAGGATCACCTGAGCTCAGGACTTTGAGACCAGCCTGGGCAACAGAGCGAGACTCCATCTCTGCAAAAAATTAAAAAATAAAATTAGCTAGGCGTGGTGGCATGCGCCTATAGTCCTAGGTACTTGGGAGTCTGAGGTGAGAGGATCGCTTGGGCCCAGGAGGTTGAGGCCATAGTGAGCCATGATCGTGCCATACTGCACTCCAGCCTGGGAGACGGAGTGAGACCCTGGTTCTAAAAAAATAGAGGGCTCTCATGTGGGCAGCTGCGTGGGTGGTTCATTGGATAGCTGGACACTGGACAGGTGTCTTTGGCCTAATGACTCATGGGCCATTAGGTGAATGATTGGGGGATGGGGAGATGTTGGGGTGATTAATGGGTGGATACCAGATACGTGGGTGACAGACCCTGGGAGGGTGGAGAGTGAAGAGGGCAGGCCTCGATGGGCGTTGACCGCAGAGGGAAGGATCTTTAGCAGGAGGGGTGGTGCTCCCTGGGCTATTGTTTGACCGGATATATTGGGTAGGTCACTGGTTGTGTGGATGAATGGATGTTGGGGTGGTGGGTCCCAGCTGGTGCCGGGAGTGAACGGGACATAACAGCTGCCTGGCAAGTGCTGGGCCCTGTGAGAAGCACAGAGGCAACCCCTCACCATCCCTCCCACAGAGCGGCAACAAGATATCCCTGCGGACCACGGCCCTGGAGAACACCTCCATCAAGGTGGGCCCCGCCCGGAAGAATGTGGCCAAGGGCCGCATGGCACGCAGGAGTAAGCGGAGCCGTCGGCGGGAGACCCAGGATCGGTGCGCGGCAGTGACCACCAGGGAGCGGTACACAGGGGGCGGGCCATGGGGACTGGGGTTCTTTTTTTCTTTTCTTTTTCCTTTTCTTTTTTTTTTTTTTGAGACAGAGTCTTGCTCTGTTGCCCAGGCTGGAGTGCAGTGGCTCAATCTTGGCTCACTGCAACCTCCACCTCCCGGGTTCAAGCAACTGTCCTGCCTCAGCCCCCTAAGTAGCTGGGATTACGGGAGTGCACCATCATGCCCAGCTAATTCTTATATTTTCAGTAGAGACAGGGTTTCACCATGTTGGCCAGGCTGGTCTCGAACTCCTGACCTTAAATGATCCGTCTTCCTCAGCCTCTGAAAGTGCTGGGATTACAGGTGTGAGCCACCATGCCTGGCCAGGAGCAGGGGTTCTGAAGCCTCCGGTTTTCTTACCCCAGGCGAAAGTCACTCTTCAAGAAGATCTCCAAGCAGACCTCCGTGCTGCACACCAGCCGCAGCTTCTCCTCCGGACTCCACCACTCACTGTCATCCAGTGAGAGCCTCCCTGGCTCGCCCACCCACAGCCTCTCCCCCAGCCCCACCACTCCCTGCCGAAGCCCAGCCCCTGATGTCCCAGCAGGTGGGTGCACCCTGACCCCCCGCCGCCCCGGCTACCCTGGGAGCAAGGGCTGGTGGGCCGCAGGAGGGAGGAAGGAGTTTGGGGGATGGAATGACGCAATGTAGGGAAAAAGATGACCAGGATCCTGGTGTCTAGCAGGGAACCTGGGAGTACTTAGAGACGAGTGCAGATGCCAGGGAAGGATGTACCCAGCAGAGGAAACATCATGGACAAATGGGGCTAGACAGGAGGGTGGGAAAACTGAGAAGAGGCCAGGCACGGAGGCTCATACCTGTAATCCCAACACTTTGGGAGCCCGAGGCAGGAGGATCACTGAGCCCAGGAGTTTGAGACCAGCCTGGGCAACACAGGGAGACCCCATCTGTACAAAACAAAAAAATTAGGTGGGTGTGAGGCCGGGCATGGAGGCTCACACCTGTAATCCCAGCACTTTGGGAGGCCGAGGCAGGTGGATCACCTGAGGTCAGGAGTTCAAGACCAGCCTGACCAACATGGAGAAACCCCGTCTCTACTAAAAATACAAAATCAGCCAGGCGTGGTGGCACGTGCCTGTAATCCCAGCTACTAGGGAGGCTGAGGCAGGAGAATCGCTTGAACCCGGGAGGCGGAGGTTGCGGTGAGCCGAGATTGTGCCATTGCACTCCAGCCTGGGCAACAACAGCAAAACTCCATCTCAAAAAAAAAAAATTAGGTGGGTGTGGTGGTGCACACCTGTGGTCCCAGCTACTCTGGAGGCTGAGATGGGAGGATCACTTGAGCCCAGGAGGTCAAGGCTGCAGTGAGCCATGATTGCACCACTGTACTCCAGCCTGGGCAACAGAGTGAGACCCCGTCTCAAAAAACAAAAGGGAAAAACAAACAAACAAAAAACACAAGTGATACAGAGAAGGCTTTCTGGAGGAGGGGGAGTAGTAGGAGGTGGGGCTTTGATGGGTGAGTAGGAGTTCACCAGAGCTAGGCCAAGGTAACAACCCTGAGCAGGAGGCAGAAAAGTCTGGCATGAACCAGGCATGATGGCTCATGCCTGTAATCCCAGCACTTTGGGAGGCCAAAGCAGGCGGATCACTTGAGGTCAGGAGTTTGAGACCAGCCTGGCCAACATGGTGAAACCCCAACTCTACTGAAAATACAAAAATTAGCCAGGTGTGGTGGCACATGCCTGTAGTCCCAGTTACTTAGAGGGCCAAGGCACGAGAATCACTTGAACCTGGGAGGTGAAGGTTGCAGTGAGCCAAGATCACGCCACTGCACTCCAGGCTGGGTCACAGAGCGAGACTCTATTAAAAAAAAAAAAAATTAGCCAGCCATGGTGGCGTGCACCTATTGTCCCAGCTACTCGGGAGGCTGAGTTGTGAGGATCGTTTCAGCCCAGGATGTTGAGGCTATGATTGAGCCAGTGCACTGCAGCCTGGGCAACAGAGCAAGACCCTGTCTCAAAAACAAAAACAACCAGGCATGATGGGTGGCCACATGGGAGGATGTGGGCTTTAGCAGTTTTTGTCAGTCCCACAGCTCCACTTCCAGGCTGGGGACATTGAGGCCAGCAGCCCTGACCTACGCTTATCACCCACAGATACCACTGCATCCCCACCCAGCGCATCCCCGAGCTCCAGCAGCCCCGCCTCCCCAGCTGCTGCTGGCCACACCCGCCCCAGCTCCCTGCACGGCCTGGCTGCCAAGCTTGGGCCACCCCGCCCCAAGACTGGCCGCCGCAAGTCCACCAGCAGCATCCCGCCCTCCCCACTGGCCTGCCCGCCCATCTCTGCGCCCCCACCCCGCTCGCCCTCGCCCCTGCCCGGGCACCCACCCCCACCTGCCCGATCCCCGCGGCTGCGCCGGGGCCAGTCGGCTGACAAGCTGGGCACAGGGGAGCGGCTGGATGGGGAGGCGGGGCGGCGCAGTCGTGGGCCAGAGGCCGAGCTCGTGGTCATGCGGCGGCTGCACCTGTCCGAGCGCCGAGACTCCTTCAAGAAGCAGGAGGCCGTGCAGGAGGTTAGCTTCGATGAGCCGCAGGAGGAGGCCACTGGGCTGCCTGCCTCAGTGCCACAGATCGCCGTGGAGGGCGAGGAAGCCGTGCCAGTAGCTCTCGGGCCCACCGGGAGAGACTGATCCCTGGCCAGGTCTCTCCCTGGCCTCAAAGTTACGCGTTTTCTTGTGCAATGTTTTTTCCGTAACGTCACGCCTGGATGGGGACTGAGCCACCAGCCTGACACCCAGAAGGCGAGAAGCCATCTTGGTCCCTGCTGGAAGGTGGAGACATCGCTTGTGTTCTGGTGTCAATCAGGGGGCTGGATGGGGCAAGAATGGGGGACAAGGGTGGCTTTGTAAATAGCAGCAAATCCCTGCAACTAATTTATTACTTTTTTTTTCTTTTTTTTCTTTTGAGACAGAGTCTTACTCTGTTGCCCAGGCTGGAGTGCAGTGGCGTGATCTCGGCTCACTGCAACCTCCGCCTCCCAAGTTCAAGTGATTGTCCTGCCTCAGCTTCCCAAGTAGCTGGGATTACAGGCACCCGCCACTATGCCCAGCTAATTTTTTGTATTTTTAGTACAGACGGGGTTTCACCATGTTGGTCAGGCTGGGCTCGAACTCCTGACCTCATGATTCGCCTGCCTTGGCCGCCCAAAGTGCTGGGATTACAGGCATGAGCCACTGGGCCCAGCCTAATTTATTACTTTTTATAAGCGATAGCCGTACTGAGCCGCCCCCTGAAGGCGGCTGCCAGGTCTTGCCCCAGGCACCTGGGACTCTGTTTGCAGGCCCTGCCCCTCTGGGCTGAGAAGGAAGCACTTTGGACAAGTCATCTGTGTTTGTGTTTTCTAGTTTTTCTGTACTTTTTAAGTGTTTTGTGTTACCTGGTCTCGTTCCCCTCCCCACACCCACCCATTTGAGGGGATGGAGTTGAAGTCACCTGGTCACCTGTACCGGCCCAGTTCGGATACAACCTGGAGTGTCCGTAAATAATTCCTCTCACCCACAAAACAACGTAATCCCAGCGATGGACTGGATTCTGAAGGCCACTTCCCACCATCATAGCTGCCATCCCCAGGCAGTGCCTGCTCTATATATAGAGTCTGCCTCCAATCCTGCTGGCTTCAGCCTGGAGAAGGGATGTGGGAGCTGGAGCTTTGATGGATGAATAGGTGTTCACCAGATCTGGGCAGAGGGGTCATCCGCTCCCCAGGTGAGCACTGATAAAGGAAGGTCCAGGCCTCACCTGGCACTGCCAAGGCAGCCCCTCCGGAAATGCTCGGCTATCTCGGGGCACACTCCAGTATGCCAGTCCTGCGGGATTACGTTCAGCTACTTCCAGAAACACTCAGTGTCCCCTCCCCTCAGGCTCCACCTCGGCCTCGCCTTGTCCAGTCTACCTTGGACAAGATGCCATGTGTTTGAGGCCCAGCAGAGTAAGCCCTTGGCCGTGATGTGTCTGAAACACCTGTTAGAGGTTCCCTCCATATGTCAGAGCCTCTCTGGGATGTTCAAGCCAGAAAACCCAGTCGAGGCTTGAGTTTGAATTTCAGCTTCACTGTGTGGCTCTGGGAAAATGGCTTTCCCACTCTGTGCCTCAGTTTCCTTGTGTTTACAAGACTAATCCCATTGACTGTTTATTAAGCACCTACTGTGTGCCAAGCGCTTTTACGTGGCTTCTCCCTCAGCCAGCCTTGAGAAGGCTGGAGGTGGTGTCATCACCTCCGTTTTACAGACAGAGCAGCTGAGACCCCAGCGAGGGGCGGAGACCTGTCCCACCATCACCCAGCAGGAGTCGTGGCAGAACGGAGCATCAGCCAGACCCTGTTGTGGGCGTTGTCATCAAGGGAGCTTGAATGGAGGGTCTGGTGTCAGATACAGCCGACTCCAGCCCCAGCTCATCCCCCATGATGCTGTGTGATCCACTGGGCACTCTGGTGAGGGAGCTTTCCAGACATCAACGGCCCACTCTGCTTCCCTTTCTGAGTCCCCTGTCCAGCACTGCCTAGTGTTGGAGGGTAGACCAAGGCTCTGCATGATTCACCCCCTCCTTCCATCCTGGAGCTGGCAGTGAATAAAAGCCCGTATTTACAAAGATGAGCTCCAAACGTCTGGATCTGTGAGGGGCTGAGAAAGGAGGAAGGGAAGAGTGGGGAGGGGAGCGGAGTGAAATAGACCCATGGCTCAAAGTCATTGCAAGTGGGTTTTGAGGGCTGCACAGCAGTTCGCTGTTGAGATTCCTCCTGATGCCATTGCTGGTACCAGCCTCCGGCTACCCTCTCCCTGTGAGTACTCCATCATAGCTCTGCCCTTAAAACCTTCCTCCAGACATCTGGGCCCTGAGCTATGTTTTTTATTTTTATGTTTTTGAGACAAGGTCTCGCTCTGTAACCCAGGTTGGAGTACAGTGGCGCAATCACGGCACACTGCAGCCTCGAACTCCTGGGCGCCCTGAGCTATGTTAATAAAATAAATAAGCGGCGGGGCGCGGTGGCTCACGCCTGTAATCCCAGCACTTTGGGAGGCCAAGGCGGGCGGATCTCCTGAGGTCGGGAGTTCCAAACCAGCCTGACCAACATGGAGAAACCCGTCTCTACTAAAAATACAAAATTAGCCGGGTGTGGTGGCGCATGCCTGTAATCCCAGCTACTCAGGAGGCTGAGGCAGGAGAATCGCTTGAACTCGGGAGGTGGAGGTTGTGGCGAGCCGAGATAGCACCATTGCACTCCCAGCCTGGGCAACAAGAACGAAACTCCGTCTCAAAAAATAATAATAATAAAATAAGCAATCGTCGCGTCCTTTCTATCCTGGTGTTAGCTTGCGCTCTGCCATAAAACTCCCTCTAGCCGAACCCAGCCCAGCCCTAGAGCAATCCGTTACTTCCGGGGCGCTCAGCCGGCTTGCAAACACTCTCGGCTACAGCCCTATCTCCGAGTGCGTTCGGCTATTTCCGGAAACAGTCGGCATCCCGGCTCCAGTCCGCTAAGTTGTAGTGCCCGAAGGGGTCGAGATCGTTGGCTGTTTCCGGACGCTCTGGGTTGCCATGGTAACTCCTTCAACCCTAGCTTTCTCCGACCTCTGCTTTTTGCGGCAGGCCCTTTCCCCGCTCTACTGCCCCCTGTTTGCTGAGCTTGAGAACGCCTCATTTGTCCCCCTGGAACCATCTATGCTTCAGCAATTTCCATAAGCTGGCGGTCGCCTCTGGGTCTAAACTCCCAAGGCCTCCACTGGGCACTGAGCACATTCGGTTATTTCCAGAAACGCTCCGCGATCTCGGGGATCAGCCTCCGTTGTGCCAGTGCAGCCGGAGAGAGTGTTCGGCCATTTCCGAAAGCGCTCGGGCGTCTCTAAGCCCAGCCGAGCCCAGCCGAGCCCAGCCTCGGATCCCTCGCCGACCCGAGTGCACTCGGCTACCTCCGGAAATGCTCGGCTGTCTCGGGGCACCCGCTAGTCCACCAGTCCCGCGGGATTACGTTCGGCTACTTCCGGAAACACTCGGGTGCCCCCTTCCCTCAGGCTCCGCCTCGGCCTCGGTTCCCCCGCCCGGCCCGAATACGCTCGGGCATTTCCGCCGGGGGCGGGCCAGACCGCTCGGAACCGTGGCGGCGGCGGAGGCGGGGATCCCGCGGCTGCGGCGACGGTGGCCGCGGTGGAGCCACGGGGCGGGCTCGGCTTGGTGTGACGGCGGCTGCGGCGGCGGTGGCGGCCGCGACCAGGTGAGTCCTGACTGGCCCTCGTGGCGGGGGCGGCTGGGAGTGTGTTTAAATGCGGGGCGCCCGGGGGCAGTGCCGGGCCCCGGTGGAAGCCAGAACGCAAGCGCCAGGCTGCGTCGGGCCCCGCGGGAGCTGGGGGGGCCGCAGGGAACGGGGGGCCTCGGGCTCGGCTCCGCAGCGGTGCAGCCTCCCTGGGACGGTCGGGGCAGAATGGGGGGGACTTCCCGCGTCCAAGATACCGGACTGGTGCCGCGGCCCCAAATGAAGGGAGGCCCTGTCTGGAATGGGGCTTCGAATAGTACCGAGGGGCGCCCAGGCATTGTGCGGGACAGAATGGGGTGCGGGAGGGCCGGGGTTCGAACCCACTTCCGGTCCCCTAGCCTGGTGGCCGGGTCCACGCAGACCCAAGTGCGCGTCTGTGTGAGCGCTCAGGCCCTGCCTTCACCCGCGGAGCCCCCAGCCCTGCCTGCCCCGCCCCTCCTGCCTCCCGGATTCGGGGAGCGCTGCTCCCGGGACGCGCACACCGGGGCGTGGGGGCGGGCTGGCAGGCAGATCCAGGCGGTTTCCTGGGCATCCCCTCTCGGGGCCTCAGTTTCCCCACCTGTAGAATGAGGGTAACAGAGGCCTGGGAGTGGGTAAGTTGGGCACCCGAGAATGTGGCGCCCCTCCGCCCTGCTCGGACACCTCTTGGGGCTCCCCATGACTGAAGGATGCTCAGAGCCTCCACCTGACACTCGGGCCTCTTGGTGGATAGCACCTATCCTTATAACCACCCTGAATCCTTGACAAGCGACTTAACCCGTTGCCAAGCCTTTGCATGTGCTGTTCCCTCTGCTTATCGCGCCTTCCTATCCGGTGTGATGATCCATTCTCTAGAACAGCAAGTCCATCCCCCCACCCTAGCCCTGTCCATCACAGGGGGTCTGAACCCGCCGGGCTAGGCTGGGAATGTGTGCCCATCTCTGCCTCCCCAGGCTGGGGCTCCTGGGGAATGATCGATGCCCTGCTGCCGGCAGCCTCCCCTCCTCCTCAGCTGCAGTACCCCCACCTTCTCCTGGCTCCCTGTCCCTTCCTGGGGCTAAGATTCCCTCTAAGCACCTCCCCATCTGCATTTTGTGCCTACTCTGGGCCCCAGGCTGGAGCTACCTGCCAGCCCACTCACTCCTCCTCTGCAGAGACTGGAGGTCCATTTCCTTGGACTCACCTCGAGGCCTTTGCTTGGGCAGGGGCCTCTTCCTGGACTTCGTTCCCTACCTCTTAGTTCAGCTGGCCTGACCTCTCCATGGAGCTCCCAAAGCACCCGGAGTGGCCCCCATTGCGTCCTCCCTGCCCTAGGTATATGGCCACCTGGCTGCTGCCCCGTCATGTCCAGCTGGGCCAAGTCGGCAGATCTAGGTGTAAGTCCTGGCTTCCTCCTGGCCTACTGCACGGCCCTAGATACCTCCCTGCTCTGAGCCTCAGTTTCCCCATCTGTAACAGGGGTGATGAAAAGCCTGTTTACTGGCCGGGAGGACTGCTTCAGCCCAGGAGTTTGGGACCAACCTGGGCAACATAGCAAGACCCCACCTCTATTGGGGAAAAAAAAAAAAAGGCTGGGCAAGGTGGCTCATGCCTGTAATCCCAGCACTTTGGGAGGCCAAGGCGAGCGGATCACTTGAGGTCAGGAGTTCAAGACCGGCCTGGCCAACATGGTGAAACCTCATCTCTACTAAAAATACAAAAATTAGCTGGGCGTGGTGGCCTGCTACTCGGGAGGCTGAGGCAGGAGAATCGCTTGAACCTGGGAGACAGGTTGCAGTGAGCTGAGATCACACCATTGCACTCCAGCCTGGGCAACATAGCAAGACTCTATCTCAAAAAAAAAAAAACTGATTTACTGAGCATGTAGTATACCTGGGGCAGGTTCTTGGGAACTCTATTCCCAGCAGCTCCAAGGGAAGGCTGTCAGTATACCCATTTTACAGATGGAGAAGCTGAGGCCCTGAGAGGGACTGGCCCCAGGGTCACCCAGTGATTCAGGGAATTCCAAATCAGGATTTAGGCCCATCTCCATGTTGGGGGTGAGAGGAGTTGGCCTGGCTAACGCTGCCCTATCCCTGTCTCCCCAGGTCGGCGTCCTCGGCTGGCCGAGCATGGTGGCAGCCTGCACCCTTGGCTCCTCGTCTGGTGCAGCCAGCAGAGCCGCCAGCCTTGGGCGCCCATGGCCCTCCGTGTGAGGGCGTGAGCGGCCTGCCCCAGCCTCACCTGCTGATGGAGGACTCAATGGCCCAGTGACCTGACACCACGCTACCAACTCCCTCCCACCAGTTGACGAATGGTGGACCCAGCGACGAGTGGCCCTTGTAAGGGTCATGGAATAATTTGAAGCGAGGCATGAGCGGCCCCCGTGGTCGCCTGTGACTGCTGGAGATAGAGGTCCCAGCACCCCAAGCCAACCCAGCGGACCCTCCCAGCCCTGCTCCAGCCAATGGGGCCAGTGGGGCTCCAAGCAGCCACCTAACCATCCAGACCCCACCCCACCCACGTGGCCATGGCGGGCCCTGAGGGCTTCCAGTACCGCGCTCTGTACCCGTTCCGCCGGGAGCGGCCGGAGGACCTGGAGCTGCTGCCCGGCGACGTGCTGGTAGTGAGCCGGGCGGCCTTGCAGGCACTGGGCGTGGCCGAGGGTGGCGAGCGCTGCCCACAGAGCGTGGGCTGGATGCCCGGCCTCAATGAGCGCACACGGCAGCGAGGTGACTTCCCTGGCACCTACGTGGAGTTCCTAGGGCCCGTGGCCCTGGCCCGGCCCGGCCCTCGCCCACGGGGCCCCCGCCCACTGCCCGCCAGGCCCCGTGATGGGGCCCCTGAGCCAGGTGAGCAGCAAGCAGGGGCCCTGGAAAAGGGGGGGTGGTCCCCTCAGACCCTTGGTCTCCTCTTCTGTCCAGTGAGGCAATGGGATCTCCAAGGAAGGAGGAAAAAGGACATTTGGTCATTTAACAAGTGTCTTCAGTGCTAGACTCAGCAGTGGACACAAGGCCTGTTCCTGCCCTGACGAGCTTCTGGTTCAGGAAGGGATGAGAGTGTGTTTAGGAGGTGACACATGTCATGAGGAAGGGGGCTTGCATGGGAAGATGAGAGAGTGGAAGCTCAAGGCAGTGGGGGCAGTGAGGGCAGAGGCTGTGGAGTAGAACTCTAATGGCAGGAACGGCCAGCAGGAGGACCAGAGGGAGGAAGGGGAGAGCAATGTGCGCTGGCCTGGAGGACTTATTGGGATTGATTTTGAGGACAATGGAGAGTGTTCAGTAGGATTCAGAGGCTCAGCCTATCTTCATCCTGCATTTTGCAGACAGGGTCCCTTGAAGAACCCCTTTGGAGACCCTGATTTCCAAAATGAAGCCACAAGGAGGGTGGGATGTGGGCTGCTCAGCTGAGGCCACACAGCACAGTGGGGTATGAGGACCCCACATCCCTCTTCAAAGACCCTTGGCCATCGCCACTTGCCAGGGGTGTGCCAGGTGTGGAGAATCAGAGGCACCAAGCCCACTCAGTGACTGCTGTTTGATGGGCAGGGAGTGTGGGCTCTGGCAGGGGAAACTGAGGCCTAGGTTGCAAGGAGGAGGCTGAGAGGTGCTGCATGCCCAGCACAGTCTGCTCCGACCCTCCCAGCAGCCCAGCAAAAGGCCCTGTGTGCAGACTGGGAGGTCTGAGTGCAAGGCCGTCAAATGCCGCACTTGGAACTAGCTGGTCACCCAGGGAGGCCAAAGCCCCAGGAGGTGCCAGGCCTGCTTTGTGCCAGGGTGACATTGCCTAAAGGCAAACCAGAGTTCCCCAGCGCAGGGCGGAATAGGGGATGCCAAGGTGGTGCGACGCTGGCCCCGGCCTCCCAGCATCTGGTATCTCCAGGGCCCAGGCCTGAGTCCCGCCTCGGCCTGAAGGAGCAGGAGGCGGCCCCGTCCGGGCTCCCGGCCAGAATCTGCCTCTCCCCCTGGTAACAGCCACCTCCCTCCTCTGCCTGGCCTCTGTCCAGCCACCATACATGGCCCCACGTGGGGCGGCTGCCCAGCCCCACCCTCTGAATCTTCCAGGGTTATGTGACCTCGGCCAGAACCCGCCCCCTCGAGGCCTCAGTTTCCTCATCTGGAAACAACAGGGTTGGTCCCTGGGGATGCTGGGACCCAACCCCTCGGAAATGTGCCAAAGTCACCTGAGCCCCACCTGGCTGTGCACCCACGGGGGAGGTTGCAGCCCCTCTGAGCCACAATTCCTCACCTGTGAAGTCGGGGTGATGTAGTTCTGATGGGAACCCCCTCCCCATTCTGCAGACTGATCCCAGGCCACTCTCAGGGTTGAGTTTCCCAACCCACCGGCTAGAGTGTCACCCACCTCCTCCTTGTCCTTTTCCTTTTTTTTTTTTTTTTTTTTTTTTTGGCGTTTTCGTTGCAGCTGGGCCTTTCTCCAGCTTGAGGCGCCACCTGGCCCATCACTCAGGGAGGCCCCGCAGGCCCCAGCTTGCCCCTGCTGTGTGCCAGGGCGTCCCTGCCGAGGGCCAGAGCAGCGTCCAATGGTGGCAGACAGCGAGCTGCTGAGACGGGGATGCTGCACACAAAAGGCCCTGTGGAGCTGGGAAGCCAGGGCTGGGAGGGGGCTGGGCCCAGGATGCCGCTGGCACCCGCTAGGAGGGGTTTCAGCTTTTCCAAAAGGGGAGCAATAATTTTTTTTCTCCTCTAAATTTTAATTTGGGGAAGAAATAATTTTTTAGAAGCAAAATGATTAAGAAAACGGGTCATGGTCCTTGGAAGGAAGCTGTTCTGACCCAGGCTGGGATATTTTTCTTTTCTTTCCTTTCAACCGCTTTTTTGTTTGCATCGAGAAGGGAGAAGCGGGCCGGGCACAGTGGCTCATTCCTGTAATCCCAGCACTTTGGGAGGCCAAGGCGGGTGGATCACTTGAGGTCAGGAGTTCAAGACCAGCCTGGCCAACAGGGTGAAACCCTGTCTCTACTAAAATGATACAAAAATTAGCCAGGCACGGTGGCACCCACCTATAATTCCAGCTACTCAGGAGGCTAAGTCACGAGAATCGCTTGAACCCGGGAGATGGAGGTTGCAGTGATCCAAGATCATGCCACTGCACACCAGCCTGGGTGACAGAGCAAGACTCCATCTCAAAAAAAAAAAAAAAAAAAACGAGGAGGCCAAGGCAAGTGGATCGCTTGGGGCCAGGAGTTCGAGGCTGCAGTGAGCTAGGATTGCGCGACTGCACTCCAACCTGGGTGACAGAGCAAGAACCTGTCTCAAAAAAAATAAAAGGCAATGTCATTGGCCCATTTTTCATTTGAAGGAACTGAGGCCCAGAGAGGGCAGGTCCTGTGGCCAAGATTGCACAGCAGGTTGTGGCGGAGCCCAAAACCTGCTATATGACTTTCAGTGGCTGCCACAAAAATTACCACCGACTAGGTGGCTTCAAACAATGGAAATGTATTTATTAATTAACGTATCTTTCTGTTTCGTTTTGAGATGGAGTTTCGCTCTTGTCGCCCAGGCTGGAGTGCAATGGCGCAATCTCGGCTCCTGCAGCCTCTGCCTCCCGGGTTCAAACGATTCTCCTGCCTCAGCCTCCCGAGTAGCTGGGATTACAGGCACGCGCCACCACACCTGGCTAATTTTTGTATTTCTAGTAGAGACAGGGTTTCACCATGTTGGTCAGGCTGGTCTCAAACTCCTGACCACAAGTGATACGCTCACCTCGGCCTCCCAAAGTGCTGGGATTACAGGCGTGAGCCACCGCGCCTGGCCTCTTTTTTTTTTTTTTTTTTTTTTTTTTAATTATTATTTAAGAGATGGGGTCTCGCTCTGTTGCCCAGGCTGGTCTTGAACTCCTGGACTCAAAACAATCCTCCCGCCTTGGCCTCCCAAAGCGTTGAGATTACAGACGTGAGCCTTTGTGCCCCACCACAACAGAAACTTACTCCGTCATGTTTCTGGAGGCTGGAAGTCCAAAATCAGGGTCGTGCCCCCTCTGAAGTCTCCTTCCTTCCAGCTTCTGGTGCCTCCAGGCATTCATTCCTCTCGTGCGTGGGTTGATTATTCCAGTCTCTGCCTTGGCTTTCTCTTCTTTTTTTTTGAAACAGAGTCTCACTCTGTCACCCAGCCTGGAGTGCTGTGGCATGATCTCAGCTCACTGCAACCTCCGCCTCCTGGGTTCAAGCAATTCACCTGCCTCAGCCTCCCGAGTAGCTGGGATTACAGGTGTGCACCACCACACCTGGCTCATTTTTTTTTTTTTTGTATTTTTAGTAGAGATGGGGTTTCACCATGTTGGCCAGGCTGGTCTTCAACTCTTAACCTCAAGTGACCTGCTGGTCTCAGCCTCCCAAAGTACTAGGATTACAGGCGTGAGCCACCGTGCCCGGCCTATTGATTTATTTTTGAAATGGAGTCTTGCTCTGTCGCCCAGGCTGGAGTGCAGTGGTGCAATCTTGGCTCACTGCAACCTCCGCCTCCCGGGTTTAAGCGATTCGCCTGCCTCAACCTCCCGAGTAGCTGGGATTACAGGCACCCACCACCACGCCCAGCTAATTTTTCTGATTTTAGTAGAGACAGGTTCGCCATGTTGGTCAGGCTGGTTCGAATTCCTGGCCTCAGGTGATCCACCCACCTCGGTCTCCCAAAGTGCTGGGATTCCAGGCTTGAGCCGCCATGCTGGCCGGCTTCCTCTTGTTACAAGGACATCAGCCAGTGGGTTTAGTGTCCACCCTAATGCCAGGCTGGTCTCATATACAGATTCTTGCTTTCCTTACACCTGCAAAGACCTATTTCCAAATAAGGTCACAGGTACCAGGGATGAGAACTTGGACATATCTTTTTGGGGACTTTATTCAGCGCACTCCACCTAGTCTGTGAAGTTGTGTGAACTCCTTGTATTTTAACCCAGAAAATTGTGTCCCATCAATTCTGTCCTCTCCCAGCCCCTCCACCCAAGGTCTTGCAGCCTCCTGCAGACGGGAGTCAAGGTGCCAAGCACTTGCCTGAGCTGGGCCCTGCCTCAAACTGCCCCAGCTGAGGTCCAGCCGGCAAAGAGAGGGGCTGGGCTCCTTCCGGGAACCCCACCAACATGCAACCCCCCTGTTTCCCCCACCAGGCCTCACACTCCCCGACTTGCCTGAGCAGTTCTCCCCACCTGATGTGGCTCCCCCTCTTCTGGTGAAGCTTGTGGAGGCCATTGAAAGGACAGGTGAGTTCCAGCCTGGCTGCAGCCCCTGGATTCTGCTTGCTTACCTCTAGTGACAGGCGACTCATCCCCTCACAGGGCCTCCAAGCTCATGCTGCACGGAAACAGGCTGAGCCTGGATGCCCTGGGCCTCTATGTTGAATAGGGCACAGAGTGACTCCTAAGGGAAGATGGGAAGGTGAACATGACCAGGCCACTGCATGTGCTGTGTCCTCTCCCAGTTCTCCCTCCCCACCCCTCCCATGCCCTTATCTCTGGGCAGCAAAGGGAGACTGCAGGGGGGTTGAGCGGCCAGTCCAGGCCTCACAGGGGGTCGGGGCAGCATTTGAGAGCTGACTCGCCTGTCCCCCTCATCCCCAGGGCTGGACAGCGAATCTCACTACCGCCCGGAGCTGCCCGCACCGCGTACAGGTGAAGGGGAGCCTCAATGGGGTTAGGGGGAGGCTGAGGGCCCCAGTACATATGAGCTGGACATGTGCCCCCCTGCACCCGCAGACTGGTCCCTGAGCGACGTGGATCAGTGGGACGCGGCAGCCCTGGCTGACGGCATTAAGAGCTTCCTGCTGGCACTGCCCGCGCCGCTCGTGACCCCCGAGGCCTCGGCCGAGGCGCGCCGGGCCCTGCGGGGTGAGTCTGGCGGGGAGCCCGGGGGAAGGAGGGGGCTGTAGCGGGCGGGAGGGCCCAGGCCCGGCTCACCCTGCCCTGGCCATCTGTCCGCAGAGGCCGCGGGACCCGTGGGGCCGGCGCTGGAGCCACCGACGCTGCCGCTGCACCGCGCGCTCACGCTGCGCTTCCTGCTCCAGCACCTGGGCCGCGTGGCCCGCCGCGCCCCGGCCCTGGGTCCCGCGGTCCGGGCCCTGGGCGCCACCTTTGGGCCGCTGCTGCTGCGCGCGCCGCCGCCGTCCTCGCCGCCGCCAGGGGGCGCTCCCGACGGGTGAGGGGCGGGGCGGAGCCGGAGCGAGCAGGGGTGGAGTTTGGGGTGGGGTGGGCGGGGCATGGCCAGAGTGAGCGGCGTCTAGACCCTAAGAAGAGAGGGGGACGGGGTCCAGAGTGAGAAGCTGCGTTCTTGTGATGACGGAGAGGGGACCTGGGCTCCTGAGTCGTGGGACAGAAGGTGAAGGGGCCTAGTCCCGAAGCATGTGGGTGGTGCCTGCACCTTCCCTTCTGCTCATCGCAGCTCCGGTACTGCTCTCTCGCTCGCCTTTGTGTGAGAATCTATGGAGCACTTACTGCATACAGCTATGAGGGAGCTGGCCTCACACATGTGCCTGTATCATCTCCTCCTCCGCCCTGCACATACCGTCTCGTAATATACCCCCAGGCGTGCAAGCGCACGCACAATCCTGTGCACATGCGTGGGCAGACAGGCCTTACCCAGCCCTCAGCACACTCCCCTTCCCCCTAAGGAGTGAGCCCAGCCCTGACTTCCCGGCGCTGCTGGTGGAGAAGCTGCTTCAGGAGCACTTGGAAGAGCAGGAGGTTGCACCCCCAGGTGAGTCCCCTGTATTGCTGTCATTTCTTCCCGTTGGGGGCCGTAAATACTGATCCCTGAGTGCTGCCGGCATCAGCAGGCTGGTTGCAGTGGGAAGCAGCCACAGTATACAGTCGGTGCTCAGGATGCATTTGTTTTCCTGTCCCCCAGCGCTGCCGCCTAAACCCCCCAAGGCAAAGCCGGCCCCTACAGGCCTGGCCAATGGAGGGAGCCCACCCTCCCTGCAGGATGCTGAGTGGTACTGGGGGGACATTTCAAGGTAGGTTGCTGGCAGGGGTCCAGGGACCAAGGAGGTGTCACAGGGTGAGCGGGGTCTCCAGGCGGCTCGGCAGTCCCAATGTTGGATGTTCCCACAGGGAGGAGGTGAACGAGAAACTCCGGGACACTCCTGATGGCACCTTCCTAGTCCGAGATGCTTCTAGCAAGATCCAGGGCGAGTACACGCTGACCCTCAGGTGGGGGCCTGTCCCTGCAAGGATAGATGGGGGTCACAGGTCATGGAGACTGGGAGTTCAGAGGGGATAGAACATGTGCGGTTTCAAGAATGGGGGGCCAGGCACGGTGGCTTACACCTGTTATCCCAGCACTTTGGGAGGCTGAGGCTGGCAGATCACCTGAGGTCAGGAGTTTAAAACCAGCCTGGCCAACATGGTGAAACCCCGTCTCTACTAAAAAATAAAAAAAAATTAGCCAGGCATGGTGATGGACACCTGTAATCCCAGCTACTCGGGAGGCTGAGGCAGGAGAATTGCTTGAACCTGGGAGGTGGAGGTTGCATTGAGCCGAGATCGCACCACTGCACTGCAGCCTGGACAACAGAGCAGCAAGACTCCGTCTCAAAAAAAAAAAAAAAAAAGGGACGGGGATTGAGGGTCAGGTGCGGGGTCCCACTGGGTGCCGACACCCCCTCTCCTCCCCCAGGAAAGGCGGGAACAATAAGCTGATCAAGGTCTTCCACCGAGATGGGCACTATGGCTTCTCAGAGCCACTCACCTTCTGCTCCGTTGTGGACCTCATCAATCACTACCGCCACGAGTCGCTGGCCCAGTACAACGCCAAGCTGGACACACGGCTCCTCTACCCTGTGTCCAAATACCAGCAGGTCCGTGCCGGCCTGGAGCCAGGGAGGGTAGCACCTGGCTGGACCCAGGCCTCAGTTTCCTAGGTAGACCCAACCAGGCTATGCATCTCCCCTCATTCCCCCACATATCTCCAGGACCAGATTGTCAAGGAGGACAGCGTGGAGGCGGTGGGCGCCCAGCTTAAGGTCTATCACCAGCAGTACCAGGACAAGAGCCGCGAGTATGACCAGCTCTATGAAGAGTACACACGAACCTCCCAGGTACTCCAGGCCCCGTACACGAGGGAAACCGAGGCATAGAGGGGCAGTGGCAAGGCCGGGAGCAGGACGACCATCCCCAGAGGACTTGAGGATGAATATCCGGTTGCAGGTCACAGAGCAGGCACTTAGCACCAAGGGCTGTTCTAAAAACATAGAAATAAGGCCAGGCACAGTGGCTCACGTCTGTGCACTTGGGAGGCTGAGACAGGAGGATCACTTGAGCCCAGGAGTTCAAGATCATTCTAGGCAACATAGGGAGACCCCTCTACAAAAAAATTTAAAAATTAACTGGGTGCGGTGGTGCATGCTTCTACTCCCAGCTACTCAGGAGGCTGAGGTGGGAGGATCCCCTGAGCCTGGGAGTTTGAGGCTGCATTGAACTGTGATCATGCTGCTGCACTCCAGCCTGGGTGACAGAGCAAGACCTTGTCTCTAAAAACAAATAAAAACAGAAATAAGCATATGAGTCTGGGTGGGATGTCTCACGCCTGAAATCCCAGCACTTTGGGAGGCCGAGATGGGTGGATCACCTGAGGTCAGGAGTTCAAGACCAACTTGGCCAACATGTTGAAACCCTGTCTCTACTAAAAATACAAAAATTAGCTGGGCATGGTGGCGGACGCGTGTAATCCCAGCTACTCAGGAGGCTGAGGCAGGAGAATCACTTGAGCCTGGGAGGCAGAGATTGCAATGAGCCAAGATCGTGCTACTACACTCCAGCCTGGGTGACAAGAGCAAAACTCCATCTAAAAAATAATAATAATTAAAATAAAAAAATAAGTGTATGAGCTTTTACAAAACCAGAAAAGCACAGATGAGAAGGGCCCAACCAGCCTCACAGGAGTGGCTGAGCCAGGACCTGGGGAGTGTCCAGGATGAGCCTATCTCCGGCTGGGCCTCAGTTTTCCCATCTGCAGAATGGAACCATGGATCTTGATTACTTATGTCCCCTTCAACCAAGATGTTATTCAAAATGAAGTCATGCCAGGTGCAGGGCATGCACCTCTAATTCCAGCTACTCGGAAGACTGAGGCGGGAGGATCGCTTGAGCCCAGGAGTTCAAGAACAGCCTGCGTAACATAGCAAGACTTTGTCTCAAAAAAATAAAATAAAAATTAAGTGAGAGGTTTTGCCACTCAAGGACTGTGCTAATAAGCTTCTTTTGCAAGTTAAGAGGGAGTAGATTCAGGTGGAACAGCTGGGAATTCCTCAGTCCTCCCTAGTACCCTAAGGGTTTTCTTTCTGTCCTCTTTTTTTTTTTTTTTTCAGTGTCTTGCTCTGTCATCCAGGCTAGAGTGCTGTGGCACGATCTCAGCTCACTGCAACCTCCGCCTCCCTGGTTCAAGCGATTCTCCTGCCTCAGCCTCCCAAGTAACTGGGACTACAGGCACGTGCCACCATGCCTGGCTAATTTTTGTATTTTTAGTGGAGACAGGGTTTCGCTGTGTTGGCCAGGCTGGTCTCGAACTCCTGGCCTCAAGTGATCTGGCTGCCTCGGCCTCCCAAAGTAAAAAAAAAAAAAAAAAAAAATTAATAAAATTAAAAGTTGGGCCGGGCACAGTGGCTCATGCCTGTAATCCCAGCACTTTGGGAGGCCGAGGCAGGCAGATCATCTGAGGTCAGGAGTTTGAGACCAGCCTGGCCAACATGGTGAAACCCCATCTCTACCAAAAAGATAAAAAAAATTAGCCGAGCCAGGCACAGTGGCTCAAGCCTGTAATCCCAGCACTTTGGGAGGCTGAGGCAGGTGGATCATGAGGTAAGGAGTTCAAGACCAGTCTGGCCAACATGGTGAATCCCTGTCTCTACTAAAAATACAAAAAATTAGGCATCATGGCATGCAACCGTAATCTCAGCTATTCAAGAGGCTGAGGCAGGAGAATAGCTTGAACCTGAGAGGTGGAGGTTGCAGTGAGCCGAGATCACACCATTGCACTCCATCCTAGGACAGAGTGAGACTCCGTCTCAAAAAAAAAAAAAAAAAAAATTAGCCGGGCATGGTGGTGCACACCTGTAATACCAGCTACTTGGAAGGCTGAGGCAGGAGAATCATCACTTGAACCCGAGAGGCAGAGGTTGCAGTGAGCCGAGATCACACCACTGCTCCAGCCTGGGCGACAAGAGCGAGACTCCATCTCAAACAAAAAAAATTTTGAGGTGCTGTCTCACCATGTTGCCCAGGCTGGCCTCAGACTCCTCAGGGTTCAAGAGATCCTCCCACTTTAGCCTCCCGACTAGCTGGGATTACAGGCAATCGCCACCACCCCTGGCCTCTGTCCCTGTTTTACTGATGTGTTAGCTGAGGCTCTAAATGGCCAAGACAATTGTCCAGGATCAGTTAGGAGCACTGTAACCTCAGAATTGACTTTGGCCCTGAGCCTCAGTTTCCCTGTTAATAGTTGTTACTTTGTTAGGGGTTGTTGGAAGGGTCCATGGGACAATGTAAGGAAAGTCCTAGTGCAGCATCTCCCCCAAGAAGCCCTGTGAGCTGTAGCAACTAGATCTCTCATTCATTCTCAGCAGTGTTAACAGGTCCAGGTGTTTGTGGATACCTATAGGAGTATGTAAAGAAGAAGAGGGTTTGGGGGGGTGGGGTTGTGAAGGCTGAATAGGAGTTCATTTGGTGCAGCAGGCATTAGAAGAATGACACTCCGATAGAGGGACCAGCTTGAGCAGTCTCCATATCAGAGTTGAGATGTGATTTTACCCCTCACGAGGGCCTTTTGGGGAGTCCCAGGAGGTGCTGAGCTGCGCCCCCTCCTCCAGGAGCTGCAGATGAAGCGTACCGCAATTGAGGCCTTCAATGAGACTATCAAGATCTTTGAAGAGCAGGGCCAGACTCAAGAGAAGTGCAGCAAGGAATACCTGGAGCGCTTCCGGCGTGAGGGCAACGAGAAAGAGATGCAGAGGTGAGTCTGGCGCCTCTGCCCTGCCCCACCCCACCCTGATCTGGTGAGGTACAAGCCAGGGAGGGAAGGAAGCAGAAGGAGGCCAGCCACTTGGAGGCAAAGAGTAGTCTGTTGAAATGGACTTTGGGCCTGGTGCGATGGCTCAGGCCTGTAATCCCAGCACTTTAGGAGGCCGAGGCGGGTGGGTCTCTTGAGGCCGGGAGTTTGAGACCAGCCTGGCCAGCATGGTGAAACCCTGTCTCTATTAAAAATACAAAAATTAGCTAGGCGTGATGGCACGCACCTATAGTCCCAGCTACTTGGGAGGCTGAGGCAGGAGAATCGCTTGAACCTGGAGTTGGAGGTTGCAGTGAGCCAAGATCGCACCACTGCACTCCAGCTTGGGTGACAGAGCAAGACTGTCTTAAAAAAAAAAAAAAAAAAAAGGAAATGGGCTTTGAAGGATGAATAGGAGTTTACTAGAAAGAGAAATCAGAGGAAACAGCATATGCACAGGCTCGGAGGCTGGAAGCACATAGTCTGGTGCAAAGTAGGTCCTTGAGAAAACCCTGGAGGCTGGGTGCAGTGGCTCATTCCTGCAACCCCAGCACTGTGGGAGGCCGAGGCAGGAGGATTGCTTAATCCCAGGAGTTTGAGACCAGCCTGGGCAACATGGCAAAACCTATCTCTACAAAAAATATTAAAATGTTAGCCAGACATGGTGGTGCACACCTGTGGTCCCAGCTACTCGGGAGGCTGAGGTGGGAGGGTCACCTGAGCCCAGGAGTTTGAGGGTGCAGTGAGCCGAGATAAAACCCTGAGGTCTCTGCGCCACCCCACCCCTCCCACAGGATCCTGCTGAACTCCGAGCGGCTCAAGTCCCGCATTGCCGAGATCCATGAGAGCCGCACGAAGCTGGAGCAGCAGCTGCGGGCCCAGGCCTCGGACAACCGGGAGATCGACAAGCGCATGAACAGCCTCAAGCCGGACCTCATGCAGCTGCGCAAGATCCGAGACCAGTACCTCGTGTAAGTGGTGGCTCCGTGCTTCCCTGTGGCTCCCTGGTGACTGCTGCGGCACATGGAGATCTCTCCAGGAGTCTCAGTCTCTCTCTCTCCACCAAGTGGCCCTTCCTGGGCCCCGAGACCCCTTAAACTCAGTTCCTCCTGGGCCCCTTGAAAGTTTTCCCATAGGTCAGCCTCAGCTTAGTCAGACGTGTGTGCAATGAGAGTGTCACTCGTATCCCATTCCATTTTGTGGAAAGTTGGGAGCCTTCTACAAAAATTCCTGCTGGGCTGGGTGCGATGGCTCACACCTGTAATCCTAGCACTTTGGGAGGCTGAGGCGGGCGGATGGATCACTTGAGGCCAGGAGTTCGAGACCAGCCTGGCCAACATGATGAAACCCCATCTCTACTAAAAATAAAAAATAGAAAAATCGGCCAGGCATGGTGGTGGGTGCCTGTAATCCCAGTTACTCAAGAGGCTGAGGCAGGAGAATTGCTTGAACCGGGAGGTGGAGTTTGCAGTGAGCAGAGATTATGCCAGTGCAGTTCAGCCTGGGCAACAGAGCAACACTCTGCCTCAGGAAAAAAAAAAAAAAGAAAAAAAAATCGCCCGCTGTGCAACCTACCATGCTGGGTGGCTGCGGCAGCCCTGTCCTGGGTTCAAATCAGTTCAAATCTTGCCTCCACCCACCAACCTCCTGAAGACCTCAGCCAGAGCCTCCACCTCCCTCCTGGGCCTCAGGGAGGGCACTGTCGCGTGCCAGGTGCTGTGCTAAGCACCGTGCTCGTTATGAGTTCATTTGGTCCTTTCCAAGCCCTTTGTAAAGTTTGCCCTTTACAGCTGGGGAGACTGAGGCACAGAACCGACAGCTGCCCTGTGCAAAGGCCAGCAGCGCTGGAGTGAGCCTCTGGTGATGATGAGGTGCCTGGGCTGGCATCTTCTAGGGGGGCTCCATAGGCATTAACAGAAACAGAAAAATGAGAGATGTGGGTCAGGGTTCCTAGCAGAGCTGGGGGAGCCACCCTGGGTTCAGGCTACCCTGAGCGAGGTCAGCGCTGCCCTCTTGTGGCAACCGGAGATATTGTACCCAGAGCCCTCTCTCCTCAGCCAGACCCTGCCTCCCACCGGACAGGCCCACTGTGGGCTCAGCACCCACACAACTGCACAAGCCCACCTTTCCTGTTCCTTCTCAGGTGGCTCACCCAGAAAGGCGCCCGGCAGAAGAAAATCAACGAGTGGCTGGGGATTAAAAATGAGACTGAGGAGTGAGTGACCGCCTGGAGGGAGGCAGGGAGGGCTTCCCAGAGGAGGGGGCCATTTGGGGTGGGTTTTGAAGAATGAGCAGGAGTTCACCAGGCAGGAAGAGTTGTCCAGGCAGCTGGGGAGCCTCGGAGGGCTGGCAGGTGAGTGACCAGGGCCCTCCCCGCCATCCCCCGCCGCCCCCCACCACCTCAGCCAGTACGCACTGATGGAGGACGAGGACGATCTCCCGCACCACGAGGAACGCACTTGGTACGTGGGCAAGATCAACCGCACGCAGGCAGAGGAGATGCTGAGCGGCAAGCGGGATGGCACCTTCCTCATCCGCGAGAGCAGCCAGCGGGGCTGCTACGCCTGCTCCGTGGTGTGAGTGGACCGCAGCGGTGGGGATCCCCGCGTCCCTCCAAGAGCTCTCATTGAATGCCTGCCGCGTGCCAGGCCTTGGGAAGGAGTCCCTGGTGGGGTCATCCGGGACAGGGGAGCACGCGGCCCTGGAACGGGGAAAGCTTGGTGGGGAGGCCAGCCTCCAGACCCCGCCCTCTTGTCTGCCCCCACAGAGTGGACGGCGACACCAAGCACTGCGTCATCTACCGCACGGCCACCGGCTTCGGCTTCGCGGAGCCCTACAACCTGTATGGGTCGCTGAAGGAGCTGGTGCTGCACTACCAGCACGCCTCGCTCGTGCAGCACAACGACGCACTCACCGTCACCCTGGCGCACCCAGTGCGCGCCCCGGGCCCCGGCCCGCCGCCTGCCGCCCGCTGAACGCCGAGGACCCGCCCCAAGCAGAGCCGCCCCTGGGCCCGTCTGCACCGGAGGCTGTGGCAGCGGGAGCCACGGACCAGACCAGCCACATCCAGGGGTCCTCATTTCTCCGGCTCTGGCTCTTGTTTGGGGTTCTCTCACCCTCTTTCTCTTTCCTTCTCTCCTTCCCTCCTCTCCTTCCCTCCCCCATTCTCCAGATCTCCCTCTGTCTCCTTTTCTCTCTCTGTCTTTCTTGGCCCCTGTCTCTCTCCATGTTGGGGGTCCTGCCTCCCCCACCCCATATCTCCATGTCCCCCGGGCATTGCCCTCTCCATGGCTCTGGTCACCCTGACCCTCTGCCCTGCCCACCGCAGGTCCCCCGGGGTCCCGGAAGCCCCTTCTGGCTGCACCTGCCATGTTTACAGAGGGCCCCTGGGCTGCGCGGCCCCAGCCTGGGCACCCTGATTTTTAAGCCATAGACCTGGGGTCAGGGCAGGAAGGAACTACACTCCGCTGCTTCCGAGAACCTCGGCCGTGACATTCGGGGCCGGGCGGGACCCGCCCCACAGACTCCAACTTCCTCTCCAAACCCCGAAGTGAAACCCGCCACCGGGTTACCCCCACCATGGCGCCGCTGCGAGAAGTTCACCCACCCCCGAAAAAATAATTAAACTCGCAGGCCAGGCACGGTGGCTCACGCCTATAATCCCAGCACTTTGGGAGGCCAAGACGGGCGGATCTTTTGAGGTCAGGAGTTGGAGGCCAGCCTGGCCAAAATGGCGAAACCCCATATCTACTAAAATACAAAAATTAGCCGGGCGTGGTGGCGGCCGCCTGTAATCCTAGCTACTTGGGAGGCTGAGGCGCGAGAATCTCTTGAACCCGGGAGATGGAGGTTGCAGTGAGCAGAGATCGTGCCACTGCACTCCAGCCTGGGCAACAGAGGGAGACTCCTCCGTCTCAAAAAAATAAATAAATAAACTCGTGAGCTGGCCCCAACCCCTCCTAGGAATCACAGCTTCCCGTACTGGTGCCGCCGCAGTGGCCAAGTTGCGACACTGCCCACGGCCCCTCCCTCTGATGCAGATTCAGGGCTTCTCTTCGATCATGTTGGGTTTTGATTCTGTTTTTCCTTGACTGCAAAACCCTCTTTCCTCTCCTCTTTTGGGACAAGAGCCCTGGTTTTCTACGCTGCCCTTGGCCACCACACTGCCTGCCCCACGAGCTGGGAGGCAGGTTTTGTACGGTACGTTGTTATTGATATGATATAAAACATCAAACGTCGTGGGTGATTCTGTTGTCAGTGACTGGGCTTCAGTACCACCTCTGCGTGTCGGGGACCCTGGTGTTTACGGGGGTCACAGCAGGTTGGACCTGTGGGTGTAACTCCAAGCTCCTCTGAGACCTGACAACCCCTCCCTCCCCCAGTTTAGCTGCTCAAGCCCGGAAGGTCATACAGGAGAGAGATTCAAATCCTGAGCTCCTGACTGCTCAGGGGACCCCAGACCCCATCCAGCCCCTCAAGTGCTTCCAAGCTGCTTCCCCCGCCCGCCACCCCCAAATTTGAATCCTGTCGCAGCCATCAGCTGTGTCCTTGGGAAAGTTGTATCCCCTCCCTGATCCACAGCTTCCTCATTCATTGCCAAGTGGCGTCAAAAGTCACAACCCTCCCATGCCACAGGGAGGAGTCTCCCGTGTCTTTGATGTTATCAAGTCTTCGGCACCTCCAGCCAGCGTTGGAGGCTCTTCTCTGACCTCTCCTCACCCACTCCCATGCACAGCCCACCGGGTCCCAGGAGACGCTGAGCAGAAGCCCTGTGGGGTTTTTTGTGTTTCTTTTTAAAGAGTCAAGGTCTCGCTCTGTCACCCAGCCTGGAGCGCAGTTGTGCGAACACGGCTCGCGGCTCACAGCCTCAAGCTCCTGGTTCCCAGCCTCAAGCAGTCCTCCCATCTCAGCCTTCAGAGTCACTGGATTACGGGTGTGTGTCACCATGTCCAGCTAATTATTTTTAAATTTTTTTAGAAACAAGATCTTGCCGAGTGCAGTGGCTCACACCTGTAATTCCAGCACTTGGAGAAGCCGAGGCAGGCAGATCACTTGAGGTCAGGAGTTTGAGACCAGCCTGGCCAACATGGTAAAACCTGGTCTCCACTAAAAATTCAAAAATAATTAGCCAGACATGGTGGCGCATGCCTGTAATCCCAGCTACCTGGGAGGCTGAGACAGGAGGATCAGATGAACCTGGGAGGTCAATGCTGCACCGAGCCAAGATCGTGCCACTGTACTCCAGCCTGGGTGACAGAGTGAGACTCTGTCTCAAGGGAAAAAAAAAAAAAAAAAGGTCTTGCTCTTTTCCAGGTGGGTCTCAAACTCCTGGCCTCCAGTGATCCTCCCGCCTCAGCCTCCCTGAGTCGCGTGAGCCACCACACGTGGCCTCATGGCGTCTTTGACCTGGACTCCTGTTTACCACCATCCCCATCACACCCAGAATCCACACCCCCACTGCGACGTCCTTGTCTGTTCTGTACAGCCACCTCTCAAGGCCCAACAAGGCTGAACCTGGGGCAAGTCCATAAAGAAAGCTCCACTCTGACCCAGTCTACTGCTGGGACCTTGGGACAGGAGCTGCCTGCCTTAGCCTCAGAGCCCCCTAGCCTTGCCAGGCACTGTCCCTGCCATGTGTCCTGTCTGGAGATAACCCATAAATAACTCCAGCCCAGATAGTGCTTCTCACTGCATAGGTGCTCACAGGAGAAAGGTTGCCATCTTCATGGCCCCAGCTATGCTGAGCTGGGGGTGGAAGAGAATATCCTGTGTGGTCTCTAAAAACACTCAACCACTGGCTGTGTGTCCTTGGCAAAATAGCCTTCCCTCTCTGATCAGCCATTTCTTTGTTACCAACTGGAGTTAGTAGCCCCTACCCCCAGCCCCAACTGGATGCTTCTGAGGGTTCAATGATAAAATGGGTTGTGGGCCCACTCTGCCTGGCACCAAGCCAGAGAGCAATACATTGTGGGGTTACATTTATGATTTCTTCCAATAGGGCTGGTGCCTGGTAACTACTGGAAAAACTGTAGCAATTATATTTATGGTTATTTCTTCAGTCCCACCCGGCATAGGTTAAGCACCAAAGTTGGGGTAGTGAGTCTTGGGGAGCCTTTGCTAAGGGTTTGGTCGTCTGAGGGATGGGCTCGGGGACCATCCAGCCACTGGGACTTCAGAGAAACTCCAGCTCCCCAACCAGCTGCTGTGTGTGTGGCCGGGGTCTTCCCCACAACTAGGGGGAGCACAGCTGGGGACTCAGCTATATCTTCCAGCTGGGTTTGGGACATTTTCTTCCGTAGGATCCGGTGCGTCTTGCCCTGAATGTAAGGCCCTGCAGGGTCGGAATGTCTCAGTTATTCCCCCAACACTCCAGCCTCCATCTGGGCCTTTTTTCCAGGCTATTCTCTCTGCCTTCACTGTTGGGGCCACTGTCCTGTGTAGGCACCAAGGCCTGACCATGCCATCCAGAAGCCCCAGCCTGGGACAACTCTCCCTCACCTGCCTCTGAGCCCTCCATGGTGACTTTTGTTCCCCAAACCTTATCCTTCTCCCCATTACACAGAAGGGAAAGCTGAGGCTCTGTCACTCAAATCCAAAGCCAGGTGGACTCCAAGCCGCCCCACCCCTATCCCAGACAGCACAGGCTGCCTCTCTCCCCCATGGGCGTCCCTTGAAAGCCAGGTTGCCCCCCACCCCCCACAAGCCTTGGACGATGAAAAGAAGGAAGGCCAGTTCTCTTCACCCCAAGCCAGAAGTGGGGCTGGGGGGTACCCTTGAGAAATGACACGCCACTCCCTTCGCCAGCTTCTGCTTTCCGGCATGGCTGTGGTCAAGCCTGAGTCAGTCCCACGGGACCACGGTGGGGAGTCTGGAGCGTCTGGGTCAGGAGTTTGAGGGGGGAAGGGTTGAGGGGCAGGATGTGGGGGTTGGGTGTGAGAGAGGTCACAGGCAAGGCTGGAGGGAGGGCACCTGGCCACACACAGGCCTTACCCGCTCTCAGGGGGCTGAATATTTCAGTTACTCCCCCAACACCCAGCCTCCATCCCATCCCCAGCCTCCATCCCATCCCCAGCCTCCATCCGACATCACCCCTGTTAGGTCACAGGCCCACACTGAGAGTGGGTCTCGGGCCTCAAGTCCCCTGGCCGCCCCTGGAAGGTCTAGGGGTGCGTGGAGACACCATAATTCCTCTCAGCCTCTCTGTGTCTGTCTCAAAGGCCCCACCTCACCTCCCCTAAAGGTACTCTTGCGCCAGGGCTCACATGCCTGGGCAGGGCTGATTGCCAAGGGGCCCAATGGCCTCGTGACTGGGGACCCAGCACCTGGCAGGGGTGGGGGCAGGACAGTCAGAGGAAGGAGTGGAGGAGGGAGAGACGCTGGCCCGGGACCAGAGGGGCGTGGGCATCGGGAGGCGGGCCCGGGTTAGGGGCGGGACCGCCGCCTGGTTAAAGGCGCTCATTTCTCAGGCAGCCGCTGCAGCCGCCACACCTTTGCCCCTGCCGCGATGACCCTGTCGCCACTTCTGCTGTTCCTGCCACCGCTGCTGCTGCTGGACGTCCCCACGGCGGCGGTGCAGGCGTCCCCTCTGCAAGCGTTAGACATCTTTGGGAATGGGCCACCAGTTAACTACAAGGTAGGGACGGCGACAGGGCGGGCAGGCTGGAGGGAACAGGCGCCCTGTCGGGGCACGCGGCTCTTTCTTTCTCCCCAGACTTCACAGGGGAAGACCAGGGCCCCGAGGGGACGCTGTCCCTGCCGGGTTCCTGGAAAAACCCTGTTCAGTTCCCAGCGCTGTGGCCACACTCCCTCCGTGCCGTTTCGCTTTCGCATCCCGCATCTGAGACGCGCAGCTGCCTCCACCCGCCTCGTCCTGCCCAAGGGTTCATTGAGCGCCTACTGTGTACTTTTGGGGCAGGAGCTGGGGTCTCCTTTTGTGGCCCAGGGCACAAGTTCAGCAGCTGGCCAAGGGCCGCCGGCATGCATTCTTGCTGCTACCCCTGATGAATTCATTCCAGCCAGGGCAGGGCTCGCGTGTCTTTGGGACCTATTAGGCAGATGCCCTAGAGGCTGAGCGACTTGCTCACGGCTCCAGCGACATGGGTCACCTGCCACCCCTCAGCTGAAGCCGGAAGTCAGCATCTATTAAGTACCGCCTCTATTCAGTCGGACTTGGAAAGGGTTCACGTGGGTCCCTTGCACAGCTCAGAGCCAAGGTCTCCAGGTGAAGTGACAAGAAATGAGCATGGGCCAAGGCCAGAGGCGGTAGCTCATGCCTGTAATCCCAGCACTTTGGGAGGCCGAGGTGAGTGGATCACCTGAGGTCAGGAGTTCGAGCCTGGCTAGCCTGGCCAACATGGTGAAACCCTGTCTCTATTAAAAATAGAAAAATTAGCCGAGTGTGGTGGTGGGCACCTGTAGTCCCAGATACTTGGGAGGCTGAGGCAGGAGAATCGCATGAACTCAAGACGTGGAAGTTGCAGTGAGCCGAGATCACGCCACTGCACTCCAGCCTGGGCGACAGAGACTCCCTCTCAAAAAAAAAAAAAAAAAAAAAAGGTCAGACTGGGCGTGGTGGCTCACGCCTGTAATCCCAACACTTTGGAAGGCTGAGGCAGGCAGATCACAAGGGCAGGAGTTCGAGACCATTCTGGCCAACATGAAGAAACACTGTCTCTACTAAAAATACAAAAATTAGCTGGGCATGGTGGTGGCATGTGCCTATAATCCCAGCTACTCAGGAGGCTGAGGCAGGAGAATTGCTTGAACCAGGGAGTCGGATGTTGCAGTGAGCTGAGATCGCGCCACAGCACACCAGCCTGGCAACAGTGAGACTCCGTCTCAAAAAAAAAAAGTCTCAAAGTCAAGATTCCACCTGGCAAGTTCTGGAAGGTGTGCAAGATGAATTGCCTATCACAGCCCCCTTTCTACAAGACTACCAAGTGGGGTTCAGAGAAGTGGGGAACTGCCCAGGGCTACACCTGCCTCCCACCCCTTCCTAATCCACAGATGGGCAATCTGTACCTGCGGGGGCCCCTGAAGAAGTCCAATGCACCGCTTGTCAATGTGACCCTCTACTATGAAGCACTGTGCGGTGGCTGCCGAGCCTTCCTGATCCGGGAGCTCTTCCCAACATGGCTGCTGGTCATGGAGATCCTCAATGTCACGCTGGTGCCCTACGGAAACGCACAGGTGCGTGCGTGGGCGCTGGGGAAACTGAGGCACGTGGGCAGGGGAGCAGGGGACCCAGCCTACCAGCAGGCTGTCACCCTGCTGCCTTGCAGGAACAAAATGTCAGCGGCAGGTGGGAGTTCAAGTGCCAGCATGGAGAAGAGGAGTGCAAATTCAACAAGGTGGAGGTGAGCGGCCCCAGGGCCCCACACCGGGGTGGGAGAAAACTGCCCCACGTACAGGAGGCAAATACGAGGATGCCAGCTCTGTCTTCTGCCTCGTGTGCTCCCATTTAATCACATCTTTATTCCCTATCTCCTGGGTGGGTACTGGTGATTATTATGAGAGGGTGTCAGGGTACCCTGAGCCCTCTTCATGCCCTCTCCGGCCCCCTCTCCAAACCCCAGGCCTGCCTGTTGGATGAACTTGACATTGAGCTAGCCTTCCTGACCATTGTCTGCATGGAAGAGTTTGAGGACATGGAGAGAAGTCTGCCACTAGTGAGTGACGCCCCTCACTCCACACGAGGAGGGGGACAAGGGTGGTAACCTTCCCTGCATCCAGGCAGACCCAAATTCAAGTCCTAGCCCTGACCTCTGCTGTCTGTGCAGCCCAGGAAAACAACTACCCTTCTTTATTTTTTTTATTTTTTTATTTTTTCTTGAGACACAGTCTCGCTCTGTCGCCCAGGCTGGAGTGCAGTGGCGCAATCCCAGCTCACTGCAACCTCCACCTCCAGGGTTCAAGTGATTCTTCCGGCCTCAGCCTCCTGAGTAGCTGGGATTACAGTTGTGTGCCACCATGCCCAGCTAATTTTTGTGTTTTTAGTAGAGACAGGGTTTCACCATGTTGGTCAGGCTTGTCTTGAACTCCTGACCTCGTGATCCGCCCGCCTTGGCCTCCCAAAGTTCTGGGATTACAGGCGTGAGCCACTGCACCCAGCCGTTTTTTTTTTGTTGTTTTTTTTGTTTTTGTTTTTGTTTTGAGACAGGGTTTTGCCCTGTCACCCAGGCTGCAGTGCAGTGGTGCGATCTTGGCTGACTGCAACCACTGTCTCCTCAGTTTAAGTGATCCTCCTGCCTCAGCTTCCCCAGTAGCTGGGACTACAGGCGTGCACCACCATGCCCGGCTAATTTTTGTATTTTTAGTAGAGACAGTGTTCACCATGTTGGCCAGGCTGGTCTCAAACTCCTGACCTCAAGTTATCTGCTTGTCCCAGCCTCCCAAAGGATTACAGATGTGAGCCGCCACGCCCGGCCCCAGCCTCCCCTCTTGAAGCCTCCATCTCTGAATCAGGCGAATGAATGCAGGTCTCTTAGGAGCATGAGTGATCACAGAGGACTTACTGGAGGAGGCATTTCTGAGCTGGGCATGGAAGGATGAGCAGGAATGTTCAGAGACACAGATGATGGGATGTGGAGATGATAGGACAGACCCCACCTACTTCTCCAGGGGATTGTGAAGAATGACTCCCAGAGAAGTGACTCATTGTCTCCAATCATTTATTCATTCATCAAACATCCGGGTCACCCAAGAGGCCTCACCTAGTGACACCCTAGTCCTGCAGGGTTAGATCAGGGCTGAGAGAGTGGCAAGGAGAGGGCACTGAGGAGACACTGTGGAAGGAGGAGGAAGGGTGTTCCTGGCAGAGGGATCAGCCTGTATGGAGGTCCTGAGTAAAGTGAGATACTATGGGGGTCAGAGGCAGTGGGTGTGGTCTTAGGGATGAAACCAAGGGAGCTAGGAGGCAGGAGCAGCCCAAGCCCTGCCTTAGGGGCCTCCACTCAAGCATGTATTGAGCACCTGCTGTTTGTGGGCATTGTCGCATCACTGTGAAGCCAACTGTACCCTCTTCTCAGTGACGAAACAGGCTTGGCTCAGGGCTGGTGGGCGGGACCATTGAGATAACGGGGAGGAAGCTGAGGCAACCCCCTGCTCCCCACCCACCCAGTGCCTGCAGCTCTACGCCCCAGGGCTGTCGCCAGACACTATCATGGAGTGTGCAATGGGGGACCGCGGCATGCAGCTCATGCACGCCAACGCCCAGCGGACAGATGCTCTCCAGCCACCTCACGAGTATGTGCCCTGGGTCACCGTCAATGGGGTAAGAATCTTTTTAGCCCTCAGCTTGACACTCATAGTCCCATGGAGTCAGGGATGGACAAGATAGAGAGACCAGAGATAAAGGAGCCCAGGCGGAGGTTGCAGTGAGCCGAGATCACGCCACTGCACTCCAGCCTGGGCGACAAGAGCAAAACTTGATAGCTTTGCATAGGGAAAAAGGGCATTGACGCTGGGGTTTTGAAAGGTGAGTAGGAGTCCATCAGGCAAAAAAAGTATGTATTAATTCGAAGTATTAAACATCCCTAGCCACCCCCGTTGGGAAAGATGTGCCACTGATTTGCGAGGCGGGAGGCAGGGGCCAGACTTGGGAATATGTGCAGCCGTTTCTGGGCTAGAACCAGGGTGCATGGGTTGGGATAGCTGCTGGGAATGTGCGACCCCTGTCTTGCTTTGTGCAGAAACCCTTGGAAGATCTGACCCAGCTCCTGACCCTTGTCTGCCAGTTGTACCAGGTAAGCTGGGAGGGGAGCAGTGGGATTCAGGTGGTGGGGGTAGGGTCTCCTTCCAGGACCCCAACTCGTGGCCTTCACCTCCAGGGCAAGAAGCCGGATGTCTGCCCTCCCTCAACCAGCTCCCTCAGGAGTGTCTGCTTCAAGTGATGGCCGGTGCGCTGCGGAGATCTCATGGAAGGCGAGTGGGAACCCGGCTGCCTGCCTTTCTTTCTGATCCAGACCCTCGGCACCTGCTGCTCACCAACTGGAAAATTTCTATGCATGCCATGAAGCCCAGATACACAAAATTCCACCCCATGATCAAGAATCTTGCTCCACTAAGAATGGTGCTAAAGTAAAACTAGTTTAATAAGCCATTCTGGATGGTGTAATTCATTTGATAAGTCAGCCATTCCCCCTTCCCCAGGCTTGGCGAAACCCGCTTTCTACTAAAAATACAAAAATTAGCCGGGCGTGGTGGTGGATGCCTGTAATCCCAACTACTTGGGAGGCTGAGGCAGGAGAATTGCTTGAACCCGGCAGGCAGAGGTTGCAGTGAGCCAAAATCGCTCCACTGCGCTCCAGCCTGGGCAACAAGAGCAAAACTCCATCTCAAAATTTTTAAAAAATGACTGGTTGTGGCCAGGTGAGGTGGCTCATGTCTATAATTCCAGAGCTTTGGGAGGTCAAAGTAGGAGGATTGCTTGAGGACAGGAGTTTGAGACCAGCCTTGGCATCAGAGCAAGACCCTGTCTTTACAAAACGCGAAAATAAAAAGAATTAGCAGGGCATGGCAGTGAGCAACTGTGGTAGTCGGGAGGCTGAGGCAGGAGGATCACTTGAGCACAGGAGGTCAAGGCTGCAGTCAGCCATAATTATGCCACTGCACTGCAGCCTGGGCCAGAGAGCAAGACTCTGCCTCTTTTTTTTGTTTTGTTTTGTTTTGTTTTTGAGACGGAGTTTCGCTCTTGTTGCCCAGGCTGAAGAGAAACGCGTGATCTCGGCTCACCACAACCTCTGCCTCTCCAGTTCAAGCAATTCTCCTGCCTCAGCCTCCTAAGTAGCTGGGATTACAGACACACGCCACCACGCCCAGCTAATTTTGTATTTTTAGCAGAGACGGGGTTTCTCCATGTTGGTCAGGCTAGTCTCGAACTCCTGACCTCATGATCCATCTGTCTCGGCCTCCCAAAGTGCTGGGATTACAGGCGAGAGCCACCACACCCGGCCAAGACTCTGCCTTTTAAAATAAAAAGAAGGGAAAGAACATGTTCCGTGTTGTATTTGTTCCTACTGATGGACTGGTCAAATCATAGATGTATATATTCTTCCTTTGAGGAAGTGAGGCTTAATTCCACTCCCTACAAATATCTTTGTTTCTCTTTATTTTGAGATGGAGTCTAGCTGTGTTGCCCAGGCTGGTCTCAAACTCCTGGGCTCAAGCGATCCTTCTTGAGGATCCTGAAGTGCTGCGATTATAGACATGAGCCAGTGTGCCGAGCCCTACAACCACCTTGATAGTGAACTAGATTTAGTAACTTGATTCCAAAGAGTAGAACAGGGAAAGTGAAAAAGAATACCCTGGCTGTGCGCGGTGGCTCAAACCTGTAATCACAGCACTTTGGGAGGCTGAGATGGGTGGATCACTTGAGGTCAGGAGTTCAAGACCAGCCTGGCCAACATGGCAAAACCCCGTCTCTACTAAAAATACAAAAATTAGGCTGGACACGGTGGCTCACACGTGTAATCCCAGCACTTTGGGAGGCCCAGGCAGGCAGATCACCTACGGTCAGAAATTTGAGACCAGCCTGGCGAACATGGCAAAACCCTGTCTCTACTAAAAAATACAAAAGTTGGCCAGGCGCCGTGGCTCACGCCTGTAATCTCAGCACTTTGGGAGGCCGAGGCGGGTGGATCACAAGGTCAGGAGATAAAGACCATCTTGGCTAACACGGTGAAACCCCGTCTCTACTAAAAATACAAAAAACTAGCTGGGCGTGGTGGCAGGCGTCTGTAGTCCCAGCTACTCAGGAGGCTGAGGCAGGAAAATGGCATGAACCTGGGAGACGGAGCTTGCAGTGAGCCGAGATCGTGCCACTGCACTCCAGCCTGGGCGACAGAGCAAGACTCCGTCTCAAAAAAAAAAAAAAAAAATACAAAAGTTAGCCAGGTGTAGTGGTGCACACCTATAATCCCAGCTACTCCAGAGGCTGAGATGGGAGAATGGCTTGAACCCGGGAGACAGGGGTTGCAGTGAGCCGAGATCACGCCACTGCTCTCCAGCCTGGGCAACAGAGTGAGACCCCATCTCAAAATAAATAAATAAATAAATAAAAATCATCAAGTAGCAAAGGTGGCATGTTTTGAGGTGGCACGTCCTGAACTTCCTCATTCCCTGGCTGAATTGGTGGTGGAGAAAAATTCAGGGTAGAAGTTCTGAAGTAAGACATCTATAGAAGGGGTAGAAAAAGACAGATTAGAACAAATAGAAAGGAATAAATATAAGCACACTATGCTAGATATTGTCAAATCAGTATCTTTGTCCTGAGAATAGGTTAGCTTGGTTACACACTTGTGTCTCATTTTATTTTATTTTATTTTATTTTATTTATTTATTTATTTTTGAGACGGAGTTTCGCTCTTGTTGCCCGGGCTGGAGTGCAATGGCATGATCGTGGTCTTGGCTCACCACAGCCTCCACCTCTGGAGTTCAAGCGATTCTCTTGCTTCAGCCTCCCAAGTAGCTGGGATTACAGGCATGCGCCACCATACCCAGCTAATTTTGTTTTTTTTTTGAGACAGAGTTTCGCTCTTGTTGCCCAGGCTGGAGTGCAATGGCATGATCTCGGCTCACTGCAACTTCCGCCTCCCAGGTTCAAGCAATTCTCCTGCCTCAGCCTCCCGAGTAGCTGGGATTACAGGCATGCACCACCATGCCCGGCTAATTTTTTGTATTTTTAGTAGAGACGGGGGTTTCTCCATGTTGAGGCTGGTCTCGAACTCCTGACCTCAGGTGATCCGCCCACCTCAGCCTCCCAAAGTGCTGGGATTACAGGCGTGAGCCACCGTGCCCAGCAATTTTGTATTTTTAGTAGAGACGGGGTTTCACCATGTCGGCCAGGCTGGTCTCCAACTCCCGACCTCAAGTGATCCGCCTACCTCGGCCTCCCAAAGTGCTGGGATTACAAGCATGAGCCACTGCACCCAGCCTTGTGTCTCATTTTAGAAGGTTGTGGCTTAGGAGGGAGTTGGGAACCTATCTAAGTTAGGTCTCTAAATGGTGTGAGCAATCAGGCATTTAATGAGCATTTCTTCTTTCTCTGTCTCCCCACCCTCACTTTCCTCACTTTCCTTCCTTCCCCTTTCTTTTTTTTTTTTTTTTTTTTGAGACAAAGTCTTGCTTTGTCACCCATGCTGGAAAGCAGTGGTGCGATCTCAGCTCACTGCAGCCTCCACCTTCTGGGCTCAACCAGAGTAGTTGGGACTAAAGGCATATGCCACCACGCCTGGCTAATTTTTTTTTCCCGTTTGAGACGGAGTCTCACTCTGTCGCCCAGGCTGGAGTGCAGTGGCGCATTCTGAGCTCACTGCAACCTCCACCTCCCGGGTTCAAGAGATTCTCCTGCCTCAGCCTCCCAAGTAGCTGGGACTACAAGCAGGTGCTACCACGCCTGGCTAATTTTTTTATTTTTAGTAGAGATAGGGTTTCATCGTGTTAGCCAGGATGGTCTCGATCTCCTGACCTCATGATCCACCCACCTCGGCCTCCTAAAGTGCTGGGATTACAGGCGCAAGCCACCGCGCCCAGCCACACCTCACTAATTTTTGTGTTAGTAGTGGAGACGGAGTTTCGCCATGTTGCTCAAACTGGTCTCAAAGTCCTGGGCCCAAGCAGTCTGTCCGCCTTGGCCTCCCAAAGTGCTGGGATTACAGGCGTGAGCCACTGCGCCCAGCTCTTCCTTTCCTACTCTACAGGATCTGGCTCTGTTGCCCAGGCTGGAGTGCAGTGGCACAATCATAGCTCACCGCAGCCGTGACGACCTGGACTCAAGCAATCCTTCTGCCTCAGCCTCTTAAGTCGCTGGGACTACAGACTGGAGTGCAGTGGCGAGATCTTGGCTCACTGCAACCTCCACCTCCCAGGTTCAAGTGATTCTCTTGTCTCAGCCTCCGCAGTAGTTGGGACTACAGGCACATGCCACCACACCCAAGTGATTTTTATATTTTTAGTACGGACAGGGTTTCACCATTTGAAACAGGCTGGTCTTGAGCTCCTGACCTCGTGATCCACCCTCCACGGCCTCTCAAAGTGCTGGGATTACAGGCGTGAGCCACTGCACCCCACCCCGAAGTTCACATTTACAAACAGATTTTGAAAACAATATTTAAGCAGGCATATTATAAAACATAATTATTGTTGAAAAGCTTATTTATAAGCTTTCATCTCACTTTCATTTAACTTACTTGTGTTCAACAATTATGCTTAATTACTCATAAACATTTCATAAAACATTGAAAAAATATTCATCATCTTAAGTTACTTTTCTTGTTGACAAATCAAGTATCAAAAATCAAAGAAGCAAAGAACCTAAAAAAATAAATATATGGGGTGCAGCACCATGGCTCACACCTGTAATCCCAGCACTTTGGGAGGCCACGGTGGGAGGATCACTGGAGACCAGGAGTTCAAGACCAGCCTGGCCAACATAGTGAGATCCCATCTCTATAAAAAATACAAAAATTGGCCGGGCGTGGTGGCTTGTGCCTGTAATCCCAGCACTTTGGGAGGCTGAGGCGGGCAGATCACCTGAGGTTGGGAGTTGAAGACCAGCCTGACCAACTTGGAGAAACCCCATGTCCATTAAAAATACAATATTAGCCGGGTGTGGTGGTGGTAGCTCTAATCCCAGCTACTCGGGAGGCTGAGGCAGCAGAATCGCTTGAACCTGGGAGGCAGAGGTTGCGGTTAGCCAAAATCACACCATTGCACTCGAGCCTGGGCAACAAGGGTGAAACTCAATCTCAAAAAAAAAAAAAAAAAAAAAAATTAGCCAGGCCTGGTGGCTCACACCTGTAATCCTAGCTACTCAGGAGGCTGAGGCAAGAGAATCACTTGAACCTGGGAGGCTGCAGTGAGCTGAGATCATGCCACTGCACTCCAGCCTGGGCGACAGAGAGCTTATCTCAAAAAATAACCATCCAAGCAACCAAAAAAATTAAAAGCCCACATATGGGTCTCTCCTTTACTTTTTAAAATTAATTTTACTGTCAGGCTTGACATCCATTAAGCAAATCACCTTTTTTTTTTTTTTTTTTTCAGACAGGGTCTCACTCTGTCACCCAGACTGAAGTGCAGTGAGGTGACATCACAGCTCACTGCAACCTCTGCCTCCAGGGCTCAAGCAATCCTCCCACCCCAGCCTCCTGAGTATCTGGAACTACAGGCACGAGCCACAACACTCAGCTAATTTTCTATATTTTTAGGAGAGACAGCTTTTCACTATGTTACCCAGGCTGGTCTCAAACTCCTGGACTCAAGCAATCCGCCTGCCTTGGCCTCCCAGAGTGCTGGGATTACAGGCATGAGCCACCGTGCCCACCCTCAATTCACTTTGTGAAATTTTTTTTTATTTATTTTTTGAGACAGGGTCTTGTTCTGTCACCCAGGCTGGAGTGCAGTAATGTGATCACGGCTCACTGCAACCTCCACTTCCAGGGCTCAGGCGATCCTCCCTGCTCAGCCTCCCGAATAGCTGGGACAACAGGCGCGAGCCACGAGCCAGCATGCACGGTAAATTTTTGTATTTTTTTTTGCAGAGATGGGGTTTTGCCATGTTTCCCAGGCTGTTCTTGAATTCCTGGCTTCAAATGACCTACCTCTATCAGCCTCCCAAAGTGCTGGGATGGATGACAGATCTGAGCCACCACCCGGCCAAGCAATTCACTTTTATTGCATGTATTGTTCTTAGGTTTATTTTATAGTTTTACAGTTTACACTTTTATAATCTTCAACATCTAAAGATAACATAAGCCTGTTTGACTAGTCTTAATTTACATAAGCAAATGTGGTTTTCTAAAGTCAATGAAACAGAGCTCCTTTACAAGTTAATCTTTAGGAATTCCATCAAGAGAGAGAAAGTGTTACATATCTATAACATATATATATAAACATAAATAGACAGGTGCAGTCAGAGATCTTATAGCTTTCATTTTAAAATTATAGCTGTGAGACAGGTGTGATAATACAAAACTCACTAGTTTTAAAAAAAATGGTGGAGCCGGGCACAGTGGCTCATGCCTGTAATCCTAGCACTTTGAGAGGCCGAGGCAGGCAGATCATCTGGGGCCAGGGAGTTCAAGACCAGCCTGGGCAACATGGAGAAGCCCCATCTCTACTAAAAATACAAAAATTAGCCGGGCGCAGTGACTCACACCCATAATCCCAGTACTTTGGGAGGCCGAGGCGGGCTGATCACCTGAGGTTGGGAGTTCAAGACCAGCCTGACCAACATGGAGAAACCCTGTCGCTACCAAAAATACAAAATTTGCTGGGTGTGGTGGCACATGCCTGTAGTCCCAGCTACTCGGGAGGCTGAGGCAGGAGAATCACTTGAACCCAGGAGACAGAGGTTGCAGTGAGCTGAGATCATGCCACTGCACTCCAGTCTGGGTGACAGAGCCAGACTCAATCTCAAAAAATATAAATAAATAAATAAATAAATAAATAAATAAATAAATAAAGTGAGATCCAATTTGTCTCTCCAGATGAAATGAGTTAAGATTACCTACTCAGATCATGAAAGCTTTGTGCTAACATTTGTAAAGACTGTTAAAATTTTTCACTTGCCAGTTGGTTTCCAAATTGCCATCTGAGAACACAGTTCTGATCCATTGCAGGGGAACCCCAAATTTTGGGCTTAGCCCAGGAGGGCTCTTGGCTTCTTCTAGGAAAGTATCCAAGGGTGACCTGGTGGTGTTATACAGCACCTTTTTTTTTTTCCCTGAAAGAGTCTTGCTCTGTTGCCCAGCCTGGAGTGCAGTGATGTGATCATAGCTCACTGCAGTCTCCAAATCCTGGGTTCAAGAATCCCCTTTGCCTCAAACTTCTGAGTAGCTGGGACTACAGGCATGCACCACCTACCCGAGCTAATTTTTAAAATTTTTGTGGAGATGGGGTCTTGCTATGTTGCCCAGGCTGGTCTCAAACTCCTGAGCTCAAGTGATCCTCCTGCTTCAGCCTCCCAAAGTGCTGGGATCACAGGTGTGAGCCATAATCCCAGCCTGTTAAGAATTCGTCCTTTTCATTTTTTTTTTTGAGATGGAGTCTGGCTCTGTTGCCCAGGCTGGAGTGCAGTGGCGCTTTCTCGGCTCACTGCAACCTCCATTTCCCAGGTTCAAGCAATTCTTCTGCCTCAGCCTCCCAATTAGTGGGATTACAGGCGCCTGCCACCACGCCTGGATAACTTTTTTGTATTTTTAGTAGAGACAGGGTTTCTCCATGTTGGCCAGGCTGGTCTTGAACTCCTGACCTCAGGTGATCCACCCACCTCGGCCTTCCCAAAGTGCTGGGATTACAGGTGTGAGCCACCGTGCCAGCCTTTTTTTTTTTTTTTTTTGAGACAAGGTCTCACTCTTGCCCAGGCTGGAGTTCAGTGGTGCTATCTCAGCTCACTGAAACCCCAGCTTCCCAGGTTTCAGTGATTCTCGTGCCTCAGACTCCCGAGTAACTGGGACTACAGGCACACACCACCACACTCAGCTAATTTTGCTATTTTTTGGTAGAGATGGGGTTTCACCGTGTTGGCCAGACTGGTCTTGATCGCCTGACCTCAAGTAATCCACCCACCTCAGCCTCTCAAAAAGCTGGGATTACAGGCATGAGCCACCGCGTCCCGCCAAATTCTTACTTTGCATTGGCTTAGTCAGGTCCCAGCATTTCTCCCCTGCAGACCCCAGAGGGAGCAGATTTTCCCAGCCAATTGTAGCCCATCCTCATCACCAGAAACTAGCAGGGCTAGAGCTTTCCTCCTCTCTCCAACTGACAGACAGACTGACAGACAGATTAACAAAACAATAGCACACAAAGCTTATTCATCATAGATGGGAGCCCTCACGAGAAAAATGGAGACCGAAAAAAGTAACTAGACCTAAGTGTTTGTTTTGAGACAGGGTCTTGCTGTGTCATCCAGGCTGGAGTACAGTAGCGTGATCACAGCTCACTGAAGCCTTGACCTTTCAGGCCCAAGCAATCCTCCTGTCTCAGCCTCCCAAGTAGTTGGGACTAGAGTTGCACACCACCACACCTGGCTAATTTTTAAAAAATTTTGGCCGGGCACAGTAGCTCATGCCTGTAATCCCAGTACTTTGTGAGGCAGAGGCTGGGGGATCACCTGAGGTCAGGAGTTCAAGACCAGCCTGGCGAAACGCCATCTCTAGTACAAATACAAAAATTAGCCAGTCATGGTGGTGGGCACCCATAATCCTAGCTACTTGGGAGGCTGAGGCAGGAGAATCACCCGAACCCGGGAGGCGGAGTTTGCAGTGAGCTGAGATCACGCCACTGCACTCCAGCCTGGGCAACAGAGTTAGACTCCTTCTCAAAAATAAAGAAAAAATAAAAAGATAGATCACAGAGCCCTTCTGGGCCGGCCGCGGTGGTTCGTGCCTGTAATCCTAGAATTTTGGGAGGCTGAGGTGGGCAGATAACTGAGGTCAGGGGATCAAGACCAGCCAGACCAACATGGCAAAATCCCGTCTCTACTAGAAATACAAAAATTAACCGGTCATGGTGGTACATGCCTGTAATCCCAGATACTTGGAAGGCTGAGATAAGAGAATCACTTGAACCCAGGAGGTGGAGGTTGCAGTGAGCCAAGATCGTGCCACTGCACTCCAGACTGGGCAACAGAGTGAGACTCCATCTCAAAAAAATAAAAAGAAGAGCCCTTCTTGCATCTACTGTTTGCAAGTGTATTTAACTCAAAATTTTCAATATCAGTATGCCAAAATTGTATGCTGGTATGTTATGGGTGACATGTCCTGAACACTATCAACAGAAACATACAAAAATTACAGCCAGGTATCAAAAGCTGCTCTTCCTCGGAAGCAATAAAGTATCTTTTGTTTTTCTGTTTTTTGAGACAGAGCCTGGCTCTGACAAGATCTCGACTCACTGCAACTTTGCCTTTCGGGTTCAAGTGATTCTCCCGCCTCAGCCTCCTATGTAGCTGGGATTACAGGCACCCGCCATCATGCCCGGCTGATTTTTGTATTTTTAGTAGAGACGGGGTTTCACTATGTTGGCCAGGCTGGTCTTGAACTCCCGACATCAGGTGATCCGCCTGCCTCGGCCTCCCAAAGTGATGGAATTACAGCCATGACCCACCGCGCCCAGCCCCATAAGTTCTCTTAATTTTATTTTTTATTTTACTTTTTGAGGCAGGGTCTCGCTCGGTCATCCAGGCCAGAGTGTAGTGTCAACCATCTCAGCCAGCTGAAGACTCAGTCTCTGGGACTCAAGCGATCCTCCCATGTCAGCCTTTCAAGTAGCTGGGACTACAGGTGTGTGCTACCATACCCGGATAATTTTGTTATCCGGTCTTACCACGTTATGTGGTCTTACCATGTTGCCCAGGCTGATCTCCAACTCCTGACCTCAAGCAATCCTCCTGCATCCAGGTCCCAAATGGTAGGATTACAGGCATAAGCCACTGAGCCCGGCCAAGCAATAATTTTTTTTTTTTTTTTTGAGACAAAATCTCGCTCTATCGCCCAGGCTGGAGTGCAGTGGCATGATCTCATCTCACTGCAACCTCCGCCTCCCAGGTTCAAGCGATTCTCCTGCCTCAGCCTCCAAATAGCTCAGATTACAGACACGCACCACCACACCTAGCTAATTTTTGTATTTTTAGTAGAGATGGGGTTTTGCCATGTTGGCCTGACTGGCCTCGAACTCCTGACCTCAAGCGATCCACCTACCCCAGCCTCCCAAAGTGCTCGGATTACAGGCATGAGCCACCGTGCCCGGCCAATAAATTCTTAATTTATCCACCATTGTCTCTCAACAACCAGCAATCCATTTATAGATTACCAGATGGTCAGATCAATGTCAAACAAAACTATGGGACTGAGCTCCTACACTAGGCACCAACAGACCAGATGAAACCAGAATGGAGTCACTCGTGCTAAATGCCATGTAATCAAACTAAAACTTTGAGGAAGCAGACATATCCCAAACAGATCAGTTTTTTATTTTTTAAAAAAAATTTGTTTTGTAGAGATGAGGTTCTGGCCAAGTTGCCCAGGCTGGTCTTGAACTCCTGGCCTCAAGCGATCCTCCTGCCTCAGCCTCCTAAGGTGCTGGTATTATAGGCATGGTCCACTGTGCCCAGCTGTCTTTCCTAAAAATAGATTTTAGTCTACCTGGGCCGGGCACGGTGGCTCACACCTGTAATCCCAGCACTTTGGGAGGCGGGCGGATCACAAGGTCAGGAGATCGAGACCATCCTGGCTAACACGGTGAAACCCCCTCTGTACTAAAAATACAAAAAATTAGCCGGGCGTGGTGGCGGGTGCCTGTGGTCCCAGCTACTGGGGAGGCTGAGGCAGGAGAATTGCGTGAACCCGGGAGGCGGAGCTTGCAGCGAGTCAAGATCGTGCCACTGCACTCCAGCCTGGGCGACAGAGCGAGACTCTGTCTCAAAAAAAAAAAGATTTTAGTCTACCTGAATTAGCCCAATAAGGAAGTCCCCTCTGCTTTAACACTTACCAAAAAAAGTAACCTGAAATTAATCAGGTTTTTCTTTTTCTTTCTTTCTTTTTTTTTTTTTTTTTTTTTTTTTTTTTTTTTTTTTGAGATAGAGTCTAGCTCTGTCGCCAGGCTGGAGTGCAAGTGGAGTGGCATGATCTTGGCTCACTGCAACCTCCACCTCCCCGGGTTCAAGCGATTCTCCTGCCTCAGCCTCCCAAGTAGCTGGGATTACAGGCATCTGCCGCCATGCCCAGCTAATTTTTGTATTTTTAGTAGAGACAATGGTTTCACCATGTTGGTCAGGATGGTCTCAATCTCCTGACTTCATGATCCGCCCACCTCAGCCTCCCAAAGTGCTGGGATTACAGGCGTGAGCCACCGCGCCGGCCTTATTATTTTTTTTTTTAAAGATATTCTGTGGTTATGGATTGGAAGAATCAATATTGTCAAAATGTCCATACTACACAAAGCAACCTACAGATTCAATGCAATTTCCATCAAAATACAATACCAATGACATTCTTCACGCAAAACAGAACAGTTCTAAAAAACAGTCCTAGATTTATATGAAATCACAAAAGACCTTGAATAGCCAAAACTATCCTGAGCAAACAGAACAAAACTGGAGGAATCCCATTACCCAACATTCAATTATACTATAGATCTACAGTAACAAAAACAGCATAGTACCAGCACAAAAACAGACACATACACAAATGGAACAGAATGGAGAACCCAGAACCAAATCCATGCATCTACATTGAATTCTTTTTTATTATTATTATACTTTAAGTTCTGGGATCCATGTGCAGAATGTGCAGAAGGTGCAGGTTTGTTACATAGGTATGTATACACGTGCCATGGTGGTTTGCTGCACCCATCAACCGGTCATCTACATTAGATATTTCTCCTAATGCTGGCCGGGCGCGGTGACTCACGCCTGTAATCCCAGCACTTTGGGAGGCCGAGGCGGGCGGATCACGAGGTCAGGAGATCGAGACCACGGTGAAACTCCGTCTCTACTAAAAATACAAAAAATTAGACGGGAGTGGTGGCGGGCACCTGTAGTCCCAGTTACTCGGAGAGGCTGAGGCAGGAGAATGGCGTGAACCCGGGAGGCGAAGCTTGCAGCAAGCCGAGATCGCGCCACTGCACTCCAGCCTGGGCGACAGAGCGAGACTCCGTCTCAAGAAAAAAAAAAAAAGATATTTCTCCTAATGCTATCCCTTCCCTATCCCACCTTCTGACAGGTCCCGGAATGTGATGTTCCCCTGCCTGTGTCCATGTGTTCTCATTGTTCAACTCCCACTTTCTTTTTTTTTGAGACAGAGTCTGGCTCTGTCACCCAGGCTGGAGTGCGGTGGCGCAATCTCGGCTCACTGCAGCCTCTGCCTCCAGGGTTCAAGCGACTCCCCTGCCTCATCATCCGGAGTAGCTGGAATCACAGGTGGGGGCCACCACACCCAGTTGTTTGTTTGTTTGTTTGTTTTTTGAGACGGAGTCTCGTTCTGTTGCCAGGCTGGAGTGCAGTGGTGCGATCTCGGCTCACTGCAACCTCCACCTCCCGGGTTCAAGCGATTCACCTGCCTCAGCCTCTTGAGTACCTGGGACTACAGGCACGTGCCACCATGCCCAGCTCATTTTTGCATTTTTAGTAGAAACGGCGTTTCACCGTGTTGACCTGACTGGTCTCAATCACTTGGCCTCACGATTCGGACGCCTTGGCCTCCGTAAGTACTGGGATTACAGGCCTGAGCCACCTCGCCTGGCATTGATCAGGTTTTTTTTGTATTGTTCTGTTTATTTGTCCCACTTTACGAAACTCATTGTTCTCCTATTGCCCAGGGGGACATGTCATTTTACCAATTCTCAGTAACTCATGCCTGTAATTTCAGCACTCTTGGACGCAAAAGTGGGCGGATTGCTTCAGTCCAGTTCAAGGCTAGCCTGGGCAACATAGTGAGACCCCTGTCTCTCCTAAAGAGGAAAAAAAAACAAACCTCTCTTTAAATAAAAGTTTTAAATTGGGGGAAGGAAGGGGAAGACCCTGTCTCAAAAAAAAAAAAAAAAAAAAATCAGAAAACCCTGAAGGGTGTCCTCTTGAGAAGTGACAGCGTGCTGGCAGTCCTCACAGCCCTTGCTCGCTCTCGGCGCCTCCTCTGCCTGAGCTCCATTTTGGTGGCACTTGAGGAGCCCTTCAGCCCACCGCTGCACTATGGGAGCCCCTTTCTGGGCTGGCCAAGGTCGGAGCCCACTCCCTCAGCTTGCAGGGAGGTGTGGAGGGAGAGGCGCGAGCGGGAACCGGGGTTGTGTGCGGCGCTTGCGGGCCAGCTGGAGTTCTGGGTGGGCGTGAGCTTGGCGGGCCCCGCACTTGGAGCAGCCAGCCGGCCCTGCCGGCCCTGGGCAATGAGGGACTTAGCACCCGGGCCAGCGGCTGCGGAGGGTATACTGGGTGCCCCAGCAGTGCCAGCCCACCGGCGCTGCGCTCGATTTCTCGCCGGGCCTTAGCTGCCTTCCCGCGGGGCAGGCCTCGGGACTGCAGCCCGCCATGCCTGAGCCTTCCCCCACCTCCATGGGTTCCTGTGCAGCCCGAGCCTCCCCAACGAGCGCCACCCCCTGCTCGACGGCGCCCAGTCCCATCGACCACCCAAGGGCTGAGGAGTGTGAGCGCATGGCGCAGGACTAGCAGGCAGCTCCACCTGCAGCCCCAGTGCGGGATCCACTAGGTGAAGCCAGCTGGGCTCCTGAGTCTGGTGAGGACGTGGAGGGTCTTTATATCTAGCTCAGGGATTGTAAACACACCAATCGGCACTCTGTATCTAGCTCAAGCTTTGTAAACACACCAATCAGCACCCTGTATTTAGCTCAAGGTTTGTAAGTGCACCAATTGACACTCTGTATCTAGCTGCTCTGGGGGGGGGCCTTGGAGAACCTTTATGTCTAGCTCAGGGATTGTAAACACACCAATCAGCACCCTGTGTTTAACTCAAGGTTTGTGAATGCACCAATCGACACTCCGTATCTAGCTGCTCTGGTGGGGCCTTGGAGAACCTGCGTGTCAAAACTCTGTATCTAACTTATCTGATGGGGACTTAGAGAAACTTTGTATCTAGCTCAGGGATTGTAAACGCACCAATCAGCGCCCTGTCAAAACAGGCCACTCGCCTCTACCAATCAGCAGGATGTGGGTGGGGCCAGACAAGAGAATAAAAGCAGGCTGCTGGAGCCCGCATTGGCAACCCGGTCGGGTCCCCTTCTGCACTGGGGAAGGTTTGTTCTTTTGCTCTTCGCATTAAATCTTGCTGTTGCTGATTCTTTGGATCTACGCTGCTTTTATGAGCTGTAATACTCAGCGCGAAGATTTGCAGCTTCACTCTTGGAGCCAGCGAGACCACGAACCCACCGGGAGGAACGAACAATTCCAGATGCGCTGCTTTAAGAGCTGTAACACTCACAGCGAAGCTCTGCAGCTTCACTCTTGACCCAGTGAGACTACAAACCCACCAGAAGGAAGAAACTCCGAACACATCCGAACATCAGAAGGAACAAACTCCAGATGCGCCACCTTAAGAGCTGTAACACTCACCGCGAGGGTACGCGGTTTCATTCTTGAAGTCAGTGAGACTAAGAACCCACCGATTCCGGACACTCTGACTAGGCCAATTTTTGTTGTAAAAACCCATAGTGTAGGCTGGGCGTGGTGGCTCATTCTTGTAATCCCAGCACATTGGGAGGCCGAGGCAGGTGGATAATTTGAGATCGGGTGCGAGACCAACCTGGGCAACATGGTGAAACCGTCTCGACAAAACTACAAAAAAATAGCTAGGCACGGCGGCGGGTGCCTGTAATCCCAGCTACTCAGGAGGCTGAGGCAGGAGAATCGCTTGAACCTGGAAGGCAAAGGTTGCTGTGAGCTAATATTGTGCCACTGCACTCCAGCCTGGGCAACAGAGTTTAAGACTCCATCTCAAAAAAAAAAAAAAAAAAGCCATATTTCAGTTTTACTTTTTAGAGGCCAACAAATGGTATGATTGTTTCAATGACGTTTCGCTTATTCTATGACCTGAAAATCATATGAAATGCAAATTTGTGTCCATAAGTAAAACTGTATTGAAACACAATCATGCCATTTGTTGACAAAAATTGTGAAACTAAAATATGGGCCGGGCGCGGTGGCTCACGCCTGTAATCCCAGCACTTTGGGAGGCCGAGGTGGGCGGATCACGGGGTCAGGAGATCGAGCCCATCCTGGCTAACACGGTGAAACCCTGTCTCTACTAAAAATACAAAAAATTAGCCGGGCGTGGTGGCGGGCACCTGTAGTCCCAGCTACTCGCCAGGCTGAGGTGGGAAAATGGCGTGAACCCGGGAGGTGGAGCTTGCAGCGAGCCGAGATCGCACTACTGCATTCCAGCCTGGGCGACAGAGCGAGACTCCGTCTCAAAAAGAAAAAGAAACTCCGTAAAATATTTAAAGAGGTTAATTCTGAGCCAAATATAAGTGACCACGGCCCTAGGCACAGTCTGTTTTGTTTTTTTTTTTTTTGAGACAGTCTCGGTCTGTCGCCCAGACTGGAGCTATCTCGGTTCACTGCAACCTCCACCTCTCGGGTTCAAGAGATTCCCCTGCCTCAGCTTCCGGAGTAGCTGGGATTGCAGGCGCCCACCACCAAGCCGCCTGGCTAATTTCTGTATTTTTAATAGAGATGGGGTTTTACCATGTTGGCCAGGCTGGTTTTGAATTCCTGACCTCAGGTGATCCAGCTGCCTCGGCCTCCGAAAGTGCTTGGGATTACAGGCGTGAGCCACTGCGCCCGGCCAATCCCCACCTTCTTGACGGACCATTTAAAAAATGTAAGAAACACCTTTAGCTCATCGTGAGCAGCACAAAACAGGCAGGGACAGGATTTGGCCCTGAGGCAGGAGAATAGGTCTGGAGGCAGGGAACTTAAGGCCAAATCAAATGGAAACAATTCAGCTATGACAGGAAATATCTTCTCCATTTAAAGAGGGCATACATCCAGTAAATGACTTTGTAACTTTACTTCATCCTCTTCATTTACATAGGACGTACATTAAGTAACCAATGAAAACCTCTAGAGGGCATTTAAACCCCAGAAAATTCTTAAACAGGTCTCTTGAGTCCGTATGCTCCACTGGCTCCCACCTGTGGAGTGTACTTTCGTTTTCAATAAATCTCTGCTTTTGTTAAGCTTCATTCTTTCCTTGCTTTGTTTGTGCACTTTGTCCAATTCTTTGTTCAAGATGCCAAGAACCTGCACACCTTCAACAGTTAACAGCCCACAGGCAGTAGTTTGCGACTGTAGTAGAGAATGCACAGGAATTTCCATTGAAAATCATTTAAGCCAGTTACGGTGGTTCACGCCTATCATCCCAGCACTTTGGGAGGCCAAGGCGGGTGGATCACTTGAGGTCAGGAGTTCGAGACCAGCCTGGCTAACATGGCAAAACCCCTGTCTAGACCAAAAATACAACAGTAGTTGGGCGTGGTGGCCCGTGCCTGTAATCCCAGCTGTTTGGGAGGCTGCGACACGAGAATCTCGAACCCGGGAGGCAGAGGTTGCGGTGAGCCGAGATCGCGCCACTGCACTCCAGCCTGGGTGACAGAGCGAGACTCCATTTCAAAAAAAGAAAAGAAAAAATCATTGTTCCCTGTGGGCACGGTATAATTAGGATATAATTGTTTCTGGCCACAGATCACATCCCTTCTGGTTAAGTCCAGAAGAATCTGGCAATACGGAGGGCAACCAGGCCAGAAGGCGTTGTAACTGCCTACGATTGACCAACCCTAACGCGGGAGGCGGGACGACGGTCACTGATTTGCCAGCGTGACTCCGGTCTGCGATTGGCCAGTGCCGTCCTGGGCGTGTCGGTAGAACGGGGCTGCGACGGTTTCCCATAGGCTGGTACAGAAAGGGGCGGGGAAACAAGAGTGCAACGTTACCAATGGGCATGCGGGACGTAACGCAATTCTTTTTTCCGATTGGTCCGTGAAGCTCGGGAGGTCGTTGGGAGAGCGACCTTGGGGTAGAACGCCTGCCTTTTATTGGTCAATGCTCTTCAGGGCGGGCAATGTGGCTCCCCGAGGCTGCCTGCGATTGGTGAACGCGGCGCGGCTCGGGGCGGACCTGCGGACTGAAGATCCTTATGCGATTGGCCGGGACGCCGGAGGGGCGGGCAATTTGGGATCGACAGTGACTCGCGACTGGTCGGCGCGGCGAGAGCAGAGCGGCGCGCCGGTTCCTTGGCTCCCGAGGGCGATGGCGCCGGGTGGCTGGCGCCGGCTGCGCCGCCTGTTATCCGCGGGACAGCTTCTATTCCAGGGCCGCGCGCTGCTCGTCACTAACACGCTGGGCTGCGGCGCGCTCATGGCGGCAGGTGATGGCGTGCGCCAGTCCTGGGAGATCCGCGCCCGGCCCGGCCAGGTTTTCGACCCACGGCGCTCCGGTGAGGACGCCACGCTGCTTAGCCCTTCACCCCGGGCGACCTTTGATCCCGACACCCGACTGCGGGCCGTGACCCCTGACCCGTGGCCTCAGTCCCCCGCAGGACCCTTGCACTGACCGCACCTCTCCCCGGGTGTCTGTCTCCCCGCAGCCCTGGGTCTCCATCACCTCCCAACCCCCGGAGGTCTCTGCCCACTACCTAGGAGCCTCTGGAGCCGCGCCTCCTGGTGGGGCTTGTAGTAGAAGAATGCACGGGTGGCCTCTTCCGGTTTTCCCGGTGAGGCTGAGGCTCCGGGATGTCATTGGGCTTACCCAGGTCTTAGCCAGGGAGGGAGGGAATGGACTGGGGAATTTGCCGGCCCGACTCAGCCCCCTGACTTACACTCTTATAGCGAGCATGTTTGCGGTGGGCTGCAGCATGGGTCCCTTCCTTCACTACTGGTACTTGTCGCTGGATCGCCTATTCCCTGCGTCTGGCCTCCGAGGCTTCCCAAATGTCCTCAAGAAGGTCCTCGTGGATCAGCTGGTAGCCTCTCCCTTGCTGGGCGTCTGGTACTTCTTGGGTAAGGAGCCTCCTAAGCCTAGGCTTTGCCTCTCATAGGTCGGGAGGGGTGAAGCCAGCTTTGTGTTAAGAAGGATGCAGAGGTGCATTTCCAATGTGCCCCCTGTTTGGGTGGCCCTGGACTAGGAGCCAGGTCACAGCGGGGACAGGAGAGACTCGGCCGATGTGAACGCTGGCGAGTGTAGGAGGGACGAGGACAGTATCTGTTGGGGCCGCCCTGGGCGGGAGGTTGAGAGCATTTCCCAAAGAAGGGGACCACACTCAGTTGAGACATAAAGAGGGAACCAGCGGGCAGAGGGAACAGCTAATGCAAAGGCTCTGAGGCCTGAAGGAAGAGAAATTGAGGCTAGACTTCATGGGGTGCAAGCGCGCCAGCCCTAGGCTCGGTAAAGACAGCGGTATTAATAGAGGAGTCTCTCATTCTCCACCTCCCAGCCCGGCTTCCTGGTCTGTGATGGAAAAGTAACACAACTGCCTCAACTTCAGGGTGTCTCCATTGGGGCACGTGTTTATATGTTTATAACCTCTCTCCCTCTCACTGGGACTGACTTGCTCTGTTTTGTCCCTACACCAGCTACCCTAATTCTCTGTCCATCCCATCTGAAAGTCCCTGTCCCTCTGCCTGGGGTGGACGGCGCGGGCTCTCGGGGACCCAACCCCGCCCTCTCCATCGTCAGCCCATTTTGTCATCTCAACAGTACTTCCTGGCCTCTAACACTCTCATTTCTTGGTTTCCTTCCCAGGCCTTGGCTGCCTGGAGGGTCAGACAGTGGGTGAGAGCTGCCAGGAGCTGCGGGAGAAGTTCTGGGAATTCTACAAGGTGGGAGCACCTGCCCCTTGCACATGTCCGGCCCCGCCCCCTCATGGCCGCCCCGCCCCCGCCCAGCTCTGGCCCCGCCCCTCATGCCCTACCTCTCCCCGCAGGCAGACTGGTGCGTGTGGCCTGCTGCGCAGTTCGTGAACTTCCTCTTCGTGCCCCCCCAATTTCGAGTCACCTACATCAACGGCCTGACGCTGGGCTGGGACACGTACCTGTCCTACTTGAAGTACCGGGTGAGTGTGGAGGGCATACCAGGCACCCAGGGGACTCCCCAGGGGGCTACACGTGTGAGCTCCAAGTGGCAGTGTAGCCAGCCACCCTGGAGGGTAGGAGTCTCCTGTGCTCCTGACAACCCATACCCAACAGTGGGCTGGCGGAGAGCTCCTCACTAGCAGTTAAGACCCAGCCGTGGCTGAGCGCCATGGCTCAGGCCTGTAATCCCAGCACTTTGGGAGGCCGAAGCGGGTGGATCGCCTGAGATTGGAGTTAGAGAGCAGACTGGGCGATATGGTGAAACCCCTTCTCTACTAAAAATACAAAAAATTAGTAGTACGCACCTGTAATCAGTTACTTGAGAGGCTGAGGCAGGAGAATCGCTTGAACCCAGGAGGCAGAGGCTGCAGTGAGCCGAGATCATGCCACTGCACTCCAGCCTAGGTGACAGAGCGAGACTCCGTTTCAAAAAAAAAAGACCCAGGCCGGGCGCGGTGGCTCACGCCTGTAATCCCAGCACTTTGGGAGGCCAAGGCGGGTGGATCACGAGGTCAGGAGATCGAGACCGTCCTGGCTAACACGGTGAAACCCCGTCTCTACTAAAAATACAAAAACAAAATTAGCCGGGCGTGGTGGCGGGCGCCTGTAGTCCCAGCTACTCCGGAAGCTGAGGCCGGGGAATGGCGTGAACCCGGGCGGCGGAGCTTGCAGTGAGACGAAATCGCGCCACTGCACTCCAGCCTGGGCGACAGTTCGAGACTCCGTCTCAAAAAAAAAAAAAAAAAAAAAGACCCAACCCTTCTCTGCTGTCTGATGTGACCTCAGCCCAGACAGGGAGGGATGAGCCAGGCTTCTGACCAGATGCCTTGTCTTGTGTGGACAGAGCCCAGTTCCTCTGACACCCCCAGGCTGTGTGGCCCTGGACACCCGAGCAGACTGAACTGTCTGCTTCCTGGACCGGATGCAAGACTGACTCCTGGCAGACCACCCCCTCTACCAGAAGGGGAATGGGTTCCTGCAGCAAGCTCGGGTCCTGGGCCACATCCCAGCACCACTCCAGCTCCCAGGCATTGGGCTGAGCTGCCCTTTCCAAGCTCACTTCTGGGACTCAGTTTCCCCAACCGGAACACACCCGTGAAGATGGATGATCATCCCCTAGCCCTTCTCAGCAGGAACCTCATGCGACCTGTGACCAAGATGTCCCATCCTCAGCACAGGGCCCACCCTGCCAACCAGTCTCAAGCACCAGCCCCTCAACACTGCCATCCACCTGGCTCTGGGCCAAGCCACTAATCCAGAGCTCCCTCAGGTCCTGGGACTAAGGCGGGGACATGACCGATCCCCTCAGAGCAGGCTCAGGCCCGGAGTTGGCCCCCAAAAGTTTCACATAGGGCCAGGCAGCCTCTGTGTTTCTTTCCCTGGTCGTGAACTGTGGAAATGCCATTAAATTCTCTCTATAATGTAACAAACTGCTGGCTGGGCGCAGTGGTTCCCACCTGTAATCTCAGCCTTTCACGAGGCTGAGGTGGAAGGATTGCTTGAGGCCAGGTGTTCGAGACCAGCCTGGGCAACATAGCAAGACCCTATCTCTATTTATATTGAAAAATAAAAATAACAAAAGAAAATGCTGTGGATGATCAAAACCAGGGTGGGCAGGGCCCGGTGCTCACAGGGACACACATGGTCCATTCGCTTTATTGGGTGTGTGTAGTGTTGTCATGACATCTCCTAAGGAACTAGGGGGCACGTTTGACACTCATGAGGTCAGAACAGGTCCGGTGGGCAGGAGGGTCCCAGGGTGGTGAATACCCACAGCACACCCCCCCACCAAAAGAGAAAATGGGGAGAGGAGCCTGGCAGGCCAGACTCTGACCCCCATGGTCCGCACAGGGAAACCCCCAACAGCAGCCTCGGCCCACCACGGCAGAGCCGAGGGGCTGGCAGGCCTGGCCACCTCCCATTGCCCGATCAGCCTGCTTTAGGGTGTCATCTGGCCCCTCTTCACAACTGACAACTGTGGATGGGGGTGAATTTAAAAAAAAGGCGGGGGGGTTCAGGAGGGTGAGCAGTGAGTTCACGGGGCCACGAGACACCACGGTTGAGTGGGGAAAGGGCTATATGTACAGGATGGGCAGGGATTGGGGTGGGCAGGGGAGCCTGGGCCCCTGGGGGACATCTTCAATAAATAAATAAATAGCTACAATAATAAATAAGGGTGACGGGCTAAGTCAGGAGCAGGGGTCTTGTGCCCGTGGCTGGTAGGGGCCGGGTCAGGCCCGGGTAGTTGGGGGAAGGTGGGGAAGACAGGGAAGAGGGGAAAGGGGGTGGGGTGGCTCTCAGCAGGCACAGTCCTGGTGCGGTGGCACCTGCTGGTCACTGAGCTGTGGGCCCTGCTTGGCGCCTGTGACCGCAGGGTCCGCCGTGTCCAACGACTCGGACATCTTCTCGCAGATGACGTCCACCAGGCGCTCAAAGGTCTGCTTGACGTTAATGTTGTCCTTGGCGCTTGCCTCAAAGAACTCGAACCCTGTGGTCAGGGAAGGCAGGGATGAGGACCCTGGCCACACCCTATGCCAACTCCCAGAGATGCTTCTCTGAGGAAAGGGAACACCTGGAGATTCCCAGTGCCAAGCAACTTATTGAAGGTACTGACAAATCCCGCAGAGAAGCAACTTATTGAAGGTACTGACAAATCCCGCAGAGAAGCAACATGGAACTGGGTCAGCTCTGCATTTCCTGCCTTTTTTTTTTTTTTTTTTTTTTTGAGACAGGGCCTTGCTGTGTTGCCCAGGATGGAGTATGGTGGCGTGATCATAGCTCACTGCAGTCTCGACCTCCTGGGCTCAAGTGATCCTCCACCTCCACCTCTCAAAGTGCTGGGATTATAGGTGTGAGCCAGCGCACCTGGCCTCCTGCCCTTCCTTCCTAAAATTGTGTCTCGTTGTCCTTAGGGACCTGGCAAGACATGCCCTGCAGCATCCAGCCCAGCCCCATGCACTGGCCCTGGAAGGCTCTGACACTCAAATCCAGCTGTGACCTCCCCCTGCTCACACACCCTCTGTGACTCCCTATTGCCCTCCAAGGAGTCCCAGCCTCTCAGCACATGGTTGAGGCCCTCTATGATCGGCCACATTTCCTCCAGCTGACTCTCATATTCCAGTCTTGTGAAATTATTACCAAAGCACACAGGATCTTTCTCACTGCAAGCCTTTGCCCAAGCTATTTCCTCTGCCTGAAAGATCCTTCTTCACTACCCACCACTCCAGGAAGCCTGGCTCCTCTCATGTGCTCCTCCCATCCAGGTCCCTCCCTCCACCTCAGGGGTCCCTCGAAGCACCCCTAGATGCCTCTTGAGCCCAGCAACATCCAACAAAGCGTTGGACGGTGAGTGTCAGAATAAATCCTTAAACTTTCTGCATGGCGAACTCCTACACATCCCTCAGGATCCAATTCAAATGGCTCCTGGATGAAGGCTAGTTTGCAGAAAGTGTGAATTACCTGGCTTAGCTGTAAGACCTTGGGTGTGTGCCCTCCCCTCTCTTAGTGTCCTTTTTCTAGATTTGTGGGTCTCCGGCCCAGCTGGGCACTCACCAAGGTGGTCAGCTAGCTGCCGGCCACGTTCTGATGACACCACCCGCTCATCCTCCATGTCACACTTGTTTCCTACCAGCAGCACCTGGGCATTGTCCCACGAGTAGGTCTTGATCTGGGTGGACCTATAGGAGGCAGCAATGGGGGCAGGTTAGGGCTTGGAGGATCCCAGCTCCACCCTGACGGGCTGATGTGGAGCCTGTGTCCTTATCCGAGGAAGAAAGACCCAGAAGCTTGGCCCTCCATCCTCCCAACCATCCCTTCCCCCAGTATGCCCCTTGTTCACCCCACTCCAGCCCCCGGCTGACACATTATTGTTTTTGTGTTTTGGGGTTCTTTGTGAGATAGAGTCTGGGTCTGTTGCCCAGGCTGGGGTATCTGCCTGCCTTCGCTTCTCAAAATTTCTTGAGCCACCCAGCCCAGAAATTTTCTTTTTTTGAGATAGAGTCTTGCTCTGTCACCCAGGCTGGAGTGCAGTGGCGCGATCTAGGCTCACTGCAATCTCCGCCTCCCAGGTTGAAGTGATTCTCCTGCCTCAGCCTCCTAAGTAGCTGGGATTACAGGCATGAGCCACCATGCCTGGGTAATTTTTTGTGCTTTTAGTAGAGACAGGGTTTCACTATGTTGGCCAGGATGGACTTGAACTCCTGAGCTCAAGATCTACCCACCTCGGCCTCTCAAGGTGCTGGGATTATAGGCATGAGCCACTGTGCCCAGCCCAGAAATTTTTTTTTTTAAAGTTATTACTTCTGAGCAGAAAATTGAAATATTTGCAATCTCTAACCTATGCCAACTCTCCTTTTTTTTTTTTTTTTTTTTTTTTTTTTGAGACAGAGTTTTGCTCTTGTTGCCCAGGCTGGAGCACAATGGCACAATCTTGGCTCACTGCAACCTCCACCTCCCGGGTTCGAGTGATTCTCCTGCCTCAGGCTCCCAAGTAGCTGGGATTACAGTTGTGCGCCACCACATCTGGCTAATTTTCGCATTCTTTAGTAGAGATGGGGTTTCTCCATGTTGATCAGGCTGGTCTCGAACTCCCGACCTCAGGTGATCCACCTGCCTCAGCCTCCCAAAGTGCTGGGATTATAGGTGTGAGCCACCATGCCTGGCCATGCCAACTCTCCTTATAGTCTCTATATTCTTCACCCTACACTTGCAGATATTTTTTTCTATATGGTTATAGTTTTACTTTTCCATCTGACATCCTTCTCTGACCCCTACGTTTTATTTATTATTTTTTGAAGAAAGTTTGGCTCAGAGACAATGGCCCCAGAATGAGTGCGGAAAGCCAGAAGCGATGGCTCACGCCTGTAATCCCAGCACTTTGGGAGGCCAAGGTGGGCAGATCACTTGAGCCAAGGAGTTCAAGACCAGCCTGGGCAACATGAGGAAACCCCATCTCAACTAAAAATACAAAAAAATTAGCCAGGTGTGGTGGTATACACCTGTAGTCCCAGCTACTTGGGAGGCTGAGGCAGGAGGATCACTTGAGCCCAAGAGGTCGAGGCTGCAGTGAGCCCTGATTGTGCCACTGCACTCCAGCCTGGGTGACAGAATAAAACCCTCTCTCAAAGAAAAGAAAAGAAAAGAAAGAAAACCCTCTTTCAAAGAAAAGAAAAAAAAAAGAGCAAGTGGGGTACACTCACCAGTCCTGCACTGCATTGAAGGATTCCTCATTGGTGATGTCATACATGAGGATGAAGCCCATAGCGCCCCGGTAGTAGGCGGTGGTGATGGTCCGGTACCGCTCTTGCCCTGCTGTGTCCTAGGGAGGAAGAGATGAAGGTCAGAGAGGACCCGCACATAAGGCCCTCGAAGAGGAAATGAGCTCTGATATCATCCAGTTCAGCCCCCTGGGAGAAGCAGGAGCTTGCCCAGGGGCACAAAGTGTCAGGAAGAGCAAGTTGGGTCACCAGTGCTCAGAATATATGAGTGCTCCATTATTCCAGAGTCATTCACCAAACGTACTGTGCCAGGTGCCGTGGCTCACACCTGTAATCCCAGCACTATGGGAGGCTGAAGTGGGCAGATGGCTTGAACCCAGGAGTTCCAGACCAGCCTGGGCAACATAGCAAGACCCCATCTCTACAAAAAATACAAAAATTAACAGGGTGTGGTGGCTCACACCTGTAGTCCCAGCTACTCAAGAGGCTCAGGTGAGAGGGCTGCTTGAGCCCAGGAGGCAGAGGTTGCAGTGAGGTGAGATCGCGTCACTGCAGTTCAGCCTGGGTGACAGAGTGAAACCCTGTCTCAAAAAACAAACAGGGGGCCAGGTGCGGTGGTGGTTCACGCCTGTAATCCCAGCACTTTGGGAGGCCAAGGTGGGTGGATCACCTGAGGTCAGGAGTTCAAGACCAGCCTGGCCAACATGGTGAAACTCTGTCTCTACTAAAAATATAAAAATTAGCTGGGCGTGGTGGCATGCACCTGTAATCCCAGCTACTCAAGAGGCTGAGACAGGAGAATCGCTTGAACTCAGGAAGCAGAGGTTGCAGTGAGCCGAGATCGCACCATTGCACTCCACCCTGGGTGACAAGAGCAAGACTCTGTCTCAAAACAACAATAACAACAACAACAACAACAACAAAACCGGGGGCCAGGCATGGTGGCTCATGCTTGTAATCCCAGCACTTTGGGAGGCCAAGACAGGCGGATCACTTGTGGTCAGGAGTTCAAGACTAGCCTGGCCAACACAGCAAAACCCTGTCTCTACTAAAAATACAAAAAAAAATTAGCTGGGCATGGTGGTGAGCCCCTGTAATCCCAGCTACTCAGGAGGCTGAGGCAGGAGAATCACTTGAACCCAGGAGGCAGAGGTTTCAGTGAGCCAAGATTGCGCTACTGCACTCCAGCCTGAGTGACAGAGCAAAAACTCTGTCTCAAAACACAAATAAACAAACATGGACTGGGCACTGATCTTTTCCATACCCTGAACTGGACACTGGGGACACAGTTGTTAACAAGATGGGCAGAAATCCCTTCCCTTGCTAAGTGACACCCAGTGTGGGAAATAGAAAATAATGGTATACATGTATCCTATATTGGAGAGTGACAAGGACCAAGGAGAAAAATCAAGCCAGATGAAGATGGAGAGAATTTAACTCCATCTTCCTAACTTCCTAACTTCCATTAGGTTTAAAAACTAAAGGAAGCTGACACTTGCCTGTACTCCCAGCTACTTGGGAAGCTGAGGCGGGAGGATTGCTTGAGCCCAGGAGTTCAAATCCAGTCTGGGCAACAGAGTGAGACTCTGTCTCTTAAAACTAACAAGGCCAGGTGGGGTGGCTCATGCCTGTAATCTTAGCACTTTGAGAGGCTGAGGTGGGAGGATCGCTTGAGCCCAGGAGTTCAAGACCAGCCTGAGCAGACATAGCCAGACCCTGTTTCTACAAAAAAGAAAAAAATCAGCAGGCGTGGTGGTAGGCGCCCGTGGTCCTAGCTACTCAGGAGGCTCAGGTGGAAGAATGGTTTGAGCCTGGGAAGTCAAGGCTGTGGAGAGCCGTGATCACGCAACAGCATTCCAGCCTAGGTGACACAGCAAGACCACCCTGTCTCAAAAAACAAACAAAAAAAGAGAATGGGGACCAAGATCCAGCTGAAACCTCATACATGGAAGAACTTGAAGATGGGGAAACTGAGGGACCAGGATTAGGCGCTTATGGGAGAATGCAGGTGCTGTTTCTGCCCCTGGTACACAGTGGGCACCTGATAAATGCCCAGTGTGTAAGTGAATGACTCCAGTCGGGAAAGAGATAGACGAGGTTGGGGCTGCTTTTCCAAGGACAGGAATCCAACCGAGCCGGGCGGGAGCCCTCCACCTGGGACCCACCCAGATCTGCAGCTTGATCCTCTTGTCGTTGCGATAGATGGTCTTGACCTTGAAGTCGATACCCACGGTGCTGACGAAGGCAGGCGTGAACGAGTCGTCAGCATAGCGGAAGAGGAAGGACGTCTTGCCCACGCTGCTGTTGCCGATGATGAGAATCTTGAACATGTAGTCGAAGTTCTGATCCGAGGACTCCTTCTGCCCATAGCGCGAGTCTGTGGCGGATGCCATCTGGGGATACCGGGTGTAGCAGAGCCGTGAGGGGGGCTCTCTCCATCCTCATGTGCCCAAGCCCAGGCAGAAGATGGCAAGGGCTCCAGAAAACGGCCGGTGCACGGAGAACACCCTTATCCCATCAGGAGCCCCAGTATTAATTGGTGGTGCCCCTAGCAGAGGGCAGCCTGTGACCTTGAAATCCTGGGCGTTTCAGAGGAGGGGCTTAGAGGGTCGCCGATGGGGACACCCCAGCAGCCCCCTCCAAGGGGCAGGTGTCCCAGGTGGGGCTGTAACCCTAAACCCAGGGCTGAGCCCGGAGGGGGTGACTGCGGCTGGCTCCACCCCCCATCAATCTTTCATGGTCCTCAGAACCCGATCGCGCGGCCCCACGTGCACCGCGTGCATGGTCCCTCGAGGACGCTCATCTGCAGCCCCCGCTCCCCACAAACCTCCAGGCCGGAGAGCTCCGGCCAAGGCAGCTGCATCATATGATACAGGCGGGGCATGCACACGCTCACGTGCACACAGCCTCTAACACGCTCATCCGTACATACAGGAGTGTGTGAACGCACTGGGGTGCACAGGACAAAGACACAGACACCTGTTTGCACACCGACTCGCCTACAGAAATGTGCAAACCACCCGTGCGCACAGGCCCCTCCACCCATGCAGGCGTGTGCACATCACCCACACGGACACGGATCCCCGTGCTTGTATGCACGGGCCATACATGCACAGGTGGTCCACACGTCTTTCTCCACGCGCGTGCAACACGCACACACTTAGGCCCAGACCCCCACGGGGTCACACGAGCATATCCAGGTACACAAGCAAGGGTGCACACAGACCCGCTGACACAGGCAGGCGCGCACACGCGTGTGCACACCACGCGCACGCGCACGCAAAAGCCTCCCGCGCGCACAGCTTCCCGCAAGGAGCTCGGCTCCCCTCCCCCTCCGCCGCAGAGCAGGAGGGTTGGGGGGTTAGTGGTGAGGATCAGGCAGGAGTGGGGCGCCCGGGCCCTACCCATTCCCAGCCTCGCGACCGCCGCATCCTTCCCCCCATTCAACCCTAGTCAACCTCGTCCCCCACCTCCATCAGCCCATCAGTCAAATGAAGGTTATGCAGGTGCTCGGAGCCTGAGCACACCCGGCTGCCCAAGAGCTCACCTTGCCCTGCACCGATGCAACGGCGACCCTAGCGGCGGTGACTTTTTTGGCTATGGCGGTGAAAGGACCCCTATGCGTTGATGTGGGGCTGCGCGGCGGCGTCGGCAGCAGCGGCTCAGGCCCCTGCAGTCCTCGGTGACGTCCTGCAAAGGGAGGGGCGGAGCCTCACATGTAGATAAGTCCGTGACGCCAAACGGAGGCGGAGCCGCGCGGAGAGATGTGGCCCATTGACGCACGCAGAGCCAGATGGGGCGGGGCTCCCGAGCAGATTGACGTGAAAATGGGGCGGGGCCTAGCGTGTGCATCCAGTAGGGGCGGAAGCGGCGCGGGGGCCGACTCCGCCTCTCGTCCGCCTCCTGTCCGCCTCGAGGAGGCGGGGCCCCTCAGCGTTCTCTCACTGGCTTAAGCCCTCGAGCGACGGGCGGAATAGCCAATCAGAGATTGTCTACCACCTCCTCTTGTCCAATGGTGGCATCTGGGAGATTGAAGGGCCGAGAGGCTGAGGCCTTGGCTGAGCTCCGGTCTTCGAGGGGCGGTTCCCTTACCCGCCCGCACCCACCCCAGGTAGGGGGCTCTTGAGGCCACCGTCTAGTCCAAGGTTCTGTGACCCCTGTTAAATGCCCCTGACTCCCAATTGCAGAAAAGAAAAACCGAGGCCCAAGAGATATTTTATGCCCTCACATATATGGGGTTCAAAGTAAATACAAAAGAATAAACAGGGGTGAAGAGGGACCCCCGTCCCATTCCCGAGGCGTAAGACCCCCCACTGAGGGAGGGGCTAGTAAAGACTCCACCCCTCCCCCGTTTCTGAGGTTTGAAAAGAAAGAAGTAGAGGTCAAGAGAGCCTTCCCTCCCCACCATTCCCAGAAAAGGAGGAAGGGACTGATGGACTCTCTGGGAACCCCCTCCCCTCCCTGCGCCTCGTCATCAAGAGTCAAATTCGAAGAAAAGGTTTAGCAGGGACAGAGAAGCGACCTGTCCCGGAAACCCCTTAAAGCCTGCGGTAAATGCCCCGGGAAACAGGGAGGGCACGAGCTGAAACCTCCAGCTCTTCAATGCTCGGATTCAAAGACCCGGGGGCTGGGAGACCCCCTCCCTCCATCCTGGGAAAGCAAAACTCAGAGAATGGAGGCTTTTGGGAGCTAAAATGGTCCATCTTTTATTCCTCCAAATCTTTAGGGAAAGAAGTCAGAATTTGGGGAGGGGGGAGGAGCCCGAAACCCCAGCCCCCACTTTGGGTCTCCTGCGCCCTCTACTCCAGCTTTCAAACCCTCCAGGGGTGTGTGGCCCCCAGGAGAGTCCTGATCCCCTAGATTCTCCCCCACCCCTCCCAGTAGGCGGGGCTGGAGCGTGTGTGTGGGGGGGGGGGTGACTCGTCCTGTTTATAAAAAGCTCGCCAGCTGCGGAGGCGCCGAGAGACCAGAATAACTTAGCGCCTCGAGGCCCAGCCGCCGCCAACCCCGTCCCCAGCCCGCCCCCAGTGCCCTGGGAGTACTGGGACGCCCACCCCCACGTCCCCGCACCGTTTACATTTGGGAAATTTATTTTTTCTTTTTAGGGTAACAGGTTTGCTCCCTCCTCCCCCACTCGGACTATAAAAGTATCACCAATCCACTGCAGAGAAATTGGGAAAATTCAGAAAAACAAAAAATAAAATAAAAAGAAATCCACCTCCCATTCTCCCCGCCCTCCGCGCCCACGCGGCAGTCCGTGCTCTGTGGGGGGCTCCAGGGCAGCTGGTCCAGGCCCTGGCCTGCCTCCCCCTTGGAGGGGAGGAGGTTTTTCGGTTGCTCTGCTCGCTGATCGCCCAAAGGCACGCTTCCTACATGGGTTGCTCTCTCGGAAATACCTCCTGCCTTTTTTCCCCAGGAAGAGAAAAGTGAGCCACGAGAATGTGCAGAAGCTTCTGTCACTGACTTAGTATTTTAAAGTAAAAATAGCCTGGTGCGGCGGCTTACGCCTGTAATCCCACCACTTTGGGAGACCAAGGCGGGAGGATCGCTTGAGCCCAGGAATTGGAAACCAGCCTGAGTAACATAGGGAGGCCCCATCTCTACAAAAAATTTAAAAATTAGCTGGATGTGGTGTCGCGTGCTTGTGGACCCAACTACTCCCGAGGCTGAAGTAGGAGAATCACTTGAGCCCAGGAGGTCGAGGCTGTGGGAAACCGTATCGTGCCACTGCACTCCAGCCTGGACGACAGAGTGAGACCTTGTCTCAAAAAATTAATTACTTAATTTAAATTTAAAAAGAATGCAAGCCCTTGATTGTCCAGAGCAGCGTTGGGCTCTGGAATTAGAAATGGTTGAGCTGGGGGAGGGGCTGCCGGCTTGGGGCATTTTCTTTGTGGCAGGGGAGACAGAGCTGGTGGGAGAACGGGCTAGGCTTCCAGGCCGGCCCCACTCAGAGGAAAGTCCAGAGGCTTCCCCACAGCCCCACCCTATCGTCTACACTAGACAAATAAAAATAAAAATGTGGCCAGGTGCGGTGGCTTATGCCTGTAATACCAGCACTTTGGGAGGCTGAGGCAGGAGGATCACTCCTTGACCTTGAGGTCAGGAGTTGGAGACCAGCCTGGCCAACATAGTGAAACCCCATCTCTGCTAAAAATACAAAAATTAGCCCGGTGTGGTGGTGCCTGTCCCAGGAGGCTGCTCAGGAGGCTCAGTCATGAGAATCGCATGAACCAGGGAGGCGGAGGTTGCAGTGAGCTGAGATCACGCCACCACTGCATGCCAGCCTGTGTGATAGAAGGAGACTCTGTCTCAAGAAAAAAACAAAAAAAGTATCCCAGATATGGGTCCAGGGGCAACTTCTCAGGGAAGAAGACACTAACTTAAAACCCAATGGGGGGCCAGGCGCTGTGGCTCACGCCTGTAATCCCAGCACTTTGGGAGGCCGAGGTGGGTGGATCACCTGAGGTCAGAAGTTCAAGACCAGTCTGGTCAACATGGTGAAACCCCATTTCTACTAAATATTAGCCGGGCATGGTGGCGGTCGCCTGTAATCCCAGCTACTCGGGAGGCTGAGGCAGGAGAATTGCTTGAACCTGGGAGGCAGAGGTTGCAGTGAGCCAAGATTGCGCCATTGTCCTCCAGCCTGGGCAACGAGAGTGAAACTTCGTCTAAAACAAAAACAAAAACAAAAACCCAATGGGTGAGGCTGGGGGCTGAGGGAGAAGCATTCCAGGTAGTGGGAACAGCTTGTTTGAAGGCCCTATGGTGGGACCAGGCTTGCAGTGTGGCCAGAGTAGATGCAGTCAGTAAGGGTAGAGGGACAAATGCCTTTGGCCCAAACTGAAGGGGAACATATGAATATTCATTTATAAGAAATATGAATATTCTAGGGCCGGGTGCAGTGGCTCACACCTGTAATCCCAGAACTTTGGGAGGCCGAGGCAGGCGGATCATGAGGTCAGGAGTTCAAGACCAGCCTGGCCAACATGGTGAAAACCCCGTTTCTACTAAAAATACAAAAATTAGCTGGGCATGGTGGTGGGCAGCTGTAATCCCAGCTACTCAGGAGACTGAGGCAGGAGAATCATTTGAACCTGGGAGGCGGAGGTTGCAGTGAGCTGAGATCACACCATTGCACTCCCGCCTGGGCAACAAGGCGAGACTCAAAGAAAGAAAGAAAGAGAAAGGGAAAAGAAAAGAAAAGAAAGACAGAGAAAGAAAGAAAAGAAAAGAAAGAAAAAAATATGAATATCTTCTTTTTTTTTTTTTGAGATGGAGTCTCGCTCTGTCACCCAGGCTAGAGTGCAGTGGCCCGATCTCGGCTCACTGCAAGCTCCGCCTCCTGGGTTCAGGCCATTCTCCTGCCTCAGCCTCCCAAGTAGCTGGGACTACAGGCGCCTGCAACCACGCCCGGCTAATTTTTTGTATTTTTAGTAGAGACGGGGTTTCACTGTTAGCCAGGACAGTCTCGATCTCCTGACCTCGTGATCCGCCCACCTCGGCCTCCCAAAGTGCTGGGATTACAGACGTGAGCCACCGCGCCCGGCCAAAAATATGAATATCTTATAACAGATGGAGAAAAAACTGGAGGGAAATAAGTCAACATACTGCAGATAATCTATGGGTGGAGATACAGCAGAATTTTATTTCCTTCTTTATACATTTCCATTATTTCCAAATTTTTTACAGCGAACCTGTTATTACTTTGTAAGCAGACTGGGGGGAAAAATCTTGAAAAAAAAATTCCCTAAATGTCTGCTTTTTAAAAGTCTGGAAGGAAATGCACCAAGTTCGTGAACCCGGATGACTTTTAGTTCTGGCACTGTGGAATTTTATCATTAACTGTGATGAGATGAATTCTGAGTGGTTATAATATTTATGAACGAAGCCAGCTGCTCTGGAAGCCGAGGGCGGCTGTGATGACGCCTGTATCTTGTATAAATATTCAGGCACGCGAAGAGGGAAGCAGAGGGGAGCGATGGATACTGAGGCTTCCGGAGGCGGGGATCGAACCCTAGGCTTGAGCATGGTGCTGCCCAGTCCGCTCGGAGGGCCGACCAGCAGGACGAGCTCTTCCCGGCGAGGTGCGGTAAGTGGGACCATGAGGGCTGGAGGATGCCGCTCCTCCGACCCACCCCCCAACCCCCGACAAGCGCGCCCCGCCGTGTCTCCCACGCCCGCCACCAGGGGGCGCCGCTGGCTAACATTGGGCGCCCAGATGCTTGACTTTGAGCTGGCAAGAGGACCTCTCTGCGCCTCAGTTTCCTCATCAGTGAAATGGCCAGGACACTCAATTTGGTCAATCGAATGTCTTAAGATGTAAAGATTTTATTTAACCCCAGATAAATGCTCAGAACCCCAAATGTCTAGGATATTTCAGGGAGGTCACAGACAACAACCCCCCACACCCAGTCCGAGTTTATCCAAGTACTAGGATCAGGTTACAGAGGGGAAACTGAGGCCCAGAAGGGGCTATGATGGCAAGAAAGCCTCAGGGGCCTCCCTCCCTCTAGGGGGAGTCTGAGGCAGTTTCAGGAATCAGGAGACTTAGAGACCTGCTAGAGAGGGAAAATTGTGTTTTTGTTGCTGTCCTAGGGAAGGAGGAACATGTAGGGGACCCAGCATGGAGTTCTGAGGACAGAGAAGCAGGGGGCTCCTACATCCAGAGACACCGAAGACAGAAAATAAACCGACTTAAAGCAACAATTGGTGCATAGGTTCAATCAGTCTTCAGAGACATGCTGGGCACAGAGCCCCCTCTTTTTGTTGTTGTTGTTGTTGCCCAGGCTGGAGTGCAGTGTTGCGACCTCAGCTCACCGCAACCTCCACCTCCCAGGTTCAAGCGATTCTCCTGCCTCAGCCTCTCAAGTAGCTGGGATTACAGGCGCCTGCCACCATGCCCGGCTAATTTTTTTTTTTTTTTTTTTTGAGACAGAGTCTTGCTCTGTCACCCAGGCTGGAGTGCAATGGCACGATCTCAGCTTACTGCAAGCCCTGCCTCCTGGGTTCAAGCGATTCTCCTGCCTCAGCCTCCTGAGTAGCTGGGATTACAGGTGCCCACCACCATGCCCAGCTAATTTGTGTATTTTTAGTAGAAATGGGGTTTCACCGTGTTGGCCAGGCTGGTCTTGAACTCCTGACCTCGTGATCCGCCAGCCTTGGCCTCCCAAAGTTCTGGGATTACAGGCGTGAGCCGCCGCGCCCAGCCTCTAATTTTTTGTATATTTAGTAGAGACAGGGTTTCACTATGTTGGCCAGGCTGATCTCAAACTCCTGATCTCAGGCGATCCACCCCCACTCAGCCTCCCAAAGTGCTAGGATTACAGGCATGAGCCACCTGGCCCAGCTTTTTTTTTTTTTTTTGAGACAGTGCTTGCTCTGTCACCCAGGCTGGAGTGCAGTGGCATGATCTTGGCTCACTGCAACCTCCACCTCCTGAGTTCAAGTGATTCTCCTGCCTCAGCCTCCCGAGTAGCTGGGATTACAGGCGCCCGCCACCACGCCCAGCAAATTTTTGTATTTTTAGTAGAGATGGAGTTTCACCATGTTGGCCAAGCTGATCTCGAACTCCTAACCTCAGGTGATCCACCTGCCTCGGCCTCCCAAAGTGCTGGGATTATAGGCATGGGCCACTGTGCTCGGCCTCAGAGCCCCCTCTCTTTCCTTTCCTTCTCTTTTCTTTTTATTTTTAGGCAGGATCTTGCTTTGTTGCCCAGGCTGGAGTGCAGTGATGCAATCATAGCTCTCTTCAGCCTCCAACTCCTGGGCTCAAGCGATCCTCTTTGTCTCAACCTTCTGAGTAGCTAGGACTACAGGTGCACACCACCATGCCTGGCTAATTTTTTTTTTTTTTTTTCAGAGACTGGGTGGGGGGTCTTGCTATGTTGTCCAGGCTGGTCTCAAACTCCTGGGCTTAAGCAGTCCTCCCACCTCAGCCTCCCAAAGTGCTGGGATTACAGGCATAAGCCACCATGCCTTGCCCACTCCCTCTTTTCTGCTCCTCTTCCTGCCTCCTACCGCAGTTTTGGAAACAAAACTGGGTATGAATGAAGCTTTGGTGCTGAAAATTTCCCCATTTACATTTCCATGCTCTTGCAGAGAGCCGCTTGGTAGAGGAAGATGGGGAGATGCCTTTGGGATGGTCTCCTGACTCCCCACCCCTTGTGCAGGGCTACTACAGAGGCATAAAGCTGGCACGAAGTAGATGGGCACTAAATATTTGATAAAGAAGGAAATAATTAAGTGACAGATGTGGCTCAAGAGTGACCACTGGAGAGGGTGGACTAGAGGCTCCAGCAGACGGCACCTCTCCTCACAGGGATAGAAGCCCAGGAGAAAGACACCAAGGGCATTGTAAGAGGCTGCCCCTTAGAGAGCTCTTTTAGGCAAGTCTGGGGTCAGAGTGGACCCCAGCCAGGTGCCTCCAATTAGACCCTGGGAGCCACCTATAACTAAAAGCTTGATTGTCTCCCTCAATGGGTGGGAAAGTGAAGCAGGAGCCACATGGAGCCTCTTCCTGGAAAGTCTGCCTGCCAAGAGCCAAAGGGCTTTACCATCCACTGCCCCTGCAGTTCACGCAGGGCTGGCCCTAAGTCCTCTGGTTGTCGAGGGGTAAGTCCCCAGGGTCTGGGCCGGCTTCAGGGGACAGGAGTTCAGTGTCAGGCAACTCCAAGGCCTCTTTGTCTAAAGCTGTCTCTTCCCCCTCCTCTTCCTCTTCTTCCTCCTCATCCTCTTCCTCTGCCTCCTCCAGAGTCAGTTCAAACTGGAATCTGTCAGGCCCGTCCCGCTCGGGGTTGGTGAGGTCTGAGGGACTTCGGGGGATCTTGCTCTGGTACCACTCTCGATTGTCCTCCAGCGTGTCCAGCAGGTCCTGTGCGTCTGGGTGGACCAGGTCAGCCCAAGTCTCCCACAGTGGGTGGGCGATGTAGTCAATGAAACCCACCTGTGGCGGGGGGTGGGGCAGGTAGGCATTTGGTAAGTCACAGTGAACCCTAGACTCGATCCAGCCTCCAGATCTTTAGCCAAGTTGTTCCCTCTGCCTGGAATGCCGCTTCCCAACTCCTGCTCATCCTTCAAAACCCTTTTCAAATAACTCATTCTCTAGAATGCCTCCCTTAACCCTTCTGGCCTCCTCCAACCCCAACCCTGACCCCACGGGGCTGAATGTACATGTCCCCCAGACTGGAAGCCCCTCCAGGGTCCCGCATGTAACCTAAAACAGACGTTTCCAAACCCCAGAAGTGCATGTCCCTCTCCCTGAAACCCAGAGAGAATGGATCCTAGGTCTAACTCGGCCCAGACAGCACCCTTCGGCCACACTCCCTGGCTAGCCAGCCAGGGCCAAACCAGGGCTCGTGGGGTTGGCTCAGCCCCGCCCTTTTACTTCCTCCCAGTGTCTACCGGCTCAGCCCAGTCCCCTGCCAACCTGGGACTTCTCCACTGAGGCTGTGTGCTTGTCACACATGGGACTGATGTCCAGGCCCGACTCACGCTCGCGATCTCCCTGCTGGAAGAACTCGGCCATGATGCGGTCCGTCCACTGGCGGTACAGGGGCAGCGGCTTGGTGGGGTTGCTCAGATCAGCACAGTGCACCAGGTTCTGCAAGACCTACAGAGATCGAGGCTTGGGAGGGCACTGGCGGGGCCCAGCCACACCTAGACCTGCCACCTCCACAGACAGGCTTGGTTGCCATGGACACATTCATCTTACAGGTGGGGAAACTGAGGCCTGAGACTTGAAGAAATGGTTAAGGCACAGGCATGTGACTCTTGCCATTTCTTCAAGTTTGGCATCCAGTCGGCACTTCATAAATGAAGCTAAATGAGAACTGCAAAAATGGAGGCCCTCTCCAATTTTTTTTTTTTTTTTTTTAATGAGATAGGGTCTCACTCAGTGACCCTGGCTGGAGTGCATGGCAAGATCTTGGCTCACTGCATCCTCTGCCTCCCAGGCTCAAATGATCCTCCCACCCCAGCCTCCCGAGTAACTGGAACTATAGGCATGTGCCACCATGCCCGGCTAATTTTTGTATTTTTGTAGAGACGGGGTGTTGCCCAGGCTGGGCTGGAACTCCTGAGCTCAAGTGATCCACCCATCTCGGCCTCTCAAAGTGCTGGGATTACAGGTGTGAGCCACTGAGCCCAGGTTTTTTTTTTTTTTTTTTTTTTTTAAGAGACAGGGTCTCACTCAGTTGCCCAGGCTGGAGTGCAATGGTGCAATCACAGCTCACTGCAGACTCTAACCTCTGGCCTCAAGCAATCCTCACACCTTGGCCTCCCAAAGTGCTGGGATTACAGGCATGAGCCACTGCGCCCAGCCTTCACTCTAAATGTGTAAGAAGCCTGGCTAAAATTGTTTTTGTTTGTTTGTTTTGGTTTGGTTTTTTGAGATGGAGTCTTGCTCTGTCACCCAGGCTGGAGTGCAATGGGGCAATTTCGGCTCACTGCAACCTCCACCTCCCGGGTTCAAGCAATTCTCTGCCTCAGCCTCCCGAGTAGCTGAGATTACAGGTGCCCACCACCACACCCAGCTAATTTTTGTATTTTTAGTAGAGACAGGGTTTCACCATCTTGGCCAGGCTGGTCTTGAACTCCTGACCTCGCGATCTGCCCGCCTCGGCCTCCCAAAGTGCTGGAATTACAGGCGTGAGCCACTGCATCCAGCTGCTAAAGTTGTTTTTAAAGTAAAACCGGCTGGGCGCGGTGGCTCATGCCTGTAATCCCAGCACTTTGGGAGGCCGAGGTGGGCGCATCTCAATCTCATGGAGATTGAGACCATGGTGAAACCCCGTCTCTACTAAAAATACAAAAAAAATTAGCTGGGCGCGGTGCCGGGCACCTGTAGTCCCAGCTACTCGGGAGGCTGAGGCAGGAGGATGGCGTGAACCTAGGAGGCAGAGCTTGCAGTGAGCCAAGATGGCGCCACTGCACTCCAGCCTGGGCGACAGAGTGAGACTCTGTCTCAATAAATAAATAAATAAATAAATAAATAATAAAGTAAAACCAAAATTTAAAAAGGAAGCCCCAGGGCCCATCCAGCTACACACCTGGATTCGGTCGGAATAGTTGTCCAGGAGGAGGACACCGAGGCTTGTCACCTTCTTGGTCTCCACCATGGTCTTGAGGTCGGCCAGGAGGTTCATGTGTTTGGACATGTCTGTGGCCAGCACCTGGGGGCAGGCAAGGGAAGGTGACAGGCACGAGGACCCTGCCCACCCCGACCCTCACTCCCAACTCCCAGATGCCACTCTGGCTCACACTCAGCCCTCTGGGCCTCAGCATACTCATCTGTGAAATGGAAAGATGCAACTGCATTCACTGCAAACTCTGCTCAAAAGAGGGGCTCAGTCAGGGGCCCCTATTGGGAGGTTGTTTGGGTTGGCCATGAATTCCACATGTGTGACAGGGTGTAGGGGGGAGGTGATCAAACCTGTGCACCTGGGACTTGTCAGACAGAGTCTCCCACAGTGGGTGGGCAATGTAGTCAGTGAAACCCACCTGTGGGGTGGGTGGGGCAGGAAGGCATTCGTTGAGTCACAGCAAACCCTAGAACCAATCCAGCCTCCAGATCTTTAGCCATGTTGTTCCCTCTGCCTGGAATGCCGCTTCCCAACTCCTACTCATCCTTCAAAGCCCTTTTCAAATAACCCATCCTCAGGCCGGGCGCGGTGGCTCACGTCTGTAATGCCAGCACTTTGGGAGGCCGAGGCAGGCGGATCACGAGGTCAGGAGATCGAGACCATCCTGGCTAACATGGTGAAAACCCCTCTCTACTAAAAATACAAAAAGTTAGCCAGGCATGGCGGTGGGCACCGGTAGTCCCAGCTACTCGGAAGGCCGAGGCAGGAGAATGGCATGAACCCAGGAGGCGGAGCTTGCAGTGAGCCGAGATCGTGCCACTGCACTCCAGCCTGGGCGACAGAGCAAGACTCCGTCTCAAAAAAATAATAATAATAATAACCCATCCTCTAGGATGCCTCTGTTGACCCTTCTGGCCTCCTCCAACCCCAACTGTGACCCCACAGGGCTGGTTAGGGGCTAAGGTGACTTGTGCCTGAGGACGGTGGGGAGGATGAGTTCTGTGCAAAGGGGCTGGAAGAGTTGGGTACATGGGAGGGACCTAAAAGCGGTGGCTGTGGCTGGAAGAAGTGAGCTCAAGAGAAAGGGAGGCAAGATTGAGGAGACCGAGGGCCTCCGGCAGCTGGGGGAACTTGTCCAGAGGCTATGGGAGCCACAGGGGAGTTTGCAGTTCACTGTGGGGAGGGATGTGACTTCATACCCCTCAAACTTCCATGTAGCCACCATGTGCCCTGGAGGGCTATTTCTAGGCACAGATGTTTAAAAACCAGATTAACCCAGCCGGGCACTGTGGTTCACACCTGTAATCCCAACACTTTGGGAGGCAGAGGTGGGTGGATTACGAGAGGTCAGAAGTTCAAGACCAGCATGGCCAACATGGTGAAACCCCATCTCCACTAAAAATACAAAAAATTAGCCGGGTGTGGTGGCGGGCGCCTGTAATCCCAGCTACTCAGAGGCTGAAGCAGGAGAATCGCTTGAACCCAGGAGGCGGAGGTTGCAGTGAGCCAGGATCACACCATTGCATTCCAGCCTGAGCGACAGAGCAAGACTCCATTTCAAAAAAAAAAAAAACTTAACCCACCCGTGTGGACTCAGCCCAGCCAGGAGTGACTCAGATGTGGTTCACAGGCTTCTCTGAGAATCAGACAAAAGTCTCAAAACTTCTCCTCAAATCTCTCATCTGTCCCAAATGCTGTCTCCCCACCCTGTGGGTACCCACCACTCAAGACCTCAACTCCACCTCACCAAACGTTTAGCTCTTTCTCACTCCAAGCCTTGGCTTTCTCTAAGCCCTCCCTCCCATGGGGTTCCCTCTGCTGAGAACACAGACTTCCTCATTTTGCACACCCTGGCTTCAATGTCTCCAGGAAGCCCTTTCTGACCTCTTTGGCTGGTCTGGGTTCCGAAAGCACCTTGAACCTTCCTCCTCACAGCTCTGCCTGCAGGTCCCTAGTCAAGGGTTAGAATTTCATAACAGCCGGAACTGTCTTTGCACAGATCAAGCACACAATAGGTGCTCAATAAATGCTTAAGTGAATGAATGAGGCACAAGACCCCAAAACTTACTGATGTGCCCCTACCTAAAAAAGAAAAAAAAAATCAAATGGATAGATGTGCATAATTTTTTTTTTTTTTTTTTTTTGAGACGGAGTCTTGCTCTGTTGCCAGGCTGGAATGCAGTGTGCGATCTCCGCTCACTGCAATCTCCGCCTCCCGGGTTCAAATGATTCTCCTGACTCAGCCTCCCGAGTAGCTGGGACTACAGGTGCATGCCACCACACCCAGCTAATTTTTGTATTTTTAGTAGAGACAGGGTTTCACCATGTTGGCCAGGATGGTCTTGATCTCTTGACCTCATGATCCGCCTGCCTCGGCCTCCCAAAATGTTGGGATTACAGGCCTGAGCCACCATGACCGGCTGCTTAATTTTTTGTCTTTCTTTTTTTTGAGACAGAGTCTCACTCTGTTGCTGAGGCTGGAGTGCCGTGGTGCAATCTCCACTCACTGCCACCTCCACCTCCTGGGTTCAAGCGATTCTCCTGCCTCAGCCTCCCAAGTAGCTGGGATCACAGGTGCCCGCCACCAGGCCCGGCTAATTTTTGTATTTTTAGTAAATACAGGGGTTTCACCATGTTGATCAGGCTGGTCTCAAACTCTTGACCTCAAGTGATCCGCCCGCCTCAGCCCCCCAAAGTGCTGGGATTACAGGCGTGAGCCACCATGCCCAGCCCAGATGTGCTTAATTTAAGGCTTAGCAAAAGTTGCACCTGAGACCCCAGAAACGGTTTTCACATCGCCTGTGTACAGCCAGAATCTGCTGGGCCCACCAGAGGGCCTGGGGTTTGGGCAGTCACTGGCCCCAATTTTTTTTTTTTTTGAGATGGAGTCTCACTCTGTTGCTGAGACTGGAGTGCAGTGGCGCGATCTCTGCTCACTAGCTCACTTCAGCCTCCACCTCCAGGGTTCTAGCAATTCTCCTACCTCAGTCTCCCGAGTAGCTGGGATGACAGGTATGCACCACCACACCCATCTAATTTTTGTATTTTTAGTAGAGATGAGGTTTCACCATGTTGGTCAGGCTGGTCTCGAACTCCTGACCTCAGGTGATCCGCCCACCTCTGCTTCCCAAAGTGTTAGGATTACAGGCATGAGCCACCGCCCCTGGCCCCACTGTTCCATTTCACAGATGAGGAAGCTCAGACAGAGTGAGGACATGCCTGGGTCTGGATGAACCGCCGGCCATGCCAATATCACCCCACCTTGCTGTCTGCAGATGAGAAGGATGCCCCGCTCCCCTCTGCCCCTCCCGCCCCGCTTACTGCCCTGGCCTTACCATGTCAATGACCATCCTGCGCAGACTCAGTCGCTGCTTGGCACTGAGGTTCTGGAAGATATTGCAGTTCTCTGCCTGCAGCAGTTTGAAGCCTACAGCCAGGTGGTGGTTCTCCAGCACCGAGGCGTCGTTGTACATAAGCGCCAGCTCTGAGTCTGTGAGGGTATGGGACTGAGAGCCCCAAGATCCACCCACCCCACCCACTCTACCCAAAAGCAGCTTTTGGAAATCCTTAGCAAACTCCTACCCATGCATTGAAGGCCCAACTCTAGCATGCCCTCCTGTAAGAAACCGTCCAGGTCCCTGGCCCTTCCCTGACTGCAGGGCTAGGGGTGTCTGTGTTTGGCTCTGCCTACCCAAGACTGGGAAGGCTCCTCACGGACCCACTATGGCCAGAGACAGTGAGTACTCAGTAATGTTTTTTTTTTTTTCTTTTTTAGAGACAGGGTCTTGCTGTCACCCAGGCTGGAGCGCAGTGGTGCAATCACGGCTCCCTGCAGCCTCAACCTCCTGGCCTCAAGTGATCCTCCCATCTCAGCCTCCTGAGTAGTTGGGATTACAAGTGTGTGCCACCACACTTGGCTAATTTTTGTTATTTTTTGAGAGACAGGGTCTCACAGTCTTGCCCAGGCTGGTCTCAAACTCCTGGCTTCAAGCAATCCTCCCACCTCGGCCTCCCACAGTGTTGGGATTACAGGTGTGAGCCATGGCGCCCAGTCTCTCAGTGCTGGTTAAATAAACAACTGCGTCTTTGTCTTATTGGACTCTAGGTCCTTTGAGCGAGGGGCCTCCACTCTCACCCCCAGCACTCCAGGGCTTGTACACAAAAGGTGCCCAATAATTGCCTGTCAACTGAGTTTTTCAGATTCCTCATAGGATCCTAAACTTTAAGATCTTGGTGGAACTGGCCGGGCGTGGTGGCTCGTGCCTGTAATCCCAGCACTTTGGGAGGCTGAGGCAGGCAGATCGCTTGAGGCCAGGAGTTTGAAACCAGCCTGGGCAACATAGTGAAACCCTGTCTCTACGAAAAATACAAAAATTAGCCAGGCATGGTAGTGTGCACCTGTAATCCCAGCTACTCAGGAGGCTGAGGCTAGAGAATCGCTTGAACCTGGGAGGTAGAGGTTGCAGTGAGCCGAAATCGTGCCACTGTACTCCAGCCTGGGTGACAGAGCAAGATCCTGTCTTTAAAAATAAATAAATAAAGGTCTTGGTGGAACCAGATCAGCTCTGCCACAGCTCATTATTCTGTCATTTATTGGCACCTACTGTGTACCCAGACCTGCTCCAAGACCCTGAAGGGAGGGAAAACTGTCGCAGTCATTTCATAGACAGGGAGACTGGGCTCAGGGCAGATGGGAACCCCCTGAGATCACCTGGTGGACAGGGTGGAGGCAGGGTCCGCCTCCCCTCCTGCACCCACTTCCCACTCCTACTTACTGGTGTTAATCAGAAACTGGTTGGAGACCCCAGGATGGTCCACATCATGGATGGCACTTGCAAAGAGGGCAGCCAGGATTTCCAAGTCTGTGAACACAGCCTGAGCAGGCAGAGGGCACAGGCGGTGAGGGGCTGGTTCTCTGGGCCCTGCACCCCCACGCCTGCCTGCAGTTGTGGCGCCATACCTGGAGGGCGGGCGTAGCCAGCAGCACATGCGTGGACTGGGCCACGTCGGCGGCATGTAGGCTGTTGTGATAGGCTACACTGGCGTGGTAGTGACCCTCCAGCATCAGCAGGTAGGTGGCCAGTGTGTCTGCTGGGATCTGGAATGTCTTCAGCAGGTCCCGCTCCTGGTCCATCACAGATCCTGGCTCAGGGCCTTGGCCTTGGGGCTGTAGCACACGCTGTTCCTACCCCTCTCTTCTGAACTCCTATCCATGCCTCAAGCTCCTGCTCCTCTGAGATGCCCTCTCTGCTCTCCTGAACTCCTCCACTCTGTGTTATTTGGTGGTCCATCCCTGACCCTACAGGACTGGGGGTGTCTGTGTCCAGCTCTTCTCTCCAGATTTCTCTCCTCTTCAGGGCCAGGGGCCGGGCCAGGGCTGAGGCTTCTGGACAACGAACTGTTCATCTGAGTGAACTCCTATTCATCCTTCAATACCCTGCTCAAATTATCCCCTTCAGAAATGTCAGGGAGGATTTGAAAAATGAGTGTCCCTGAGGTCTGTGGTAGGAAGCGGTGAAGGAAACCCCAGGAGTTTTTCCTTGGAAGCCAAGGGCAGGGTAGGTACCTGAAAAATGCTGAATATGATAGCTGTGAGGGGCCGGTTCCCACTTAGCTCCGCCACCTTGAACACATCAAGTCCCCACTTGTTGGTGTCTTCTAGCTCCTAAGATGTGAAGAACTGAAGCTTAATTAACCCCACCCCAACTTCCCCAGACTCTAGAGCCTCCATCCTCCCACCCCAGGTTCCACAGTGAGCCCCAACTGCCCAGCATATAGGTGGGCAAACAGGCCCGAGATAGGGCATCCAGACAGAGCCAGGGACCAAACCTTGATCTTGGCATTGTGGTTGGGGACCCACCTTGGCCAGCTGCTCCTCCTGGTCAGTCTGGACCCCAAAGCGTGGGACAGTGGCTGAGGAGAGGCTGGCACTCTGGCAGAGCCCACGTAGGCCACTGATCCGGGACATGGGCTGTGGGGCCTCCTCAGCGGTCACCTTGGGCAGCTCCACCTCAGTCTGCTGGTCTGTGGATGGGCCAGGGTGAGGCTCAGAGAAGCCGATTTCACCTGCTGGGGCCTGGCCTCAGGACCTGAACTTTGCCAAACCCCAGGATCAACCTATTTCCCTTTCTACAGGAACCAAAGTAAGTTCGGAGTAAAGACCCTGTCGGCCGGACGCGGTAGCTCGCGCCTGTAATCCCAGTGCTTTGGGAGGTCGAGGTGGGTGGATCGAGACCAGTCTGAGCAACATGGTGAAACCCTATCGCTACTAAAAATACAAAAATTAGCCAGGTATGGTGGCGGGCACCTGTAACCCCAGCTACTCGGGAGGCTGAGGCAGAAGAATTGCTTGAACCCAGGAGGCGGAGGTTGCACAGTGGCTGAGATTGCACCACTGCACTCCCGCCTGGGCAACAAAGTGAAACTGCATCAAAAAAAAAAAAGATCCTGTCTTGCCTGTAGCTACCTACCCCTCTCCTCTGTTCACAGCTGATCTCAGTAAACCCTTCTGCTAGGCTTGGCCCCTGGGTGCCTGGGGCTCAGCATTTTCCCCCAAACAGCCTAGTGTCCTTTCCATCTCCCAAGCTGGAGTCTGGTTCCCTCCATCTCCTCCTAGGCAAATTTCTACTCATGCTTCAAAACCCTAGCTTTAATGTCCCCTGCTCCTGGAAGTTCCCCTTGTTCCTCCCTCTGATCCAGCCCTGACTCATGGGGCTGAAGGTGTCTGTGTCTGGCTGTATCTCCCCCAGACTGAGGTCTATCATAGAAATCTTTCTTTCTCTTGTTTCTTAGTACTCCTATAATATCGTCCAGGCAGTGACTCAACAAAGCTCACCCAGGAAGGTCCGGGAGATGTACTGGGACACCTGGTTCCCAGAGCGGCTGGTTTCGGACAGGTGGGTCAACTCCCGGTTCAGGATCCGCTTGAACTGGGGCGGAGGGAAGGTGAAGACCGTGATGATGGGGCACCGTGGGCGGAGGCAGGTGAGCTCAGCGATCTGCACCACCTCACCTTGTTGGAGGCCATCTCCCCCACCGAGTGCCGGGTCTGCAGCGTCTCCAACTGATCCAGGCACCAGTCCAGCTCGTCTAGCGTCTCCAATGCCAGCTTTTGCCCCGTGTCCTCTGGGAGCCGAGGCAGTCAGGGGCCTGCCCAACCCCCGCTCAGGGACCCCATGCCTCTCACGCCTTCGTCTCTGCATCTGGACCCTGAAACTGTTCCCACGGGGGCCACCCAGGACTCCTGGACCCCAGTTCCAGATGTGTCCCCCGAGTGCCTGTGTGACCATGAGATCTCTGGGCCTCAGCCTCCTCATCTGTAATATGAGTGTGGTGGGGTCCATCCCCGAGGGCGTTATTGTTTCTTTTTGCAGGGGCGGGGCTACAATTAGCCCCAGTCTAAGGGGCTCATGGAATGGGGAGATCACTATGGAAAGGAAGCTCCCAGCTGTCCTCAGCGGGGGAGGGAAGGAACAGGTACTTTACCTGCAGGCGGAGGGGGCTGATTGCTGGATGAAGGGTTTCCGACGGGTCCCTGCCTGCGGTACAGCAGCCTCAGGCGTGGCTGCTCCGCCCATCTCGCCCCGCCCCCAAGTCCACCAGGCCCCGCCCCTCAAACCCACCTGGAGGCTCCGGAGCCCCAGCCTCAATTTGCAGCCCGCTTTCCGCCAGGCCCCGCCCCTCCCCTCCCACCTTGTCTCTGCCGGCCCCGCCCCGCCCTCTACCTACTTGGCTGCTCCTAGGCATTGCAGGCGGGCAAGGGCCGCCACGTTGCTCCGAACGGTCCGCAGACTGGCCAGGACCTGTTGGGAGGAGGTGGTAGGCGATGGGAAGGAGAGGCCGGATCCGGAGGGGGGTCAGGGCAGGGAGGGCGGGGGACACCCACCTGGGCAAAGGGCGTCACAATCATGTCCTCTCCATGTCTGCGAGGAGACGGGCCATCAGGGAGAGCTCTCTCCCATCTTCCAGCTTTTACCCACACCATATGCCCTCAGCTGAGGGGGTCCTGCTCTCAGGACTTCTCCTCCAGGCGCCTTCTTAGTCCCTGGGGTCCCCTCATGCAACTCTCCCTGAAACCCAGCACAGCCCCTCCAACCATTCGCTCACTTTATCGGCATCTCATAAATGGGGAAACTGAGTCCCAGGGGCAAGTAGGTATTTCCCTTTTCATTATGCCCACTAGGAAGCTCAAATCAAAGTATTTCTTCATTTGCCACTAACTGGCCTTAATGTGGTTTTTTTTTGGAGGCAGAGTCTTGCTCTTTCTCCCAGGCTGGAGTGCAGTGGTGCCATCTCGGCTCACTGCAACCTCTGCCTCCTGGGTTCAAGCGATTCTCGTGCCTCAGCCTCCTGAGTAGCTGGGACTACAGGCGTGAGCCACCACACCTGGCTAATTTTTGTATTTTTTAGGTGTGACAGGGTTTCACCATGTTGGCCAGGCTGGTCCTGAACACCTGACCTCAGGTGATCCGCCCACCGTGGCCTCCCAAAGTGTTGGGATTACAGGCGTGAGCCACTGTGCCCAGCCAACCTTAATGTTTTTGGATTACCACCCCTACCCCAGCAAAAGGCCAAGTTCTCTACACACTTGATTGAATAAATGAGCTGTCTGGCAAACTCCTACTTAAACTTCAAAACCTTCCTTAAATGGCTATTTGAAGGAGCTTGCTGAATAGAGGAACAAAGGAAGGAGGGAGGGTAGAGGCGGTGTCATCCCACCAGCCCCAGACTCACAGGTCGCTGGCCACAGAGGAGTTCCGAGACATGGCCTTGGGCGAGAGTTCATAGTCGCTATCTGAGCGGTACAGGAAGGACTCGCGCCGCTGGCTGTGCGGGACTGGAGCCTGCATAACCCGGCCCAGGCCAGGGCTGGACTGAGGGTCCAGGGCCCTCCTCCCGCACGAGAGCCCATTTTCCAGGTCAAAGCTGAAAGGAGAGAAGGCATGGTCAGAGACGAGGGTCATGACAACTGGGTGCCGGGTCGTGGCCACCTTGCCTGGTGCGTCCTCCCTGGGGCTGCTTGGCAGTCAGGCAAGTGTGGTTTCCAGCCTTTTCACCTGCCCCTAGCTACACCCTCAGGAACCCTGTACCCCTCACACTTTGGTCTTTGAGTCTACCCTGGACTCCAGGACCTCAGTTCCAGATCTTCCTCAAAGTGGCTGTGTGGCCATGGACAGGTACTGACTTTCTCTGGACTTCAACCACCCTGTTTCTTTTATTTTTTTTCTCTCTTTTTTTCTTTCTCGTTCTTTCTTTCTCTCTCTCTCGCTGTACCTTTCTTTCTTTTCTTTTTTTCTTTTTTTTTTTCTGACAGGGCCCCACTTTGTCACCCAGGCTGCAGTGCAGTGGTGTGATCCTAGCTCACTGCAGCCTCAATCTCCTAAGCTCAAGCATCCTCCAGCCTCAGCCTCCTGAGTAGCTGAGACTACAGGAGCATGCCCCAACACTCGGCTAATTTTTAAATTTTTTGTAGAGACCAGGTCTCACTATTTTGCCCAGGCTGGTCTTGAACTCCTGGCCTCAAACAATCCTCCCACCTCCGCCTCCCGAAGTGCTGGGATTACAGGAGTGAGCCACCACACCCGGCCTCCCCGTTTCTTTTTTTTCTGTTTTTTGGGGTTTTTTTGAGATGAAATATCGCTCTGTTGCCTGCACTGGAGTGCAGTTGTCCACGCTGGAGTGCAGTGGGGGCACGATCTCGGCTCACTGCAACCTCCACCTCCTGGGTTCAAGCAATTTTCTTGCCTCAGCCTCCCAAGTAGCTGGGATTACAGGTGCGCACCACCACGCCCGGCTAATTTTTTTTTCTTTTTTTTTTGAGACAGAGTGTCACTCTTGTTGCCCAAGCTGGAGTGCAATGGCACAATCTTAGCTCACTGCAACCTCTACCTCCTGGGTTCAAGCGATTCTCCTGCCTCAGCCTCCCGAGGAGCTGGGATTACAGGCGTGTGCCACCACGCCCAGCTAATTTTATATTTTTAGTAGAGACGGGGTTTCTCCATGTTGGTCAGGCTGGTCTGGGATTCCCGACCTCAGGTGATCCGCCCGCCTTGGCCTCCCAAAGTGCTGGGATTACAGGCGTGAGCCACTGTGCCCGGCCAAATTTTTGTATTTTTACTAGAGACGGGGTTTCACCGTGTTGGCCAGGCTGCTCTTGAACTCCTGACCTCGTGATCTGCCCGCCTCGGCCTACCAAAGTACTGGGATTACAGGCATGAGCCACCGTACCCGGCCTCCCCTGTTTCTAACATGTGCTTGATGTAGCCCATCCCTGAGAGCTCTTTGAGGGGGTTACAACCGAACATCCAAAGACTGCGACTGGATGACCATATTGCAAAGGGACAAACTGAGATCTAGCTCACATGGTGGACACGTGGACTGGAAACAGCTTCTTGGGCTCTTCTACCTGGAGGAGGCCGGGGTTCTGCCTAGCTCCTGCGTGCGCCTTAGTCTAGAGAGACCCCACTCCCAGCCACCTTGACCACATCCTTGGCTACCTGCCACGCCCCCAGCGTTCCAGGCTCCACCCTCAGCCCATAAGGCTCCACCCCACGGCCGTCGACCACGCCCCCAGCTAGGCGGGTCCTGCTGTAGGCTCCCCCACTCCTCCACTTCATCTTCACCCTGAACGTTCCGCCTGTTCTCTTCCACCTCCGGGTCTTTGCACAGGCCGTGCTCTCTGCCCGGAGCAGCCTCCTCCCTCTCCACACTACCTGTCCCGTTCTACCCTCAAACCCTGTCTTTCCTTCTGGCCACACCCTCTTGCCCCTCCTCTTTGGGGTCAGAGGTCACAGAAAGGGCGTAGGGCAAGAACTGGGGCGCTAGAGAAGGCGGTGACCTGGAGGTGGGGTTTTCAAGAAGGGCAGGCGGAAGCGGCACCGACAGGAAGACAACGGGGACCGCCCGAGACTCGCTCCCGGCCGAGGGCCAGTGTCCGGCTGGTCCCAGCCATGACTTTTGGGTCAAAGGTCATCGTATCCCCGTCCACGAGCTGGGTTGGCACCCCCGCGTAGGCTCAGATCTGGGTAGAGGTGGGGGATTTGGCAGCATTCGGTCCAAGTATGACCGGGTCTGAGTTGGGTTTGATCACGTCGAATTGGACTTGGTCTCGAAGAGTTCGTTCGATGAGTTCGGGAGAATTCGGCTAAGTCCGATTGAGCTCGGGAGAGTTCGGATAAGTTCGAGCTTGCTCGCCTAAGTCCGGTTACGCTCGGTCTGCTTCGAACAAGTCCGGGTGACGCTCGGGCCGGGTCGGGCATGTTCGGTCACGTCCGGCTACACGGGGGCTAGTTCGGGCATCTCCGACTAAGACCGGCCGCGCTCGGCCTGTTCCGTCCGACTCCAGCGGGTTTAGCAGCACCGGGATGAACCCCATGGCCAGCCGAGGGGGCGGGGCTTCTTAACCCTTCCTTGGCCAGTCTGGGGTGCGCCGTGGGCGCTGTGGCGCAATGGGAGACGCTCTTAGGGGCGGACTGGAGGCGGCGGATAACCCAGATCTGCCCCTCGAGGGGGAGGCATGCGGATCGCGACCCCCTACCCCTCTCTCAGCTCTCCCCAAGGGTTCCAGAAAAGCTCGTCTATGGACAAATAGGGAAACTGAGGCCAGGAGCGGCCACAGGGCGTGCAAATCCGGATCCTGGGCGCGGAGGGTTAAGAGCTGGGCCCGGGTTTTCTTGGGGCGGGGGAGGCTGTTTTTCTTTCTGCTCTAAACTTAGCCGGGAGCGGCGGGGTCAGGCTGTGGTTCCATGACGCGGGCGGTGCGGGGGTAGGGCCCCCCGGCTGTGGGAACAGCGCGGCTGCCCATTGGCCAGGGGGGTAAACTGAGCCAGGGAGACTCGGACTTGGGTTCGGGTCCGGCCTGCGCGGGGCCCGCCCTCGTTCATCCTCACTTCTGAGTACCCGCGACGCGCCCTCGACGTCCCTGCGCTCTCTCTAGCGCCTTCAAAAGGGAACGTGCTTCACTAGTGTTTGGTGCCCCGAGGTCGCTCTCCAGGACACGGAACCCCCACTCTCCCACTCCCTGGTTGAAATGGAACCACCAGGAACCACGGTCATACCTTCTCCCTCCAACCCCAGCTATGACCTTGCAGAGGGACCTCCCCTCTCAGCCTTTGGGTACCAAACTTACCAAGTGGGTGCCAATTCGGCGCGGACCAAGCGCAGGATGCCAGCCACAGTCGGCGCCCACAAGCGCCACTCCAAACCCCAGCCTTGCCCCCATCCCTCCCCATGAGGTCACAGTCGTTTCTGGAAAGGCAGGGATTCGAACCCAGAGGGGTGGACCGAGTGCTTAGAGGATGCAGCGCAAGCAGCTGCCGGGCGCAGGCGCGCGCTCAGCCTGGGACTCCCGAACGCCCTGCCTCGAAAACCCCCTCAATTCAGGTCTTCCTCCGTGGACACCCAGAGTTCATTGTGAGGCCCCCAGGGCATCTCTTTGCTGGCACTGGGACAGGATGCTGGTGGGAGGGGGCACCAAGGGGAGGAGTGCCCCTTCCCCCTCTTCCCACTGCCAGGACGCACAGCCTGCCTGCCCCAGGCCGGCGAGGGTCAGGAGGAGACGTGAGCCTCAGCCCGTCCCACTCTGGGCCTCACAGCTGGAAGGAGACAGACGGCTGGTCCCCTGGGCCTATATCCAGGCGGCGGGTGGAGACAGGCAGAGACAGAGAGAGACAGAGTCACCAACTGCGAGACAAAAGTAGGGTAGGGTAGGGTAGAGGGAGAGAGATACAGAGAAAGCGAGGGAGAGGCAGAGCGTCCATGCCCTGACTCTGGCCCCGGCCCCAGCTGTCCCTGCCCTTGTCCCTGTCCCTGCCCTTCCCACCTCCACACCGGGCGTCCCGGTGACCCCGCCAGGCCCTCTGTCCAGCCTCACCACAGCGGATGGGCCACCGTGAAGCGCCGCTGCAGGCGGATGCTCTGATTCACCAAAAGCTTCCTGAAGAGCCCGGGGGAGCCGCGCGGGGATCCCCGAGGGGAGCCGGGTCCCGGGACCGGGGCGGGCGCGGGGGGGCCCTGCATCGCCAGGACTGCGTGGAGGCTGGACCGAGCGCCGGCTGCGCGGGACCTTTTCTGGACAGCTGCGGGGGCGGGGCCCAGCGGGGAGGGGGCAAAGGGCGCATCGGCCCCGCCTCGCGGCCGGCGGCTCCCTGACGACCCCCGGGACAAACGGGGAAACTGAGGCACAGAGTCAGACGCAACTCTCTGCTCCTTTCTTTCTTTTTTTTTTTTTTTTTGAGACAGGATCTCGCTGTGTTGCCCAGGCTGGAGTTCAGTGGCACAGTCCTAGCTCATTGCAGCCTCAACCTCCTGGGCTCAAGGGATCCTCCTACCTCAGCCTCCCGAGTAGCCGGGACTACAGATGCACACCACCACGCCCGGGCTAATGTATTTTCTGGAGAGATGGGGGGGGGGGTCTCCTTATGTTGCCCAGGCTGGCCTCGAACTCCCGGACTCAAGTGATCCTCCTGCCTCAGCCTCGCAAAGTGCTGGGATTATAGGTGTGAGCCATTGCGCCTGGCCCAACTGCATTTCTTTAGGGGGCTGCCCCTAAGATCTCAGAGCCTGGATCTTACTCAGCCTTCCTCTGTACGCCCCTGGTTAGTGCAGCTTGCTGGGCCAATAACTGCTAAAAAGTGTAGAATGAGGGAGTCAGAAAGCAAGGTGCCCAGAGAAACAGCTGTCCTGCCTTCCATTATTGAGGGCATCACCGAGGTATAGAGTTTGCCAATGTCCGATCCCACGCAATGTTTCTAATCCTCCTCCGCCCATTTTCCAGATGGAGAAACTGAGGCCCAGCACCACCAAACAGCGCACCAGAAACTACAAACCCTTAATCCTTTGCCAAGTGGGGAAACTGAGGCTTCCATGGAAGCGGTCATGGGCATGGGTCTTTGTTGCAGAAAGCGAGACCCAAACTCAGGTCCCCGTCTCCCAGCACCCCTCCACGCGAGTCCCCACGTGATCCCCCACCTGCTCTGACATTCCCCAGGCCCTGTCTCTGGATGCCTTCACCTCTCCTGCTGTCTCCTCCTAGACAAACATCCGCACATCACCTCTGCCAAGTCTTCTGTCCTGCGAAGCCTCAGCCGCCCACCCCTGCCCTCTGAGGGACCTCACTGTCCCAGGACTGGGGGGGGGGCCTCTGGTGTCTGGGAGGATTCCCAGAGTCTGTACCAGGTGCTCTACCCTTGGAATGCTGGAGTCAGGCTGGCCTTGTTCCACTTTACAGAAAAGGAAACCAAGGCTTAGCATGTGTCACACAAGGAGGAGGGACCTAGAAACAGCCATGTCACAGGCAGAGGCCCAGGGGACCTCCCAGCAACTGAGGCCTGATCGTGCCCCTTGCTGGGCCTTCCCCCCCGGGGTGGCTGCCTCAGTCTTGGTGTCCCCAGACATGGTACCCATGTTTCTGGCAGTCCTGGAGAAGCCCGTTGATCAGGGATCCCATAGGAGATCCTGAGGCAACCATGCTATGGCCAGATACATGAGAGTCTCCCCATTCTACAGATGAGAAAACAGTGGCTCAGAGGAGGAGTCACACAGCCCAGAAAGACAGAGAGCCTCAGGTATCTGGCCAGGAAGCCCCCCTAACCCCCGCAGTCTTGCAACCAGACACCTGGTGGGAACCAGACCTCGCTGTCCCCAAGACAAAAATACCATCGTTGTCTGCTGGGGCCAGACCTAATTATAGCCATCCCTAGGGGACACAGGCTGCTAGGATTGGCCTTGTGGGGACACTGGAGCCAAGGTCTCAGCAGTCTTGACACCACCTCCCCGCCACTGTGAGAGAAGTGACAATAGTTACATGTCCCCAAGGAGAAACCGAGGCACAGAGATTCAGCCCCTCCCCCAAAATCACAGACATAAAATAGGAGGCTAAGACTAAACAAAATGATATAAACTGAGTGCTTCAAAAACATGCAGCACTCAGCCAACAGCAGTGAAGGGAAAAGTCAATGGATTTTCAGACGAAACCTACAAAGTGTGGACTACTATTCCCATTTCAAGGATGGGGTTACTGAGGCACAGAGAGGCACAGTCATTTGCCTAAGGACACACAGCCATAAGGTGCAAGACTGGGGTCATCTGCACCCGGGCAGGCGGTGTTCTTCCCAGCCTGGGTCCTCCCGCACTGGATGCGTTAACTCATTTCATCCCCTCTGTAGTCCCAGGGGCGAGTCTCACATTAATATTTTATCAGTAGTTTTACTATTAATGTTTCATTCATATATTTAATTTTAAATATTTTATTAACAGTTCTAACAGGAAGGTGTTAATTAATAGCTGTTTGGATGGAGAAAGAGTCACTGCAAGGGGTGGCCACAGAGCCAGGACTCAGCATTCAGAGCCTGGCTCCTACCTGGCCCTGGGAGGCTCTCCAAGCCCCGCTGGGTAAGGGACAAAAGCTGAAAGAGGTTTGGACAGAAGCACCCCTACCCTGACTCCATCCCTGCATTACTGCATCTCCTGTAGAGGTGCCCAGTAGTCTCTGGTGCCTCTATTATTTTATTTTATTTTATTTACGTATTATTATTATTTTTTGAGACAGAGTTTTGCTCCTGTTGCCCAGGCTGGAGTGCAATGGCGCAATCTTGGCTCACTGAAACCTCTGCTTCCTGGGTTCAAGCAATTCTCCTGCCTCAGCCTCCCAAGTAGCTGGGATTACAGGCATGTGCCACCATGCCAAGCTAATTTTTTTTTTTTTTTTTTTTTTTTTTGTATTTAGTAGAGACGAGGTTTCACTATATTGGTCAGGCTGGTCTGGAACTCCTGACTTCAGGTGATCACCTGCCTCGGCCTCCCAAAGTGCTGGGATTACAGGCGTGAGCTACTGTCCCCGGTCTTACTTTTTTGAGACACAGTTTCACTCTGTCGCCCAGGGTGGAGTGCAGTCGTCCAATCTTGGCTCACTGCAACCTCCACCTCCCGGGTTCAAGCGATTCGCCTGCCTCAACCTCCCAAGTAGCTGGGATTACAGGCATCTGCCGCCATGCCCAGCTAATTTGGTATTTTTAGTAGAGACAAGGTTTCACCATGTTGGCCAGGCTGGTCTTGAACTCCTGACCTCAGGTGATCCGCCTGCCTCAGTCTCCCAAAGTACTGGGATTTGAGCCACTGTGCCCATTCTGATGCCTTTAGCACACCACTGCCTCAATTTCCCCCATTTGAATGTCCCTTCTCTGGGCAGGCACTTTTCTCCACTGCCCACCAAGTGGCCCCAGAGAGATTTTTTAAATGGGTGTTTTTGCCCATTTTACAGATGACTGAACTGAGACGTGGAGAGAGGAGATGACTTGCCCAAGTCCCCACGGAGGAGTCAAGCAGAATGAGCAGGATGGGGGCCGAGTCACATGTGTAGATGCTCAAATGGGTCAAATCACACACTCCTTTGCTGCAGACCCTCCCATGGCCCCCTCATTGCCCTCAGATCTGAATTCACACCTCCCCAGAGGTCCCATGTGGCCCATCCCCACCTCACTTCTCTTGACTTACACTGTTCCAGTCTCTCCCCACTCCTCACTGTTCCCTGAATCAGCCAGGCTTATTTCCACCCCATGGCCCTTACCTGAATGCTTGTCGCCTGCTGATGCTTTGTCTTTTGGGTTACAGTTAGAGAGTCACCTCCTCCGAGAAGCCCTCCCTGACTAGCCAGGTAAATGCCTCAGAGCACCCTCCAGCCATGGGTACAACTTCACATTTATTGTCATGATTATTTGCCTGTGAGTCTCTGGAGAGCAAGGCCAGGTCTGCCTTGTTCCCTGCTGTTCCCTCAGTACTTGGCACTTAGTAGATGCTTAGTAAATGCTTGTAGCGGCCAGGTGTGGTGGCTCATGCCTGCAATCCCAGCACTCTGGGAGGCCACGGTGTGGGATCACTTGAGTTCAAGAGTTTGAGACCAGTCTGGCCAACATGGCGAAACTGTCTCTACTAAAAATACAAATATTAGCCAGGTGTGGTGGTGGGCACCTGTAATCCCAGCTACTGGGGAGGCTGAGGTAGGAGAATCACTTGAATCCAGGAGGCAGAGGTTGCAGTGAGACAAGATTGTGCCACTGCACCCATCCTGGGCAACAGAGTGAGAGACTCCATCTAAAAAATAATAAATAAATAAATAAATAAATGCTTGTAGCATAAACAGAGAGCCTCTCCTTCCATCCTCCAGCCACACTGATCCGTTTTCAGCTCCTCACATGCCTGATCCTCTTGAGTCTGAGGCTTTACACATTCTGTTCCTTCTACTTAGAATACCCTTCTTGCACTCACCCTAGCTGACCTCTTTCCTCCTGCAGGCTAAGCTCAAATGTCACTTCTCCCAAGCAGTCCTCCCTGACTCCCACCCCACTGCTGGGTCTGGAGCCTCCTCTGGGCTTGTTCTCTGATCTTTCCCCATCAACCTGTGCCTTCTCCACCTGGTATGAGTGTCTCCACCATCAGCCTTAGGGGACACAGCTTCTTGTCCATGGTTGTGTCTCCAACACAGGGCCTGCCATCCAGTAGGTGCTTAAATGCCTTGTCAGCAAAATGCTTAGACCCTCCCATACCCCTGTGATCCATCTGGGGCTGTGGGGAAGCACATTCCCCCAACAGTTTCTAGGGCTGGGTAAAGAGCCACAAGCTGGGGACCCAGTGTGTACCAGGCTCAAACACAGAATAGTCATCTCTCTGATGAGGAAGCTGAGGCTCCGGGAGGCACCACGGCTTGCTCAATACCACACAGCAGGTTGGCCTTGGGGCTTGGCCTTGAACTCAGTTTCTCTGGGCTTCCCCCTGGGGTGAACCCCTACCCTCATATCAGCACAGAGAAGCACAGTGGGCCACATTGCATGCTCATCCACATATGTGTGACTGCAGTGCATACGATGCGCAGAACGATGTGTGTGTGCACACACACGTGCACAGGGACACTCAATCCACCGCTCCTGCCTCCCAGAGCCAAGCGGGGGCTTCCCCTAGAAGAGCTCATACCAAGGCTCTGTTTGTTCTTTCTTGAAAATGGAAAATCATGAGTCACCAGAAGGGATGGGGCAGGAGGAACTAGAAGCCGGGGCGGGAGAAGGGGCTCCTGGGTCACCTGAGAACAGCTCCAACCCCTCTGGGCTGTGGGAACCATATACCCCAGATGCCTCCCAGGCTGCTGGAGGGCCAGGCTGGGGGCCAGAGGCCAGGCTTGCTGATGGAGTCAGAAGCCAGTGGCCCCTAGGGGGTCCATGCACCAGGACGCAAGAAAGCCAAGCTCCAGAGCAGGGAAGCAACCCATCCAAGGCCACCCAGCCTGGACTGAAACCTGGGACTCTGGTCCTGCTGACTTGGTTCCCCCTCCAACCTAAGGAGGGCTTGGAGTTCCTGGACCCTCCTCCCTGGCCCTGGAGCCTCCACCTGGTAGCTGGAGACCCTCATGTAGGGCCCCCTGAGGATTCTACATTACCTTTCTATGAGTCTCTTCTGTCTCTGTCCTAACCCCACCCCACTCAACTTACACGAAACAGGAGAAGCAGCCCCTCCTTACTTAAGTGAAAGAAACTTCCTGTGCACGAGCTTCCCAAGGGACTTCTCTTCCTCCTACAGGGGAGCAGGGTGGGGTGAGGGAGTGGGGGCGGGGGAGGTAGCAAGAGAAGGCTCCTCCCCCCAACACTGGTGGCAGCCTGCCCTGGCTCTTATATATCTATGATATATTAAACAGGCCGGGTGCTGTGTCTCACACATGTAATCCTAGTACTTTGAGAGACTAAGGCGGGAGGATCACTTGAGGCCAAGAATTCAAGACCAGCCTGGGTAACATGGCAAAACCCCGTCTCTAGCAAAAATACAAAAATTAGCCAGGCGTTGTGATATGCCCCTGTAGTCCCAGCTACTCAAGACTGAGGTGGGAGGATCGCTTGAGCTGGGAGGCGGAGGTTGCAGTGAGCCATGATCAAGACACTGCACTTCTACCTGGGCAACAGAATGAGACTCTGTCCCAAAAATAAAAACGTGTGTGTGTGTGTGCGCGTCTCTGTGTGTGTGTATTTATATCCAAGCACCCCAGGGTTACCTCGGGTGCTTGAGGTGGTCACAAACTTCCCCCACAGGCCTGCGGACATTCCACAATCCCGAAAACCTTCGGACCCCCAGCTGTGTTAGCACAAGGACAGTCACTCAGCCACACACCTACAGGCACCACAAGGGGAGACACACCGGCACACCCACAACTACCTGGGACACATGGAATCATACCCAAGCATGAACGTACAGGAGCACCCCAAACACATCTGGTCACCCCAGTCTCACGCGCGCGCGCACACACACACACACACTCTTTCAGTCCCAACCGCACGTGGGCACACCCGGTCACACAGACCCACAAGCCATGATGACACCAGCACCCTCAGCTCCACCCCTACATAGAAATAGCTTTTTCCTTCCAGGCGCCAGCCTCAACCAAGCAGCAGAGACCCCCGCCCCCTGGAGAAGCAAGGACCCTCCCCCACTCCCGCCAGGCCCCGCGCGCCCCTCCCCCGCGCTGCAGGAGGCCCCTGCCCCAGCCACCTACCGCCTGCAGGAGGAAACGGGCCAGGAGAGCCGAGACTTCCTGAGCTCGGGCCGCGGGCTCAGGTCGCTCTCGCGGCAGCCCGCGGACTTGTCCGGATCCGAATAGAAGCGCTGTTGGATGCGGATGGGGCGCCGGGGTTGCCGCCACAGGTGCTTCGGGGCTCTGGTCATGCTGTGGCGGCCGCGAGAGCGACTCAACCTGCTGCACGCCTCTGCCCCTTCGCCGACCCCCAGGTTCTCCATGCTCCAGAGAAAGGGGTCTGGGATAGCAGAGAGCAGGACTCGTCCCCGTGAGCGGGCGCCGGGGAGCGTCTGCTCCCGGGTCCGGCCCAGGGCCGGGAGTGGAGGCGACAGCGAGGAGCTGTCCGCGCCGGAGGTGCTGAAGCGGTAGAAGGTGGAACAGGGGCTCAAGGTGGGGCCGACACCGAGGAGCTGTCGATGCCCAGATGGTGCTGAAGGGTAGAACAGGGGAGAAGAACGTGGCGAGGGGGTGTTGAAGCTAGGGGCTTAAGAGACCCCCCCTCCACCAGCCCCGAAAACTGTCTGCCGTCCCCTATAGCGCTGCATGGAAAAGAACCAAGACAAGGACTTGGAGTGGAGAAGACAGAAATTGTCCACTGATCGCTGCTAAATGGAGGGCAGGGAGACAGGGTCTCAGGAGACCCCCGGAGCCGAGACGCTGTGCCTCGCACCGTGTTGAAAGAGAAAAAGGTAGCTTTGGGTTCTCCGGGTGGATGAGACAGCGAAGAGCTGTCCGCGACCTGATGGTGCTGAAGGCAGGGGAGGGAGACCGGGGTTCAGGAGCACCCCCAGACCAGGGCGTCATCCGCCCAGAAGGTGCTGAAACATGAGCAGTGACGGTCCCTCAACCTTCCCCAGCAACAATGGCAACAAGGAGTCTGGAAGCAGTCAAGGTTCTGGTCTTCGGAGGTACGTACAGATAGCAGTCTTTCTGCCAAGCCCAGGAAGGTAGGCTCCGCGGTTCAGCCCCAGAAGGGGTCTCTTTGGAGCCCTAAAACCTCCACCCATGCCAGGCAGGGATATGAGAAGGACAGGGAAATTGGCAAGGCTGTGACAGGGCTCCCATGTCTGGGATGGGCACACAGAGGCTACCTCTGGCCAGAGCTCCAAACAGCTACCAGTAGGGATGTGCAAAGAGGGGAATTCAGGTCTCTCTAAGAAACATCCTAGTTCTGCTTCTAAGACCCTCCCCACCCCAAAGCCATGCTGCAGCTGAATTGGGGGAGGACTGGCAGAAAACCCACCTTTTGTAGAAGCTCAGGACAGGCAGGAGGAGTATCTATGAGACTCTCGTGCTTTTAAAGCCACACCAACACTCAGACCCTCAGTGGAAATGGCAGGATCTCATTCGCCCTGAGAAAGGCCCAGGCCCCACCTCACAGCCACGATTCCTGCCCTCAAACCCCAGGCCTGCCCCTCCCTCCCAGTTCTGGAAACTCAAGTCCCCACCCACCAGGCATCTTAGTCTCAGGGGTAATTTCCTGGGAAGTGCAAGGATGGGTGAGAACATTTTCCATCATGGTTAACTGAAGTAGGCATGAACAGCAGCAGGGCTGGGTGGGTGAATGTGGTGCAGAAAGAGGTGAGATTTTGTACTCCCAGGGTCATGACTTGGTGGAGGCCTCCTGTGGGCTCTGGGCTTGGGCAGGGAGGCATTTAGGGCCATTAGGGTGCCTCTTGCTGCATCAGATTTGGGAAGAGCCCCGATGTTTTTGGAAGTCTCAGAAGCACTCAACAATGTCTTTCCCATGGAGACCATCTCCCAGTGACCCCAGCCATGTCCCCAGGTTGGAGAAAAGGAAAACATTTGGGCCAGGATGTCAGACAGACTGAATTCAAGCCCCAGTACCATCATGTCTTGCTGTGTGATGCATGACAAATGACTCCCTCTCTATTCTATGCTTGGGTGGTTCAGTCCCTGTTCTCCACCCCCCCACCACCCCCAAGAACTGACTGTGGGAGACAACTTGGCTCAATGGTGAGGGACATGGTCACTGGCTGGCTCTGTCACTTCCCCTCCCAAAGCCTTTTTTTTTTTTTTAATATTCTGGAAAAGAGGAATAATAATGGTGTCTCCAACTCTTGGCATCATTGCAAGAACTAAAAGTGATGCCAGATGTAAAGGGTCTGAGACCAGGAGCTGTGTATACCGGTGCCCCCTCTCCCCAGCTCCTGCTAGCATCCACCAACAACTGGTGTGTCTAGTTTGTTTGTTTGTTTGTTTGAGATGGAGTCTCACTGTGTCACCCAGGCTGGAGTGCAATGGTGCAATCTCAGCTCACTGCAACCTCTGCCTCCCAGGTTCAAGTGATTATCCTGCCCCAGTCTCCCAAGTAGCTGGGATTACAAGCACTAGCCACCACACCCAGCTAATTTTTGTATTTTTAGTAGAGACGCAGTTTCCCCATCTTGTCCAGGCTGGTCTCGAACTCCTGACCTCAGGTGATCCACCCGCCTCGGCCTCCAAAAGTGCTGGGATTACAGGCGTGAGCTACCACGCCCAGCCCCGGTGGTGTGTCTGCTTTGTAAATGTCATCCAAATCTCCTCACTTCTCTCCAGCCCATGGCTCCCACCCTGGTCCAAGCACCAGTATCTCCTGCCCAGACACTGCCCACGCCTCCTTCCTAGTCTCCTTGGTCTCCTTCCATTCCTATCCCTGACACTCAATGCTCCACAACAGCAACCACGGGGAATTTTTTAATGCCAATATTGACCAACTCTCTCTCTGGAAAACACACCTCTCACTCTCCAGGGCACCCCCATGAGGTCTGATGTGTGGTTTCAGCTCCTGCCTGCTTCCCGGGGCTCCCCTCCCACCCTCCAGCCACAATGATCTGTTTTCAGCTCCTGACACACCTGATCCTCTTGAGTCTGAGGCTTTATACATTCTGTTCCTTCTGCTTGGAATGCCCTTCCCTGCACTCCCACTGGTTGACTTCTCTTCATCCCTCAGGCTAAGGATTTGTTTTGCTGTTTTTTGTTTGTTTGTTTGTTTGTTTTGTTTGTTTTGAGACAGAGTCACCCAGGCTGGAGTGCAGTGGTGCGATCTCAGCTCACTGCAAGCTCTGCCTCCCGGGTTCACGCCATTCTCCTGCCTCAGCCTCCTGAGTAGCTGGGACTACAGGCACCCGCCACCACGCCCGGCTAATTTTTTTGTATTTTTAGTAGAGACGGAGTTTCACCATGTTAGCCAGGATGGTCTTGATCTCCTGACCTCGTGATCCACCCACCTCGGCCTCCCAAAGTGCTGGGATTACAGGAGTGAGCCACCGCACCCAGCCTGTTTTTATTTTTTTAAGACGGTGTCTTGCTCTGTCACCCAGGCTGGAGTGCAGTGGTGCAACCTCGGCTCACTGCAACCTCGGCTCACTGCAACCTCCACCTCCCGGGTTCAAACAATTCTGCTCCTGAGTAGCTGGGACTACAGGTGCGCTCCACAACTAATTTTTGTATTTTTAGTAGAGACAGGGTTTCACCATGTTGACCAGGCTGGTCTCGAACTCCTGATCTCAAGTGACGGACCGGCCTTGGCCTCCCAAAGTGCTGGGATTACAGGCATCAGCCACCATACCCAGGCCCTCAGGCTAAGTTTAAATGCCACTTCTCCCAGGTAATCCTCCCTGAGTCCCCTCCATGCGAGGTCAGGAGCCTCCTCTGGGCTCCTCTGGTCTTCTCCATCACAGCATGATTACTTTGTCTTGTCTCTGCCTGGTATGATCTGACTCCACCATCAGCCTGTGGGCACCTCCTTGTGCATGGCTGTGTGCCCGCTGTGTGCCCACTGTGTGCCCAGTACAGGGCCTGGCACACAGTGGGTGCTAACTTAATAAATGCTTTCTGGATAAGGTCAAGAAGGGTTCAGATGGACGAACTGCTCTTCCTCTCCTGGGGCCGGCCCCTTTAATCCCCATCAGCCTTCTCACCTATCTGGGACCACGCTGTCTTTTCTCTGTCCCTTAAGCCTCAGTGGTGAACACCACATGGGTACTGGGCTCGACCTCTCCAGGTGGCACAAGGTGGCCCAGCAGCGATGGCAGCAATGGGGTCCCCGAGAAGCCTCTCCGGATGATACCACCACCAAGGGGGCTCACAGGGGCCAAGCCAGAATCCACCAACTCCCAGACCCACTGGAAGAAACCAGAAAGACACGAGCAAGTTCTTGGTCATGGGACCTCTCTAGGACCCTGAAATGCCCTCACCCAGACACCTGGACTGGCCCAGAGAGCTGTATCTCAGTCCTACTCTCCTGAATGAATTTACCTCTCTGAGCTTCAGTTTCTTCATCTGTGAAGTAGGGATCTCAAACGTGGGGGGATATAAATAGTGCCTGGTCCGGGCCAGGCGCTGTGGCTCGTGCCTGTAATCCCAGCACGTGAGCCACTGTGCCCGGCCGAGACCCTGTCTCTAAAAATAAAAATAAATAAAACAGTATGTTTATTTTTATAACATATTATATGCTATATAATGCTATTTATTATAATGCTATGCACCATAATGATATTCTATCATATATTTTTTCTTACATTTGAGATCCCAATATATTATTTATTAAAATATAAAAGTAAGGCCCAGCACAATGGCTCATGCCTGTAATCCCAATACTTTAGGAGGCCAAGGAAGGTGGATCACAAGGTCAGGAGTTCGAGACCAGCCTGGCCAATATAGTGAAATCCCGTCTCTACTAAAAATACGAAAATTAGCCGGGTGTGGTGGCACGCGCCCGTAGTCCCAGCTACTCAGGAGGCTGAGGCAGGAGAATCACTTGAACCCGGGAGGCGGAGGTTGCAGTGAGTGGAGACCACACCATTGCACTCCAGCCTGGGTGACAGAGCAAGACCCTGTCTCAAAAAAAAAAAAAAAAGTAAAACAATAAAACATGCAGTAAATAAGCAAATGAATAATAACGATAGTACTAATGGCTAACATTTTCCACACAATCACCGCGTATAAATGCTGTTCCAATAGTACATGGATGGGCTCATGAAGGCATAATGAAGCCATTTAGCACCATTATTTCCATTTAACAAAGGAGGAAATGAAGGCTCAGAGGTTAAGTAACTAGAGCCCAAGGTTGCAATTCGTAAATAAAAGCAGTTCTGAGCTTCAGTGCTGAGTTCCTTGAAGGAAGGACTGAATGGGAGAAACTAAATGAGATGCTGTTTCCAAGCAGGCTCTGGGTAAATGCTGGATACATTTTAAGAACAGGCAGAATCAGGCTGAACGGATGCGTTGGGAGTGTGAGCTCTTCAGTGCAACAGATCTGGGTTCAATCCAGGCCACATGGTCTAGGGCAAGCGGGCCTCAGTTTGCCCATCTGGGAAATGGAGACGAAAGGGGTAGGAATCCCTCAGAGGTGTTGATGATCAAACAATGGGAGCCACGTGCATCAGACACAGGCTGTGTGCTGTCCGCGGTGCTAACCCCAGAATGGGGCACAAAACTGGAACTCACAGCTTTGGGGTAAGGGGATCAGAGAAGACAAATGTGGAGATGGGAGAGGTGGGGTTCAAAGAGATGGCCCAGTCTTCCCCTACTGTCCTCCTGAGCCTCACCAATGAGCCTATCTCCACCACCAGTCTGAGCATTAAAACTGGGAAACTGGCCAGGCGCGGTAGCTCACGCCTGTAATCCCAGCACTTTGGGAGGCTGAGGCAGGCAGATCGCTTAAGGTCAGGAGTTCGAGACCAGCCTGACCAACATGGTAAAACCCTGTCTCTACTAAAATACAAAAATTAGCCGAGCATGGTGCTTTGCACCTATAATCCCAGCTACTCGGGAGGCTGAGGAAGGAGAATTGATTGAACCCAGGAGGTGGAGGTTGCAGTGGAAAGATCTGGGCAACAGATCTGGGCAACAGCACTCAGGCTGGAGTGCAATGATGTTGTCTCCGCTCACTGTAACCTCTGCCTCCTGGGTTCAAGTGATTCTCCTGCCTCAGCCTCCCGAGTAGCTGGGACTACAGACACATAGTCCCCATCTCAAAAAATAAAAAAGTAAAAATAAAAACAAAAAAGCTGGGAATCTGCCAGGCATGGTGGCTCATGCCTGTAGTCCCAGCACGTTGGGAGGCTGAGGCCAAAAGTGAGTTCAAAACCAGCATGGGCACCCTGTCGCTACAAAACATTTTATAAATTAGCCCGGTGTGGTGGTACATGTGCCTGTAGTTCCAGCTCCCAAGGAGGCTGAGGCAGGAGGATTGCTTGAGCCCAGGAGGTTGAGACTGCAGTGAGCTATGATTGTGCCACTGCTCTTCAGCCTGGCTTACAAAGGGAAACTGTCACAAAAAAAAAAAAAAAAAATGGGGCTGGGCACGGTGGCTCATGCCTATAATCCCAGCACTTTGGGAAGCCAAGGTGGGTGGATCATGAGGTCAAGAGATTGAGACCAGCCCAGCCAACATGCTGAAACCCCATCTCTACTGAAAATACAAAAATTAGCTGGGCCTGGTGGTGCGCACCTGTAGTCCCAGCTACTTGGCAGGCTGAGGCAGGAGAATCACTTGAACTCGGGAGGCAGAGGTTGCAGTGAGCCGAGATCATGCCACTGCACTCCAGCCTGGTGACACAGCAAGACTACGTCTCAAAAAAAAAAAAAAAAAATGGGGAAACTGAGGTCCAAGACCATGCCGCTAATCAGGACCAGAGCTAGGGCAAAGTGGGGTGGGAGGTAGAGGGTGAGGAGAATGGATGTGAGTTGAACTTGAATTTCTGTGTGTGTAAGGGATGCAGCATAGCTCATTTCCTTGCCTATGAGTTGGGGGTCCTCTGACTCTCATGTTGTGGAGGAAGACATCAAAGCTTGGAGAGAAAATGACCTGCTTGCTGGAAGTCACACAGCTGGGGGCTTGAGCCACGCTCTCCCAGGGGCACCTGAATTTGAAGGCGGAAATGCAAGTGCTTTACAAGAGGCCTCCCTCGGGAGAGTTCCTGGTAGCTGGGAGGGTGTATCGGGAAGGAAGAGGGTGGGGTGTGTGGGGACAGTGAGCACCTCCCAGATGGGAGGCCCCTGAGATGTCAGCTGCTCATTTTCTTTTTTCTTTTCTTTCTTTCTTTTTTCTTTCCTTTTTTTTTTTTTTTTTTTTTTTTGAGATGGAGTCTCACTCTGTCTCCTAGGCTGGAGTGCAGTGGCGCAATCTCGGCTCACTGCAAGCTCCGCCTCCTGGGTTCACACCATTCTCCTGCCTCAGCTTCCCAAGTAGCTGGGACTACAGGCACCCGCCACCATGCCTGGCTAATTTTTTTGTATTTTTAGTTGAGACGGGGTTTCACCGTGTTAGTCAGGATGGTCTTGATCTCCTGACCTCATGATCCACCTGCCTTGGCCTCCCAAAGTGCTGGGATTACAGGCATGAGCCGCCGTGCTCGGCCAAGACAGGGTCTTTCTCTGTCACCCAGGCTGGAGTGTTCAGTGGTGCAGTCTTAACTCACTGCAGCCTTGACCTCCCAAGCTCAAGGATCCTCCTACCGCAGCCTCTCAAGTAGCTGAGATTACAGTCACATACCACAACTCCCAGCTAATTTTTGTATTTTTTGTAGGGACAGGATCTCACTATGCTGCCCAGGCTGGTCTTGAAATCCTGGGCTCAAGCGATCCACAAGCCTCAGCCTCCCAAAGTGCTGGGATTCCAGGCTTGAGCCATGGCGCCAGGCTTGTCTGCCCATTTTCCTGCTGGGAAAACAAGGTTCCAGATGGGAGAACTCCCTGCACACATTTCCATTTGTTCATGTATTCATTGAACACATGCAAAAAAATAGTTCACCTCGTGTTAGGAAGAAAAGAAAACTGGACAAGGGTCTGGGAATGAGGGAGTGGGTCATGTTGCTGGGGTGAGTTAGGGAATTTTCTGAGGAGGTGACTTTGAGCTGAGGCCTGAAAGAGGAGAACGAGCTGGCCAGGAGAAAGCTAGGGGAACAGCATACCAAGCAGAAGGAACAGCATCTGCAAAGGCCCGGAGGTGGCAACAAGTTGGTAGGTTTAAGGAATGGGAGTTGGTAAGCCAGGCACTGTGGCTCACGCCTGTAATTCCAGCACTTTGGGAGGCCGAGGCAGGCAGATCACCTGAGGTCAGTAATTCAAGACGAGCCTGGCCAACATGGTGAAACCCTTGTCTCTACAAAAATACAAAAATTACCTGGGTGTGGTGTTGCGTGCCTGTAAGCCCAGCTACTTGGGAGGCTGAGGGAAGTTAATTGTTTATGCCCGGGAGGCGAAGGCTGCAGTGAGCCGAGGTTGCACTGTTGCACTCTAGCCTGGGCAACAAAGGGAGACTCTATCTCAAAAAAAAAAAAAAAAAAGCCGGGCACAGTGGCTCACACCTGTAATCCCAGCATTTTGGGAGGCCGAGGCAGGCGGATTGCCTGAGTTCAGGAGTTCGAGACCAACCTGGCCAGCATAGTGAAACCCTGTCTCTACTAAAAATACAAAAAAATTAGCCGGGCGTAGTGGCATGGGGCAGTAATCCCAGCTACTTGGGAAGCTGACATAAGGGAATTGCTTGAACCAGGGAGGCGGAGGTTTCGGTGAGCCGAGATCGCGCCACTGCACTCCAGCCTGGGCCACAGAGCAAGACTTTCACCTCAAAAAAAAAAAAAAAAGAATGGGAATTGGGAGCCAAGGGACAGGGTGGAGGGAAGTTCGTTGCTTCAGGCGCTGGGTGAGGACTTGGGATTTGATTCTGGGAGAATGTTGAGGTTTTGAGGAATGTGATCTACTTGGGGATTATAGGAAGCCTGCTGTGGCCGATTTGGGGAACAGGGCCTATCCCTGGGGCAGAGGCTAGACCAGTGGCCAGGTGAGATATGGACCAAAGCAGGGCCTGTGAGTGGATCTGAGATATGTTTTGGGGGCTGAAAGACAGGCCATAGCCACGGGGTGTGAGAAAGAGAAGATTCAAGGGTGCCTGGTGAATTTTTTTTTTTTTTTTTTTTTTGAGATAGAGTTTCGCTCTTGTTGCCCAGGCTGTAGTGCAATGGCACAGTCTCACTGCAACCTCTGTCTCCTATTTTCAAGCAATTCTCCTGCCTCAGACTCCCGAGTAGCTGGAATTACAGGCGCCCACCACCAAGCCCAATTAATTGTATTTTTAGTAGAGACAGGATTTCGCCATGTTGGCCAGGCTGGTCTCGAACTCCTGACCTCAGGGGATCCACCCACCTTAGCCTCCCAAAGCGCTAAGATTACAGGCGTGAGCCACCACACCCGGCCGTGACTGGTGATTATTAAGCATGATTACTTGTTTTTCAGAAAGCCAGGAGTCACACAGTTACCTGGGGAATGGGGCTGCCATTACCTGCATGGGGAAAATTGGGGGGAAGCACCAGGCTTTGAGTAGGTTGCAATTTCCCTGGAGCATCACATGAGTCCCAGATGGAGCCAGTGGAGGCAGCTGAATGTTTAGATCTGGAATTATGGGGGACCTGGCTCAACTGAAGGTGAAACAGACCCAACAGGTCTGGGGGCAGTTGCCAGCATCTGGCTGTTGGTCAGATGCGGGGGTGCTCCCCAGAGCCCTGATTCCTGGGACCCAGCCGGCTATCCCTCCCCCATCTGGAGTGGAATGGGGTAAGGATGGGGCTCCCAGGGACTAGGGATGGGGTATAGGGGGGTGTCCTCTGGTCTCAGCCGCAGCACACATCAACCTGCCACTCCTGATTTTTTATCTTTTATTTTTGAGACAAAGTCTTGCTCTGTTGGCCAGGCTGGAGTGCAGTGGTGCCATCTCGGCTCACTCCAACCTCCAACTCCCTGTTTCATATGATTCTCCCACCTCATCCTCCTGAGTAGCTGGGATTACAGGTGCCCACCATGATGCCAGGCTAATCTTTATTTTATTTTATTTTATTTTATTTTTAGTAGAGACGGGGTTTCACCCTGTTGGCCAGGCTGGTCTCTAACTCCTGGCCTCAAGTAATCCACCCACCTCGGCCTAAAGTGCTGGGATTACAGGCATGAACTGCTGTACCTGGCCCTGCTACTCCTGATTAATTGCCCTCCTCATTAAGAAGCTGGGATGGGGATGGAGGGCCTGATGGGGGGCTCCTGGGTGGGAAAGGCCCTCGTAGGAGACCCAGAGCTCCCTCCCCTTTGTTTTTTGTTTTTGTTTTTGAGACGACGTCTCACTCTGTCACCCAGGCTGGAGTGCAGTGGCACAGTCACAGCTCACTGCAGCCTCAGCCCCCTGGGATCAAGCAATCCTCCCACCTCAGCCTCCCAAAGTTCTGAGATTACATGCGAGTGCCACCACACCCAGCTGAGAGCTCCCTTTTGTTGTTGTTGGGTTTTTTTGTTGTTGTTGTTTTGTTTGTTTTGTTTTGTTTTGTTTTGTTTTTTGAGACAGGGTTTCGCCCTTGTCGCCCAGGCTGGAGTGCAATGACGCGATCTTGGCTCACCGCAACCTCCGCCTCCTGGGTTCAAGCGATCCCCCTGCCTCAGCCTCCCGAGTAGCTGGGATTACAGTCATGCACCACCACACCCAGGTAATTTTGTATTGTTAGTAGAGACGGGGTTTCTCCATGTCGATCAGGCTGGTCTCAAACTCACGACCTCAGGTGATCCACCTGCCTCGGCCTCCCGCACTGCTAGGATTATAGGCATGAGCCACAGTGATCAGCCTTTTTTCTTCTTTTTCTTTCTTTCTTTCTTTTTTTTTTTCTGTTGAGATGGAGTCTCATTCTGTCGCCCAGGCTGGAGTGCAGTGGCGCGATATTGTCTCACTGCAACCCCTGCCTCCCAGGTTCAGGTGAGCTTCCTGCCTCAGCATCCCTAGTAGCTGGGACTGCAGGTGCGTGCCACCACGCACTGCTAATTTTTTGTATTTGTGGTAGAAACAGGGTTTTACCATGTTGGCCAGGATGGTCTCGATCTCTTGACCTCATAATCCGCCTGCCTTGGCCTCCCAAAGTGCTGGGATTACAAGCATGAGCCACTGTGCCCAGCCTGTTGTTGGTTTTTTGTTTGTTTGTTTGTTTGTTTGAGACAGAGTCTCACTCTGTTGCCCAGGCTGGAGTGCAGTGGCACAATCTCGGCTCACTGCAACCTCCACCTCCTCGGTTCAAGCAATTCTCCTGCCTCAGCCTCTCAGGTAGCTAGGATTACAGGTGCCTGTCACAACACCCAGCTTATTTTTTGTATTTTTAGTAGAGACAGGGTTTCTCCATGTTGGCGAGGCTGGTCTCGAACTCCTGTCCTCAGGTGATCCAGCTGCCTCAGCCTCCCAGAGTGCTGGGATTACATGTGTGAGCCACCGTGCCTGGCCGCTTTGCTGTTCCTTAAACCTGCCTCGGGGCCTTTGCACGTGCTGTGCCACCTGCCGGGAACACCCTTCCCCCGGCTGTTAAAATGGCTAGCTGCTTGTTTCCATCCATACTTCAGCTAAAATGTCAACTCCCGGGAGAAGGCCCTCCTGCCCAGCTCGAGCAGTCTCATGAACACTCACCCACCCCCACATTTTCTCTTTTTTCTTGCCTTAACATCTGTCTCATGAGCCCTGTCATTTCGGGGCCTGTCACTGCAGTTCTGTGTCCTACACACTCAGCATGTGGCTTGGCACACAGTGGGTGCCCAAGTGCAGGTGAAATGACTGATTCTGTGAGCTGAGTGTGGGAGAGGTCATCAGAAGGTCCTTTATTTATTTATTATTATCATTATTTTTTGAGATGGAGTCTCATTCTGTTGCCCAGGCTGGAGTGCAGTGGTGCAATCTCAGCTTACTGCAAACTTCACCTCCCAGGTTCAAACGATTCTACTGCCTCAGCCTCCCAAGTAGGTGGGATTACAGGCACCTGCCACCGTGCCCAGCTAATTTTTTTTTTTTTTTTTTTTTTGAGACAGTCTTACTCTGTCTCCCAGGCTGGAGTGCAGTGGTATGATCTCGACTCACTGCAACCTCCGCCTCCCAGATTCAAGCAATTCTTCTGCCTCAGCCTCCAAGTAGCTGGACTACAGGCATGAGCCACCATGCCCGGCTAATTTTTTTGTATTTTTAGTAGAGACGGGGTTTCTCCATGTTGGCCAGGTTGGTCTTGAACTCCTGACCTCAAGTGATCCGCCTGCTTCGCCCTCCCAAAGTGCTAGGATTGCAGGCAAGAGCCACCGCGCCTGGCCAGCTCTGGGTATTTCTCAGTAGCGGGTCTCTGGGATCTCCCCCTGCATGGCCTGGGCCACCCCCACCCCCTACTCACCTCGCTCAGCAGGAAGAAGAGTGTTGTCCTACTGTGCCTCATGCTGCTGGCATCTGTGGCCCTGCGGAGATGGTTGTGAGACCTCCAGACCACTGGGAGCCCAGGTACGGCCCTGTGGGGCACCCCCTAGACAGGAGCTCACTCCCACACTCTCTGCACCCTCCCTTGAACCCCAAGGACATTAAATCAAGGTGGCATGGACCACATCACAGGCACCAGCGTGAGACACCCGCCCGGACTTTGCAGTGGTCCCCATCCAGGGACAGCAGCCAGGTGCCCAAAACCCCTCCCCACACCTGTCCAGGTTCAGCAGCCTGGGTGGGGGCATCAGGACTGGCGAAACAAGGTCTCCCGGTCCCAGACACATGGGAGACCCATTCAGTTCCCAGAGTGGCTCTGATGGTTTCAGGGGGATTACGAGACCCCAGCCCCTCTCCTGAGACCCCCTCAAGCTCAAGAATAAGCTTGCTCCAGGAGACCCAGGCATGTCTGGCACTTACCCCCACTGCGGAGTCCTGCCTGGGTCCCATGACCTCCTGGGTAGTGAGGGAAGGAGGGGAGAAAATGACCTGGCCAAGAGGGAGGCCCAGGGCTCCCTCAACACCCACTCAGCAGAGCCCCTTAACTGTCTGGGCACCAGGCCAGGACATAATCCACACACTTTCCTTGGGTGAGGCTCCCAGTGGGTGGAGGGCAGAGTGTCCAAGAGGGCCTGAGGGGACAAGAGAGAGTGGCCAAGAGGGTGGCCGGGCATGGAGGGGGAGGGGCAGGGGAGGGCAGAGGAAGGAGGGGGGAAGGAGGGAAGGGAGGCGTAAGAGTGAGGAGGCTGGGTGAGAGGTGTTAAGATTAATTGTTCATGTGTTTGCATATGATAGCGTGAGAGAGAGGGCTCGAAGGAAGATGGTGGTAGGGGAGGAGCAGCTCTGGGAATGGGGGGATTTTATCAACTCAGAGTCTAGGATATCTGCTTCCAAGCAGAGCCCATGGGGTGTGGCCTAAGGAGCTTGGGGGCTCCAGGAAAGCTGCTGGCTGCGCTGTGCCGCCCCAGGCAGATCAAAGACCTTCTCTGGTCATTGGCTGGGCGCAGTGGCTCACACCTGTAATCCCAGCAATTTGGGAGGCCGAGGCGGGTGGATCACAAGATCAGGAGATCGAGACCATCCTGGCCAACATGGTGAAGCTCCGTCTCTACTAAAAATACAAAAAATTAGCCAGGCGTGGTGGCAGGTGCCTGTAGTCCCAGCTACTCGGGAGGCTGAGGCAGGAGAATGACGTGAACCCGGGAGGCGGAGCTTGCAATGAGCTGAGATCGCACCACTGCACTCCAGCCTGGGCGACAGGGTGAGACTCCACCTAAAAAAAAAAAAACAACCCTCTCTGGTTGACCCCCTATCCACAAACTGTTGGGGCTGCAGATGCAGCTGGAAATGGGGCTCCCAGGAGGGTGATGGGGTGGGGTGGGAGGTGGGAGGGGGCTGTGGCCAGGGGAAAGGGGCTAATGTGTGAGGCTGTTGGCCTCCAGCACTGCTGTAAGTTAATGTTTCACCAGCATCGCCAGCTGCACAGGAGGCCCTGACAGCGTCTCCCCTCCAAAGATCATCAAAGCATGACCCAGCCTCAAGCCAGCGTTTGTCCCTCTGTGCTGGGTGACCTTGACCCCGTGGCTTCCCTGAATGTCCATTTCACAGCCAGCCCTGAGGGGGCAGCTCCAGGCTGGAGTCGGGAAGACGGCTTGGGGACACCTCCCAGGACAAGGCACACGACTCACACCCAGCACTGAGCCTCGGTGTCCCCATTCTGATAGAAAAGTCTGGACAGGGGCCAGGCACGGTGGCTCACGCTTGTAATCCCAGCACTTTGGGAGGCTGAAATGGGTGGATCACTTGAGGCCAGAAGTTTATTACCATATTAGCCTGGTTAATATGATAAAAATACAAAAATTAGCTGGGCATGGTGGCACACACCTGTAGTCCCAGCTACTCAGGAGGCTGAGGCACAAGAATGGCTTGAGGCCAGGTGCTGTGGCTCATGCCTGTAATCCCAGCACTTTGGGAGGCCAAGGTGGGTGGGTCACCTGAGGTCAGGAGTTCAAGACTAGCCTGACCAACATGGTGAAACCCCATCTCTACTGAAAATACAAAACATTAGCTGGGTGTGGTGGCAGGTGCCTGTAATCCCAGCTACTTGGGAGGCTGAGGCAGGAGAATCGTGTGAACCCAGGAGGCAGAGGCTGCAGTGAGCTGAGATCGTGCCACTGCACTCCAGTGTGGGCAACAAGAGCGAAACTCTGTCTTATTAAAAAAAAAAAAAAAAAAGAATGGCTTGAACCCAGGAGTCAGAGGCTGCAGCGAGCCAAGATTGCACTACTGCATTCCAGCCTAGGTGACAGAGGGAGACTGTCTCAAAAAAGAAAAAAAGAGAGAGAGATGGGGTTTTGCCATTTTGCCCAATTTGGTCTCAAACTACCAAGCTCAAGCAATTCACCCGCCTCAGCTTCTCAAAGTGCTGAGATTACAGTGGTAAGCCACCATGCCCGGCACCCCCAGTTTTGTTTGTTTGTTTTGAGACAGGGTCTCACTCTGTCGCCCAGACTGGAGTGCAGTTGTGCAATCTCAGCTCACCGCAACCTCTGACTCCCAGGCTCAACCAATTCTCCTGCCTCAGCCTCCCTAGTAGCTGGGATTACAGGCACACACCACCACAAAAATTAGCCTGGCTAATTTTTGTATTTTTAGTAAAGATGGGGTTTCACCATGTTGACCAGGCTGGTCTTGAACTCCTGACCTCAAATGATCCACCTACCTTGGCCTTCCAAAGTGCTGGGATTACAGGTGTAAGCCACCACACCTGGCCCTTTTTTTTTTTTTTTTTTTTTTTTTTTTTTTGAGACGCAGTCTTGCTGTGTCGCCCAGGCTGGAGTGCAGTAGCGCGATCTCGGCTCACTGCAAGCTCCACCTCCCGGGTTCACACCATTCTCCTGCCTCAGCCTCCTTGAGTAGCTGGGACTACAGGCGCCTGCCACCACACCCGGCTAATTTTTTGTATTTTTAGTAGAGATGGGGTTTCACCGTCTTAGCCAGATGGTCTCGATCTCCTGACCTCGTGATCCGCCCGCCTCGGCCTCCCAAAGTGCTGGGATTACAGGCGTGAGCCACCACACCTGGCCGCCTTTTTTTTTTTTTTAATTAGCAAGGCATACTGTCGTGCCCTTGTAGTCCCAGCTCCTCAGGAGGCTGAGGCAGGAGGATCACTTGAGCCTGGGAGGTTGAGGCTGCAGTGAGCCAAGACTGCACCATTGCATTCCAGCCTGGGCAACAGAGCAAGATCCTATCCCAAAGCAAAAAAAAAAAAAAAGTTACCTCCTCAAAGAGGCCTCCCTACCTTCTCAGCAAACCTGGACACCGCAGGTTGGTTTGGCCACAGTCTCAATCTGTGACTCCATGGCCTTCCATGCCACGTGCAGAGATCTCGTGTGATCTCCTGATTCTTTTTCTTTCTATTTTTTTTGAGATGGAGTCTTGCTCTGTTGCCCAGGCTAGAGTACAGTGGGGCGATCTCAGCTCACTGCAACCTCCGCCTCCCCGGTTCAAGCGATTCTCTGCCTCAGCCTCCTGAATAGCTGGGATTACAGGCACCCGCCACCACGCTCAGCTAATTTTTGTATTTTTAGTAGAGACAGTTTCGCCATGTTAGCCAGGCTGGTCTCAAACTCCTGAGCTCAGGAGATCTGCCCGCCTTGGCCTCCCAAAGTGCTGGGATTATAGGTGTGAACCACCGCACCCAGCCAAGTGATCTCCTGATTCTTATCTGTCCCTGCACCTTGAGTGTGTGGATCCCCTGAAAGTAAAGACATGGTCCCCACTGTGACCCCAGCACAGAGCCCAGCACATAGTAGGTGCTCAGTTAATGTTTGTCACACGAGTCCATAACTCAGGAGGCCTTGGATGAATGGTAAGGGCTTTATTTCCTCAGGTTCTGCTCCTCCCCAGGGACCCCAGCCGCATCCATGCCCCCATCTCTGTTGGCTCCTCAGGGCTCACTCCTGGAGGTGGTGGGCAAAGGACAATCTGTCATTCACGGATCCCTGAGGAAGGAACACACAGGGAAGCATTCAGACACCAACAGGCTCTGAAGCCCAGGCTGGTCCTGCTTGGGACGGCAGCTCCCCCAACCCTGCTTTGGCCCCAGGGCTGAGCCCGCAGCCCAGCCCTACCTTACCATGGACACCTCGTCCAGGTTCTCAAACTTGGACTCATCCCGGTGACAAAATCTCACAGCCATGACCACAGACCCGATGAGCAAAAGAGACACCAGCAAACACACGACCACCACCACGCTCGGGTTCCTGTGTAACTCACGGGGCCTAGTGTCACCTGGAGCTGGGGAAAGGAGCTCAGAGTCAGCACTGGGCCCTATTCCCCACAAGCCTAAGACACCCACCAGGGCCCAGAGCCTTTTAAATCTGTTCTCAGGAAGCTGACCTCTCTTCCCTCTCCAGTTGAGGCTGCCACTTTTTAATCATTTATTTTAGAGACAGGGTCTCACTCTGTCACCCAGGCTGGAGTGCAGTAGTGCGATCACAGCTCACTGCAGCCTCTATCTCCTGGGCTCAAGCAATCCTCCCACCTCAGCCTCCCAAGTAGCTAGGATTACAGGCATGCACCACCATGCCCAGCCAATATTTTTTTTTTTTTTTTTGAGACAGAGTCTCGCTCTGTCATGCAGGCTGGAGTGCAGTGACGTTATCTCAGCTTACTACGACCTCCATCTCCGAGGATCTAGTGATCCTCTTACCTCAGCCTCCCCAGTAGCTGAGACTACAAGTGTGTGCCACCACACCCAGCTAATTTGTGTATATTTAGTAGAGATGGAGTTTCACCATGTTGCCCAGGCTGGTCTTGAACTCATTGGCTCAGGTGATCCACCAGCCTCGGCCTCCCAAAGTTCTGGGATTACAGGTGTGAGCCACTGAGCCCAGCCTAATTTTTAAATTTTATTTAATTAATTACTTTATTTATTTTTGAGATGGAGTCTTTTTTTTTTCTTTTTTCCAGAGATGGAGTCTTGCTCTCTCTCCCAGGCTGGAGTGCAGTGGTTCAATGTGGGCTCACTCCAACCTCTGCCTCCTGGGTTCAAATTATTTTCCTGCCTCAGCCTCCCAAGTAGCCCAGATTACAGGCACCCGCCACCATGCCTGGCTAATTTTTGTATTTTTAGTAGAGACGGGGTTTCCCCACGTTGGCCAGGCTGGTCTTGAACTCCTGACCTCAGGTGATCCTCCTGCCTTGGCCTCCCAAAGTGCTGGGATTACAGATGTGAGCCACCACGCCCAGCCATTTTTATTTTTATTTATTTATTTATTTATTTATTTGTTTATTTATTTATTTATTTATTTGAGACAGAGTCTCACTCTGCCACCCAGGCTGGAGTGCAGTGGCACGATCTCAGCTCACTGCAATCTCTGCCACCTGGGTTCAAGCGATTCTCCTGCCTCAGCCTCCCGAGTAGCTGAGATTACAGGCGTCTGCCACCACGCCTGGCTAATTTTTGTAGTTTTAGTAGAGACGGGGTTTCACCATTTTGGCCAGGCTGGTCTTGAACTCTTGACCTCGTGATACACCCTCTCCCTGCCCACCCCCCCGGCCTCCCAAAGTGCTGGGATTACAGGCTTGAGCCACCGCGCCCCGCCATTTTTAGATTTTTTTGTAGACACAAAGTCCTGCTATTTTGCCCAGGCCCAAATACATAACGTATAACCTGTCTCCCCACCACAGCAAGTATTAGTTTCTCTCTTTGCCCATCGCTGCGTGCCCAGCCGTGACATACACTAGGCACTTAATAAATGCGCATAGCATGAAGGGCTTTAGACAATGGAGCAGAGACAGGAAGCCCTTCCTAGAGCATTCTCGGGGCTGTACCTCCCCCTGGTGGTCAGTTTCCAAACTGCAGCCTGTTACACCCGCCACCTCCCTACAAACACCCAAATCTCTTAATACTCACCTGGGCCAGGGGGCTCCAAGTTCTGGTCAGTGGAGGTCAAGGGCTCCGTTCTGGGGCTGTGGGAAGTGGGGCTCCAGTGCAAGGTCAGGGATTCGGAACTGGGGATGGTGGAATGGGAAGAGGGGGTGAGCTCTGCACTGGGGGAGCCAGAACTAGGGTGCGTGATTATCTCTGGTTGTGGGGAGGAGGGAATCATCCTTGAATCTGTGGAGCTGGGGCTCGGCTGGATGGTAGGGGTTGTCCCTGAATTTGAGGGACTGAGGTGGGTTATGGAGTCTGTCTCCAAACTCATGGTGCTGGAGTAGGATTTGAGGGGTTCCCCTGAACTGTGGGTGCTGTGGGCGAAGGGAGAAGAAATCAGAGAGCTGAGAGGTGATGTCTCCATACTGTTCTCTGAGGTCACAATATCTGGAAAGAAAAACATCATTGGAAACTGGGCGCGGTGGCTCACGCCTGTAATTCCAGCACTTTGAGAGGTCAAGGTGAGAGCATCACTTGAACCCAGAAATTAGAGACCAGCCTGGGCAACATAGCGAGACCTTCTCTCTCTCTCTCTCTCTTTTTTTTTTTTTTTCTTTTTTTGAGATGGCGTCTCGCTCTGTCACCCAGGCTGGAGAGCAGCGGTGCGATCTCGGCTCACTGCAACCTCCACCTCCTGGGTACAAGCAATTCTTCTGCCTCAGCCTCCCAAGTATCTGGGATTACAGGCGTGCATCACCACGCGTGGCTAATTTTTGCATTTTTAGTTTCACTGTGCTGGCCAGATTGGTCTCGAACTTCTGACCTCAGGTGATCCATATGCCTTGGCCTCCCAAAGTGCTGGGATTACAGGCATAAGCCATCGTGCCCAGCCTTTTCATTTTTATTTTTAATTAATTAATTTTTTTGTCCAGATCATAGGGAGACCTGAAAGATTTAGGACACCATGTGAGCACTAAGTGGAAAACTGAAGCTCCCCCTCAAATTCGTGCTCCTGGTCTGAAGTCCCACAGCCCGGGTTCAAGTGCAGATCAGCGTTTCCAGTCCTCTTGGCTGAGAGCTCTATAAGTCCTTTGGATATGGGAAGTGACTGCATCCCAGGCAGTGCTGGGTAGCTCCTTTAAATTTTCTGGGACTCAGTTTTCTTTTCTGTAAAATGGAATTCATGTGGAGTTGGTGCCTCTGACAGTTCATCAGTCAGGTTCATAGTGGGTGTACGCAAGCCAGGTGCTCCCAGCTACTGGGGAGGCTGAGGCGGGAGGATTGCCTGACCCCAGGAATTCAAGGCTGTAGTGCGCCATGATTGCGCCACTGCACTCCCGCCTGGGAGACATAACGAGACCTTGTCTCTACAAAAAATAAATAAAACAAAAATTAGCCAGGCATGGTGGTGCATGCCTAGTCCCAGCTACTCAGGAGGTTGAGGTGGGAGGATCGCTTGGGTCCAGGAGTAAAGGCTGCAGTAAGCCATGATCATGCCACTGAACTCCAGCCTGGGCAACAGAGTGAGACTCCGTCTCAAAAAAAAAAAAAGAAAAAAAAAAAAACCCACAATAGAATAGAAACACAGTGGGTGCACAGTGACACTCAACTATAAAGATCCACCTATGAGCTCAGAGAGGATCAGCCCTAATTTTCTCCAGGTACCCCTAGGCTAACCTCAACTTTAATGGAAGACACAAAGACACAGGCGCTGGGAACATGTCTCTGGAACCCACCCTTCTGCGTGTTGGTCCAGCCACTTCGTGGTTCCCATCCCATCCCAGGCATGGAGTCCAGGGACCAGGCTGAGGGCGGGTAAGCAGTTCATGAGCCACCTCCCACAACGACTTCCCACCCAGTTCCAGGTGACTGGGCCTCTTAGGCACTTACAAGTTCATTCATCAACTCTCTGCTCCACCCATCCACTCTGCTCTGGGCCAAACTTTGTGCTTCCTCCTTGACTCACCCTAGGCAGCAGAAATGCGGAAATAACACACAGCACTGGCCCTGAGAGGGGGCTGGGTCCACATGCCACCCTCCCCAGATCTCTGTGTAGCCCCCCAGGCCCTGTGGGGTTGACAGCTGAGTATAGAAGAGGCATGGAACTCAGGCTGGACTTCATCCCCATTTGACAGATGAGAAACTGAGGCTCAGAGTAGCAGAGGGTCTGGCCTGAGGTGACTGGGGAGCTGGGCAGAAGGCCCCTCAAGGACCTTTGTCTTCTGTTTCTGCTGAAATGAAGATGATTCAGAGGCCATAGTGGACCCCAAGCCAAGTCAGAATTCTGGTGAGCTGAGTGCTTAGTGAACTGAGGAAAAGCTGCGGACTTGAAAAAGGAAGAGTTGGAGGACACAAGCCCTGCTGAGTGCCTGGCACTGAGTAGGCACTGGTGAGCTGCTGAAGAGTTGACCGGAAGGTAAAAATAAAGCTGTTTCTAGGCACTGTGCTGGGTGTTTACTTTTCCCAGAGTCTTCTAGACTGGGAGGCTCACATGAGCCTAATCTGGGTCTGGGACAAGCTGGACTGAGCCTCAGTTTCCTGAGCTATGAAATGGGGATAAAAGTGGTGCCTTCTGAATGAAACCCTTCCCTGCAATGAGCATTTCAGCAGCCATGGTGGCCTCTGCTCTGCTATTACAGGTCTGTGAGGTAGGACACCGGTCAGAGAGTGACGACATAGTGGCAGGTAAAGGGCAGAAAAAGGGAATGCGAGAAGCTCAAGGCTCCTCCCCTCCACCCTAGGCACTGTCTTATAGGAGAGCAAGAGGGAATTAAGTCAGACACCCAGAAGAACTTCTCATGGGAACCACAGATGTTTGATGACCAGGAAGTGAGTCCCTGTTCCCTGGAACCCCCATGGCCCTGCGGTCTTCACCATTCTCTCTTTTTGGCTAAAAGGAACAGATTTGAAAAGGAGGCCCAAAGTAGGTGTGAGGCCATCTGTGGCCTCCAGCAGGTTCAGGGCTCACTGGAATTGCAGAACCCACAGCCCCAGGGCTTGGGAGCAGCGGTGCCTCATCTGTCCTCACAGCTGCTCCGTTTGTTTCTGGGGGAAAGGGCAGCCTTCCTCGGAGGGCTGGCGGACCAGCGTGGCCTGAGGGAGGGGTCCAGAAGCCAGGTGTGTGACTGGGCTGTGCGTCCCCCACCCCCACCCTTCCACTTTCTGGAAGCTGAGCCTCCCTTTTACCAGCTCTTACCTGTAAAGGAAGTAGTACTGTAATTCCCATCAGCTTTCAGCAGCAGCACCAGCACCAAAAGCAGAAGTGGCAGCAGCTGGGGGCATGCCATTCCTGTGCCGGGAGGGCTTGCCACCGGCTCTGCACAGGTGTGTGGCCAGGTGTGTGCCCAGGTGCCAGCTCCTTGCACCTGCGCGTGCGCTCCCTGCTGGCGGAGCGCGGGGCTGTGCAGGGGCGAGGCGCAGGTGGGGCTTCAGGGTGTGGGACCTCCCCGGGGCGCTCCTGTTCCCCCGGGTGCGGTTCTCGCCCTCTTCACCTGGACTCCACCCCTTCTAAACACGACGACCCAGAAGCTCTCAAAGCCAGTCATCCACTAAAGACACCCTGCCCCTGCCGTCCTCTTTCCCGCTGCTCCTGGCTCCACAGCTGCCCAAACCCCTGCTGTCACTCCCTCTGCCGCTCCTCCAGCAGGTTGCCCACTCTGGGAGCACCAATTACTCCCACCTCCCTCCTATCCCTGAACCCACAGGGCTGGGGATGTCCTTGTTCTCCTCTGTCCTCGTCCTCCTCTGTCCTCTGTCTCACCCAGACTGGGGCCTTTTGGGGACATGACTGGAACCTTCTAACCTTCTAGCATTTCTGTTATGGATTTTTCTTTCTTTTATTCTTTTTTTTTTGAGACGGAGTCTTGCTCTGTCACCCAGACTGGAGTGCAGTGATGCAATCTCGGCTCACTGCAACCTCTGCCTCCCGGGTTCAAGTAATTCTCCTGCCTCAGCCTCCTGAGTAGCTGGCGCCCGCTACCAGGCCTGGCTAATTTTTGTATTTTTTAGTAAAGACAGGGTTTCACCATGTTGGACAGGCTGGTCTCGAACTCCTGACCTCAAGTGATCCACCCGCCTCGGCCTCCCAAAGTGCTGGGATTACAGGCATAAGCCACCGTGCCCAGCCCCCAATTTTTCTTTTTTTTTAAGAGACGGGGTCTCACTCTGTCGCCCAGGCAGGAGCGCAGTGGCACAATCACAGCTCACTGCATTCTCGAACTCCCGGATTCAAGCAACCTCCCGCCTCATCCTCCCAAGTAGCTGCGATTACAGGCGTGTACCACCATGCCCGGCTAATTTTTTTTTTTTTTTGAGACTGAGTTTAGCTCTTGTTGCCCAGGCTGGAGTGCAATGGCACAATCTTGGCTCACCACAACCTCCGCCTCCCGGGTCCAAGTGATTCTCCTGCCTCAGCCTCCTGAGTAGCTGGGATTACAGGCATGTGCCACCGTGCCTGGCCTTTTTTTGTTGTATTTTTTTTTAGTACAGATGGAGTTTTATCATGTTGGCCAGGCTGATAGCTCTAACTCCTGACCTCAGGTGACCCACTCGTCTTGGTTTCCCGAAGTGCTGGGATTACAGGCATGAGCCACCACACCCAGCCATCCTGTAGGATTTTTTAGGGGTGAGGGACTTGAGGTGAGTGCTCTGGGCCGGGTCCCAGGCACATTTCTAGAGTGCACTGGGGACAGTTTCCATCTGGGACGGGCTGGACACCACCCCACTACCTGTACGTGGATATGGCAGGGGCACAGCTGAGACCACATTGGCAGTGCCTGACCTCCAGGAAAGATTTGGATCCCCACGCTGGCCACAGACCCCAGATGCATACTGCATGGTTGGAAACTTCAGAGTTCTCTTCCCTCTGGGATGTTCCAGATTCCCCTACTATACACAAGCCACTTCCATTAACCCAGAACACATCACCCAAGATCTAGGCTGTGGAGGACTTTATTCATTAGACCCAGAGAGCCATGAGTGCCTCCCACGAAGTCCCCACTGCAGGGATCCAGGGTCCTAGATGCCGGGCCAATGCGTGTACCGTGAGCTGTCCCAGGGGTCTGCTGGTCCCAAGAGCGCCTCTGTGTTCTTCAGACAGCTCCGGGTATGGTGACCTCGCCAGGTGGCTTGAACCATCTTCGCTGCCATTTGCTGCTGCCTCATCTGCCGGCGGATCTTAAAGCCCCTCCAGGCGGACTGGATGGCTGTGGCCGCTTTGTCCTGGCGATGCGGCTGCCTGGGACTCGGGGCAGCCTGCTGGTAGGCGGAGGACAAAGACACTGCCCCGGGGCCCCCAGCGCCCCGGCCCATGCCCTGCACCACGCGGGTGGGCTGGGTGCGTCCACAGGTATGACAGGTGCGAGGGCTGGAGCCCACTAGCATCACCACACTGGGCGGGCTCCCGATCCTGGAGCTCAGGGAGTGGCAGACGCCGCAAGCATGTGCCTGGCAGGACTGGAAGCAGCGATGGTCAGATACTGTCCTGGCTCTGCCATCCTGGAACCAGCTTCGGTCAGACATGACCTCGGCCCGGCCGCCCAGCTCCACCCACGTGACGGAGTGGAGCATCTGCCAGTGCCGGGCTTGGTCCCGGCGGGTGCTGTAGCCGCGCCAGGCAGCCTGGATGATTGTGGTGGCTCTGCAGAGGTGTGCCAGGTTCCGCCGCACACGGTAGCCACGCCAAGTAGCTTGGATGACCGTGGCCCCCCGGTGCCACACCCGGATCCTGCGACGCGCCAGGTAGCCACGGACGCCTGCCTGGATAGTGATCACTGCAAGGATGCGGATCTCCTCTGCAGCCTGCATGGACATCATCGGCTCCCCGGACCACCTGGGATGCACCACCGCCTTGTTGCGCCGGGTGTCCCAGGGCGCAGCACCCCTGGCTGGCTCCCACACGCGGTTCCACGATTGGCCACTAGCCACACCAGTGTCCGTGGGGCCCTGGAGTATAGTGGAGTTCAGGGATGCCTTGTGATTAACGGCAGGATTCTGGGGGCTACAGGAGTCCTGCAATCCCCACGGTGACTCCTGGTTAAAAAGGGGCGGCAGGGAATCACTCGGGGAAGACTCGTAGCCTAGAGACACCCTCCGAACTCCCGGGGCCCCGGGAGGAATGGCCAAGGAGTGTGTCATCTCCCCAGTGCGGATGACGGGCCTTACCTCTGCAGAGGGCCTATGGGTGGAGTTTGCACCACCTCGGGCTGAGGCCTGGGATGGTTGTCTTTGCACATACTGGAAGGGCCTAACCCTGGCCACAGAACTTTCTAGCAGTTCTGGAACAATCCTACCATGCACGGATCTGTAGGAATTTTTAGGGCCCATGGAGTCCCAGCGGCTGCTCTGAGCCAGGTTTACAGACACTGTTTTCTGGAGTGGATTGGGGACAGCTTCTGTCTGGAAGGGACTGGACGATGCCCTTCTAGCCGAGGATGGATGTGGTGGAACATGTGAGACCATGCTGGCAGTCCCTGACCTCTGAGGAAGACTAGGATTCCCCATCCTGCCCACAGACACTGAAAGCCATCTGAAATCCTCAGTACTGCCACGGGCCAGCTGGGGTGATCCTGAGACTACATTAGAAGCCACTGTACCCTGAGAGTGATTTTGGGGTATGACGTGAATGACAGACCCCTGTTGATAAACTGAGGGGGTCTTAGTGGCTAAACCCGGGGCCTGGAAAGGGACAGGGACCATGCCACTAGCATGGCTGGGAGCCACCTCCCTGAACAATGGTGTTTGGCCTTGGGGAAGAGACCCTTTCTCAGACAGGGACCTATGATCACGGCCCCCATCAGGTCCCAGAGGACTGGGGTACATCCACGGGGTTGCGCCAATGACCCTGGCTTTGCTGGTTAGGTCATTGGATCCACTTGATACTGACACTTGGGACACAGCCTCATCCAATTCTCCTAGCTCGGCTTGGTCCCCTGTGGCCCCAGATGGCATTATCCCAGCATCTTGGCTCAATTGTAAGGGTCTTGATAGAACCGTGGGCACTCGGTGTAGACTCCTCACTGTGCCACTAGCTGCCGGGGCTGAGGAGTGACCTGGAGCCAGGCTGGTGGTGTGGGGCATCTGCAAGGGGGCTATAGGCCTCTCCCCAGCCAGGGCTTTGAGGAAAGGAGAGGCAGTGATGTCAATCACCATGGACCCCTTGGAGCAGCTCTGAGCCACACTAGAGGCCCCTATCATTGGCACAGAACCAAGGGGGACAACTGGGCTCACCCCACTCACTACCGAACCTGGGAGCAAGTTTGGAGCAGCTAAGCTATCGGAGGGTCTTACAGATAGACTCGGCTTCTTTCTGTCTGCCATCAGACTGGGAGCCACCCAACTGGACTCAGAGCCTGCGGGAAGGCTCTGACCCATGCCTCGGATGGCGGACCCCGGGGGAAGGCTGGAGGTTATGCCACCAGGCAGAGCGCCTGGGACTGCACCCGTGCTCATCTTACTGGCTATAAAATCCCCTGCCGCACCACAACCAGCTCTGCTCTTCAGAGAGTCCTGCGGAATCACATCTCTCTGCTGGTAACTGGGTGGGACCATGGGTGCCTCAGAAGGGTGCCAGCGGTCTATGTTTTTTGGAATAACCACACTGATCTGGGAGCTGCTGGGGCCAACGCTGTTCAGGGAAAGATTAGACTGAGTCATGGCCAGTCTGTTGGGCGCTGAAGCCAGAGAGGGGCTGGGGGCCATCCCTGTGGTTCCAGAGGGATGTGTCAAAGGGCCACCTGCCTCTAAGACCTGGGATGCAAGGGAAGCCACACCATTGGCCACCTGACATTGACTTTGGCCCATGCCAGTTGCTATGGTTCTCCGGGGGAGACTCCCAGCTAAGCCAGGAGACGTGGTCCCCTGAGACCCACTGAGGAACATAGCACCAGCCAAGGGCTCCTGGGGATGGCTTGTAGCCACACCCCTGAACAGAGGCGTGATTCGCTGGCCTACACAACAGGCCTCCTCATCAGCATGAGAGAAATGTGGTGTTGAAACACTAACCACAGAGGGTGGACACACATGCCTTCCACCAACCCTGGGTGGATGATGGAACCCAAAGGACACGTCGTTGAACTTGAAGTCCGGGGGGCTGGATACCATCTCACTAACCATCAGAGGTTCTTCACATAGGTTCACCCCAGTACCCAGGGAAGGCTGGTTCGGACCCTGGTCCATACTTCCAGCCACAGAGGGATATGGTACACCCGGGCTAACTGAAACAAACGCTGATGGGTGACACAGACACGGGGCTACTGAGTCCACCCTTGAACACTGCAGATTTGAATCCAGCCTAGAGCCCCAGCATGGCTTATTGAGGCCATGACATGTACCACTGACCACAGATGGCTGGGATCGGCTTGGGGCCAACCTAGTGTCCGGAGGTGACTGAGCCAGGCTTAGGGCTTCCGTGTGGGCCATAGATGGTGGGAATAGGCTGGGGGCTATGGCTGGCTCGGCTAGGCTGGAGGCTAGGGTACAGGATGAATATGTCTTGCCTGGGCTGGAGACCACAGATGGTTGGGCTTGCCTTGCGGATACTGCAGTGGTCTGAGATGGGTGGGCTAGGCTGGGGCCCATCCCACTGGCCAAATATGGATGAGCTAGGCTTGGAGACAACCCATGGGGTCCTGATGGGTGGGCTAGGCTTGGAGACACACCAATGGCTTGAGATGGCTGGGCTGGGCTTAAGGACACCACACAGGTCATAGGTCGGTGGGCTAGCCTTGAAGACATCCCTGTGGCTTGAGACGGCTGGGCTAGGCTTGGGGATATACCACAGGCCATAGGTTGATGAGCTGGTCTTAAGGGCATTGCAGTGGCTTGAGATAGCTGGGCAAGACTTGGGGACACCTCACTGGGCATAGATCGATGAACTTGGCTTGGGGACACTCTACAGGTCATAGATGCATGAGCTCGGCTAGGGGACATCCTGCTGGTTATAGATGCGTGAGGTTGGCTTGGGGACACCCTGGAGACCATTGGTGGGTAATCTTGTCTAGGGGACATCCCACTGGCTTGAGATGGCTGGGCTAGGCTTCAGGAAATGCTACTGGCCACAGATTGATAGGCTACACTTGGGGACACCCCAGTGGCCTGAGATGGCCAGGTCAAGCTTGGGGATTCCCCAGTGGCCTGAGGAGGCTGGACCAGGCTTGGAGACTCCCGAATGGCCATAGATGGGTGAGCTAGGCTTGGGGACACTCCAATGGTATGAAATGGCATGGCTAGGCTTGGGGACACTCCAATGGTCTGAGATGACATGGCTAGGCTTGGGGACACTCTGATGGTCAGAGATGGCTGGGTCAGGCTTGGAGACTCCCCAGTGGGCTGAGATGGGTAGGCTGGGCTTGGGGACATCTCGGTGGGCTGAGATGGGTAGGCTGAGCTTGGGGACTCACCAGTGACCACAGATGGGTCGCCTGGGCTTGGGGACACCTCAGTGGGCTGATATGGGTAGCCTGGGCTTGGGGACACCTCAGTGGCCATAGATAGGTAGCCTGAGCTTGGGGACACCTCAGTGGGCTGAGATGAGTAGTCTGGGCTTGGGGACATCTCAGTGGCCATAGATAGGTAGCCTGAGCTTGGGGACACCTCAGTGGGCTGATATGGGTAGCCTGGGCTTCGGGACACCTCAGTGGGCTGATATGGGTAGCCTGGGCTTGGGGACACCTCAGTGGCCATAGATAGGTAGCCTGAGCTTGGGGACACCTCAGTGGGCTGAGATGAGTAGTCTGGGCTTGGGGACATCTCAGTGGCCATAGATAGGTAGCCTGAGCTTGGGGACACCTCAGTGGGCTGATATGGGTAGCCTGGGCTTGGGGACACCTCAGTGGCCATAGATAGGTAGCCTGAGCTTGGGGACACCTCAGTGGGCTGATATGGGTAGCCTGGGCTTGGGGACACCTCAGTGGCCATAGATAGGTAGCCTGGGCTTGGGGACATCTCAGTGGCCATAGATAGGTAGCCTGAGCTTGGGGACACCTCAGTGGGCTGATATGGGTAGCCTGGGCTTGGGGACACCTCAGTGGGCTGATATGGGTAGCCTGGGCTTGGGGACAACTCAGTGGCCATAGATATGTAGCCTGAACTTGGGGACACCTCAGTGGGCTGAGATGAGTAGTCTGGGCTTGGGGACACCTCAGTAGCCATAGATAGGTAGCCTGAGCTTGGGGACACCTCAGTGGGCTGATATGGGTAGCCTGGGCTTGGGGACACCTCAGTGGCCATAGATAGGTAGCCTGAGCTTGGGGACACCTCAGTGGGCTGATATGGGTAGCCTGGGCTTGGGGATATCTCAGTGGGCTGATATGTGTAGGTTGGGTTTGGGGACACCTCAGTGGCCACAGATGGGTATCCTGGGCTTGGGGACATCTCAATGGCCATAGATATGTAGCCTGGGTTTGGGGGCACCTCAGTGGGCTGATATGAGTAGGCTGCGCTTGGGGACACCTCAGTGAGCTGATATGGGTGGGCTGAGCTTAGGGATACCTCAGTGGGCTGAAATGGCTGGGCCAGGGTTGGGTACTCTCCAATGGCCTGAGATGGGTAGGTTGGACTTGGGGACACCTCAGTGGGCTGAAATGGCTGGGCCAGGGTTGGGTACTCCCCAACAGCCTGAGATGGGTAGTCTGGACTTGGAGACAGCCCAAAGGCTTGAGATGGCTGGGCCAGGTTTGAGGTTACCCCAGGGGCTTGAGATGGCTGGGCTAGGCTTGAAGGCTCCCCACTGTCCATAGATGGCTGGGCTAAGTTTTGGGACCCCCAGTTAGCCATTGATTGGTGACCTTGGTCTGAGGCCACTCCAAAGGTCCTTGATGGGTGTCCTCGGCTTGGGGACCTCCTAGTCACCACAGATGGCTGTGCTGGTCTTGGTATCACTCTATTAGGCACAGAGGAGTGTGGTAGCCTTGGGGTCACCCAATTACCCATAGATGGGCAGGTTAGCCTTGGGGACACCTTACTGGATGCTATATGCTGGGATAGGCTTGGGGCCAGCCTATTGAGCCCTGATGCCTGGCCTAGGTTTGGGGCTACCCTACTGGCCAGTGTAGCCTGGGACACAATTGGGGCCAAGCTCTTAGCCACAGATGGTGGCTTATATGCAGTGGAGACCACAGTACCTAAAGATAGAGTCCTCCTCAGCTCTGTCTTGACGGTTGCCTGGGACACCTCAATCAGATTCACAGAGCTCTTGCCTAAGGAGAACTTGTGGATCTCAGCCTCTGAGCCCCATTGAACATGCAAGGCCAAGCAGTTAGACACTGAGCTGTGTTGGAAAATGGGCACTTTCTCCGAGGCTGGAGTGGGCCGGTAGGGGAAGTGTAGGCTCATGTACCTATAGCCAGTTTCAGTCTCTTGCGTATCCTTAAACCTCTGGAGTGTCCTCATGGACTCCGGAGGAAAAAGGGACTTCACCGCAAGGTCCCCTTCTAAATTGCCTTCCCATGACTCATCTATCTTGTTGACAGCAGGCAGGCTGGCCACAGACATAGTGGAAAGGCTGAGGGAACTAGAGCTTTGCAGAGAGCTTTCGGAATTGTTCTCCTGCCTGTAGGTCACAAAGCCCTGGGAGAAGCTCCTGGCCAGGTCACTGTCTCGATCCTGTGGCAAACCACCTACTGGCTCACCGAGGATGGACGGCTGGTGGTCTGTTGCTAGCTTCTGGGGGCAGAGCAGGGCAGACACAGAACCCTGTGTTCGATTCCTCCCCCGTCCACAGACAGATGTCTTGGGACGAACTTGAGCCAACGCACTGCTGGGGGAAGCTTGAAACAGACCATGAGTCTTGGATGCCTGAGTTTTGGTCACCATGGTGACCTGCAAGGGACTTGGGGCCCCCTTGTCTATCACCTCCCTAGTACCCAGGGAGGCCTGTTTGTGATTTGGGGGCTGATACCTCCTCCCCAGGCTCTCCTTGGAAGCCCTGGATGCCTGCTGCTGGCCTCTGGCCACTAAGGGTTGGTAGAGAACAGGATGTACCCCTGAGGACTGACACCAAGGCGGGGCCCCACAGGCTGGGTAAGGCTGGTGAACATGGGCAGCCCTCCCACCACCCACGCTGCAAGGAAGCCTACCCGAGGCCACCCTGCCCTCCCCGGTCGATGGATGAGAGACCACCCTGCTGACCACATGTGGCCTGTGGCAGCTCGGGGCCGTGCCATAGGTCACGGAGGGCTGGTTCATGCTTGGGCCCACACAGTTGGCAATGAGAGGCTGCCACAGACTCAGGGGTGGCTGCACGTGGGACAGCTTGAGCAAACTGGGGCCCTCCCCACTCCCCTCGGGGTTAAAATCTGATGCCAATGCGCCAGGCTCTAGGGTCGGGCGTGCTTTTTCCTTCCGGAACTTGGGGCTCAAATCCAGGTTTGAGGAGAAGTCCCTGCTGGACTCCATCTCCCGGGACAGCATGGGATACAGGCCAGTGATCAGGGGGCCCTGGTGAATGCTGGTGATGACGCTGCCCATCACGGAGGCTCCCACAGTGACCACAGATAAGCAGGGTGACTCCCACAAGATGGCCCCATCCCCCATCTCCTCCAAGGGCCCGGCAGGTTGGCCCATGGTGAAGCAACCCCAGATCCCAACCTGGGAATCCCTGACCTTGCTGGTCTGTGGTCTCACAGGGCCCAGGGAGGGCCCCCATGCGGCCGATGGACTCCTCCTGCAGGCCACCTCTGCCGGGGCCGGCGTCTTAGTCACCCCGCTTCCTGTTGATTTCAAGGTGGCCTTGGGGAGGATGGTTCCAGTCCTCAGGGCCACCCGACACCAAGACTGGCTTAGGAGAGCACCCAGCTCACCCTGACACAGGGCCTGGCTCAGAGCCGCCCACTCCTCCTCTGTCAAAGCCTTGCTAAGCACCTCGGCCAATTTACCCTGCGTGACCTTGGTGAGTTCCGCCCGCAGCTCGCCCCGAGACAGGGCTCGGGACAGGGTCAGGCGCAGCTCACTCCAGGACAGCGCCTTCACCAGCGCCATGCTCAGCATGCTCTGGGGCAGGGCTTTGGTGACAGTGGCACCCAGGACCTCCTTGGACAGGGCCTGGTTCAGAGCTGCCCAGACTTCTCCCTGGGAGAGGGCTTTGGCCAACAGAGTGCAGAGATCCTCCTGGGATGCCAGCACACCAGCTACTTCAGCACACAAGGAGGCCAGCAGGGAGCCTACCGTGTCCTCCTGGCAGGGCACCGCCTGGCCGGGCATTGATGGCTGGGCATGTGTGGCTCTGCTGTCTCCCCAGGACTCAACATTGCATGTGGAATGTCCGGTGGGTGCCATCAGTGGCACCAGCATACCCTGGACCTCACAGACTGCCGGGCATGGTCCCCCCTGAGTGGTCTTCCCCGGCACGTGTCTGTGGGGCTGTGGCTGGGTCCGTCTGTCCTCTGGCTTGGCCCAGGGTGGGGTGCTGAGGCCACCGAGGTGCTGGCAGGCGTGGTTGGACACCTTGGACCCTGTTAGGAGCACCTGGGAGTGGGTGTTGCTGCTGAGATCAGCAGCCTGGTGCACTGGGATGAGGCCCTTGGTTATGTCTGTGATCGGCTGTCCCCGGGACTGCGTCTTGTTCAGACAAGTGGCTAGAGGCGCTTGGGATTGGACCTTCATGGCACCTGTGGCCAGATGTGCCTGGGAATGCATCTTGCTCAGACAGGTGACCAGATGGGCCAGGGATGGGGTCTTGGTCAGCTCAGTGGGCAAATGTCCCTGAGATGAGGCCTTGGTCAGCGGGGCGGCCAGTGGTCTCTGGGACAGGCAGGGTGGATGTCTCTGGGATGAGGCCTTGGTCAGTGGGGCAGCCGGCTGTCCCCGGGGCATGGTGACAGCCGTGTCCACGGGCACATACATGTGAGGTGGCTTGTCCCCTTCCTCAGCAACTTTTGTCCAGGATGGAGCCCCAGCCATTTCCACTGCCACACTGGTCTTAAATGCCATGTCTTTTTTCACCTGTTTCTGGGGGCCAGTCTTGATTTTTTCGGCTTCCAAAGGAAGCTTAGCTGGAGCCCTGGGGACCCCAGTTCCCGGATGTGGTTGGGCCAGGCACCTGATCTTCCCCTCAGCCAAATAGGAGGCAGATGAGGCTTTCACCACCTCTGCAGCCTGCTTCACATTCACGGTGGCCTTGGCCTTGGATGGGTTCTCATGGATGGAGCCTGGGGTATCGGGAGTTCCGGCTGCTACCGCCGCTTGGGGTGGAGCCTTGACATTTGCCGCTGTTGGAGAGGCCAGACACAGAGTCTTGAGGATGGTGGCCACTGAGCGTAACTGGGCTGGGGTCTTGGTTATCATGGCTGCCAGGCGAGTTTGGGGTGAGGGCTTGGTCACCCCAACTGGGCTCATCTGGGATGAAGTCTTGGACATTGTGGCTGCCAGACATGTTTGCAATGGGTTTCTGGCTGGGGTGGCGACCGGGTGCGTATGGGAGGGGGTCTTTGCCATCGCAGGCCCTGGGCATACCTGGGGCAGGCTCTTCACGATGGAGGCCAGAAGGGAAACCTGAGGTTGGTTCTTTGCCGTAATGGTCACAGGGCATGTCTGCCTTGGGGTGCCAGTTCTGGAGGCTGTGGGGTGCACCTGGATCTTGGTCATTGTGGGCATGGGGTATGTGTGAGGTGCAGTTTTGGTCACTGTGGGCCCCGGATACATCTGGGCTGGGGTCTTGGTTACTGTTACTTTGGGAACTGGGCTAGTCTTGGGTGGGGTGGTGGTCGTCGTGGACGCTGGATATGTCTGTGGCAGGGTCACGGAGACCACTGGGTATGTCTGGAGTAAAGTCTTGGTGATCATGGGCCCTGGACATATCTGGAAGGGGGCTTTGGCTTTGGGGGTCTCTGCTTTCACAGGGCCCTGGGTTTGGGCTCTGGATGGTCCTGTAACTGCCTGGTCATACCTTCTGGACAATGGTGTCTCCAGAGCCCCGGCTTTGTTGGTCTGGGCAGTTACACGTTTGGTCTTCACTGAGTCACCCTCTATGTGGACGAGGCAGGTGCTTCTGATGGTTCTGGTCAGCAGGCATGGCTGGCATTTTGCATCCAGACTCACTGGGCAGGGAAATCTGATGGTGACCGTCTGGTGTGGCAGGAAGGCCAGCCCCCGGACTCCGGCAGCATGAGGAACCTGCACGCACGGCTCTGGGGTACCCTGAGCTGCTGGGGGCTGTAGGAGGGGCGACAACTGGGGTCTGCAGAGGACCAGATTGTCACAGGAAGGGAACTGGGTCTCCTTGTTCACCATGATGGGCGGGGACAGAAGGCGGTTCTCTTCCGGATGCTGGAAGCGCACCTGCTGTGGGGCGTGATAAGGAATGTCCCCCTCCTCCGCCCTCATTTTCTTTACCAACGGCTTGCTGGAGTGAAGGATGTGTCTCTTGTTGAAGCGCTGCCAGGCCTCCTGGATGGCCTTGGCCGCCATCATCTGGGAAATCAGCTTCTGCCGGAGCCAATAGCCCCTCCAGTTGGCTTGGATGAGCGTGGCTGCGCGGGCGTGCATCATGTCCATCTCGTCTACCAGGATGTTCTTGAAGGCCTGGCTCTCGACCACAGCCCGGAGGCGTGGGATGCGGCGGGACGCCGTCTTGGCTTCGGCAGCCTGTTGCGGAAGATGCTCCTTGGACTTGAGGCCCTCGTGCTGGGGCTGTGGAGGCGCTTTCTCCATTTTGTCCGGGAGACTAGGGGTGGGCGGGGGCTGAAGGATGCACTGCCCACTGGGTGACAACTGGCTTGTGAACTGTAGCTGGGCGGCCGGCTGCATTGCCTTGATTACCGGACAGGTCAGCTCTGCCTGTGGGGGCGGCAGGGGGTGGTCAGAGTGTAGCAGGTCCTGCAGACAAGAGGTCTCCTGGCTGGGGTGGACACTGGCCCCCCAGACCCAGATCTTCTTGCTCCTGGCACCTTGCGATCTTCCGCCTCCCTTTTTCCATCCGTCCCTCTCCCAAGTGGCCTTTGCCAACCTTATATCCACCTCTCATCATCCTACGGCCACTTCATCTTGGCACACAGTGCATGACACCTGAATGCATGACCGCTTACCTGCTTTTCTTTTTTCTTTTCTTTTTTTTTTTTTTTTTGGAGGCAGAGTTTCGCTCTTGTTGCCCAGGCTGGAGTACAATGCTGTGATCTTGGCTCACCACAACCTCCGCCTCCTGGGTTCAAGCGATTCTCCTGCCTCAGCCTCCCAAGTAGCTGGGATTACAGGTGCACGCCACCATGCCTGGCTACTTTTCTGTATTTTTAGAAGAGATGGGGTTTCACCATGTTGGCCAGGCTGGTCTCGAACTCCTGACCTCAGGTGATCCACCTGCCTCAGCCTCCCAAAGTGCTGGGATTACAGGTGTGAGCCACCGTGCCCGGCCTGCTTTTCAAACTTTATCTTGGATGTACCCCGGGTTTAGCACTGATCACAATGTTTTGGAAATTTCCTGTTTGCCTGTGTGTGTGTGTGTGTGTGTGTGTGTGTGTGTGTGTTTGAAAAAGAGAGAGAGAGAAGTGTGGTGGGGGAGATTATTTGCCTCTCCCCATTGACTGTGAATCCTAGAAGACAGAGTCATTTCTGTGTCCCCATCTCAGTCACAGGGCTTGGTTCCAAGCTGTGAATGGGTAGGTATCGGGTGGGTGGGCATCTTGACTGATAAATGGTGAGTGGATTGGAAGTTGGATGGACAGAACGATACAGGACTAGATACTGAATGGATGAATCAGTCGATGAGTGAATGGTAGATGGGTTGGAAAGACAGATGAAGGTTTGGATGAATAGGTAAATAAAGTGTTAAAGGCAAATTGGCCAGGTGCGGTGGCTCACGTCTGTCATTCCAGCACTTTGGGAGGCCAAGGTGGGCAGACTGCTTGGGGTCAGGAGTTCGAGGCCAGCCGGGCCAACATGGTGAAACCCATCTCTACTAAAAATACAGAAAAGTAGGCCGGGCACAGTGGTTCATGCCTGTAATCCCAGCATTTTGGGAGGCTGAGATGAGCGGATCACAAGGTCAGGAGTTCGAGACCAGCCTGGCTAACATGGTGAAACCCCATCTCTACTAAAAATACAAAAATTAGCTCGGCATGGTGGCACATGCCTGTAATCCCAGCTACTCAGGAGGCTGAGGCAGGAGAATTGTTTGAACCTGGTAGGCAGAGGTTGCAGTAAGCCGAGATCATGCCACCTCACTCCAGCCTGGGTGACAGAGCAAGACTCTGTCTCAAAAAAAAAAAAAAGAGCCAGGTATGGTGGCATGTGCCTGTAGTCCCAGCTAGTCGGGAGGCTGAGGCAGGAGAATTGCTTGAACCCGGGAGGAGGAGGTTGCAGTGAGCCAAGATCGCGCCATCACACTCCAGCCTGGGCAACAAAAGTGAAACTCCGTGTCAAATAAAAGGAAAGAAGGAAGGAAGGAAGGAAGGAAGGAAGGGAGGGAGGGAGGGAGGGAGGGAGGAAGGGAAATTAAAGAGAGCTGGAGAGACTGGTGAAGAGATAACCCAACAAGAGGTAGACTGATGGGTGGATGGGTGGGTGGGTGGATTTAGGGGATGGATAGGTAAATGGCATATGGAAGGATGGAAAGAAGGAAGAAAAAGTGGTGACTGTGGCTTTCAGAAGTAACTAGGATGCAGAGAGAGCTGGGACACTGTCAAGCCACCCTGATGCATAGCCTGGAGCACAGCACACTTGGTTTGGCAGAAGCCCCTCTCTTCAGGTTGGACTAGCCAGACCCCTTGCCCATAGACCAACTTCTTACCTTGAAGGGTCATAGATTTGGAGGAGTAGCAGGAGAAGAAGGTGCAATCTCAGAAGCCAGCCTGCAAGAGGAGGCAGCCTTCAGCCTTTCATCCATGCAATATGCAGCAACACTGCCGTGGGCTGGCTCAAGACCAACACAAAAAGAAATGTTAAAAGCAAAAATGCTAAATTCTAAAATTTCTAAATTCTAAAAACGCTAAATTCTAGAAAAGAAAAGAAATGTGCAAAGATGAGGAAATTTATTCCAGTGTTATTTTGTAGCTAGAAATCAAACAAAACAACTGGAAATAACCAAAACAGTGATTAGTAGAGGTTCTGCTACAAATGAATACAGAAGTATGTTCAGGGATGTTTAACACTGCATTGCTTAGCAGAGGAAAAACTGGAAGAAACCAAAATTATCAATGAAGACAGGCTTAAATTAATCATACAAGGGCATGATATCCAGGCATCAGAAATGGTGTCCAGGCTGAGCACAGTGGTTCTTGCCTGCAATCCCAGCACTTTGGGAGGCCAAGATGGGAGGATCACTTGAGGACAGGAGTTTGACACCAGCCTGGGAAACTAAGCAAGAACTGTCTCTTTAAAAAAAAAAAAAAAAAAAAAAAAAAAAAAATTGGCCGGGCGCAGCTCATGCCTGTAATTCCAGCACTCCGGGAGGCTGAGGAGGGTGGATCACCTGAAGTCAGGAGTTCCAGACCAGCCTGGCCAACATGGTAAAACCCCGTCTCTACTAAAAATACAAGAAATTAGTCAGGCATAGTGGTCGACACCTGTAATTCCAGCTACTCAGGAGGCTGAGGCAGGAGAATATCTTGAACCCGGGAGGCAGAGATTTCAGTGAGCCGAGATCGTGCCATTGTACTCCATCTGGGGCAACAAGAGCAAAACTCTGTCTCAAAAAAAAAAAAAAAAAAAAAAACTGGCCGGGCACAGTGGCTCATGTCTGTAACCCCAGCAATTTGGAAGGCCAAGGTGGGTAGGTCACTTGAGGCCAGGAGTTCCAGACCAGCCTGGGCAACATGGTAAAAGCCGTCTCTACTAAAAATATAAAAATTAGCCAAGCATGGTGACATGCACCTGTAGTCCCAGCTACTCGGGAGGCTGAGACAGGAAGATCATTTGAGGCCAGGAGGTTGAGACTGCGGTAAGCTATGATGGCACCACTGCAATCAAGCCTGAGCGACAGAATGAGACCCTATCTCTTTTTTGTTTTTAAAACAGAGTCCCACCCTTTTGCCCAGGCTGGAGTGCAGTGTCACAATCTCGGCTCACTGCAACCTCTGCTTCCCGGGTTCAAGAGATTCTTGTGCCTCACCCTCCCAAGTAGCTGGGATGACAAGTGCAAGCCACGGTGCCTGGCTGAGACCCTGTCTCAAAAAAAAAAAAAAAAAAAAAAAAAAGATTGTGATTAAAGAGTAAGTATAAGATAAAAGGAAGCCTGGGAGGCCGGGCATGGTGGCTCACATCTGTCATCCCAGCACTTTGGGAGGCCAAGGCAGGTGGATCACAAGGTCAGGAGTTCGAGAACAGCCTGGCCAACATGGTGAAACCCCATCTCTACTAAAAATACAAAAATTAGCCAGGCACGGTGGCACGCACCTGTAATCCCAGCTACTTCGGAGGCTGAAGGAGGAGAATCACTTGAACCCAGGAGATGGAGATTGCAGTGAGCCGAGATCATGCAACTGCACTCCAGCCTGGGCGACAGAGTGAGACTCTGTCTCACAAAAAAAAAAACAACAAAAACCAGGTGCGGTGGCTCACGCCTGTAATCCCAGTACTTTGGGAGGCCGAGGTGGGTGGGTCACGTGAGGTCAGGAGTTCAAGACCAGCCTGGCCAACATGGTGAAACTCTCTGCTAAAAATACAAAAATTAGCCAGGCATGACGGTAGGTGCCTGTAATCCCAGCTACTTAGGAGGCTGAAGCGGGAGAATCTCTTGAACCCGGTAGGCGAAGGTTGCAGTGAGCTGAGATCATACCATTGCACACCAGCCTGGGTGACTGAGCGAAACTCAGTCTCAAAAAAAAAAAAAAAGATAAAATGAAACTCTATGTGGTGCTTTAGGGCTGAGGGAGTATCCCCAAAAAAGAGGCAAATTTGGAGAACATTCAGACTTCCTTGCAGAAAGTATGATCCCGCCTAACAAGTTAACGGAGATAATTGCTGGATCGGCCAAGCCAGAGCTGGTCTGGAGTTGCAGAACAAGCAAAAGGCCCACCCTCCAGGGTGCAGATGTGGGAACAGGTTATCAACAGTTGGTGCTGTGGATGTGCACTGGAAACATAAGTGTTGTTGGGGCAGGAGGCCTTCAATGTGTATGGGCCACCGTGGGGGCTCTGTTCTTTTATTATTTTATTTATTTATGATTTTTGAGACAGAGTCTCACTCTGTCACCCAGGCTGGAGTGCAGTGGCACGCACCATCTTGGCTCACTGCAATCTCCGCCTCCGGGGTTCAAGCGATTCTCCTGCCTCAGCCTCCCGAGTAGCTGGGATTACAGGCATGAACCACCACACCCAGCTAATTTTGTTTTGTTTTGTTTTTGGAGGGATGGAGTTTCACCATGTTGGCCAGGCTGGTCTCAAACTCCTGATCTCAGGTGATTCACCTGCCTCGGCCCCCAAAGTGCTGCCACCGCGCCTGGCCTTTTTTTTTTTTTTTTTTCTTTTGAGTTTCGTTCTTGTCGCCAAGGCTGGAGTGCAGTGGCGCGATCTCCTTTACTGCAACCTCCTCCTCTTGGGTTCAAGCGATTCTCCTGCCTTGGCCTCCTGAGTAGCTGGGATTACAGGCACCCGCCACCACACCTAGCTAATTTTTGTATTTTTAGTACAGATGGGGTTTCATCATATTGGTCAGGCTGGTCTCAAATTCCTGACCTCAGGTGATCCACCCACCTTGGCCTCCCAAAGCGCTGGGATTACAGGCATGAGCCACCGCGCCCGGCCTTAGGGGCTCTGTTTTTTGTGTGTGTTGAGAGGGCTGCAGAAAGGTTTTCACCAGATCAAGACTGCAAAGTCACAGGACCACGTTCTGGACCCAGGGCTCGGGCAGGCTTCACCTGGTGTCTTCACACCTCTATCCCTAATGCCTCACCAGCGCCCTCTATTGAGAATTCTTAGCATTGTGCTCACTTTTTTTTTTTTTTTTTTTTTTGAGACGGAGTCTCGCTCTGTCTCCCAGGCTGGAGTGCTCTGGCACGATCTCGGCTCACTGCAAGCTCCACCTCCCGGGTTCACGCCATTCTCCTGCCTCAGCCTCCTGAGTAGCTGGGACTACAGGCGTCTGCCACCACGCCCAGTTAATATTTTGTATTTTTAGTAGAGACGGGGTTTCACCGTGTTAGCCAGGATGGTCTCGATCTCCTGACCTCATGATTCACCCACCTTGGCCTCCCAAAGTGCTGGGATTACAGGCGTGAGCCACCGCGTCCGGCCAAGCATTGTGCTCACTTTAAAGGAGACATAACGAAAGAAATTCCTTTGTTTATCACATATTGAAAGGGTCCATTCGGAGACAAGAGGCAATGCATGGATAATTGACACACATATATTTATTATTTTTATTTTTTTGAGACGGACGGAATCTTGCTCTGTTGCCCAGGCTGAAGTGCAGTGGCACGATCTCGGCTCACTGCAACCTCCACCTCCCGGATCAAAGTGATTCTCCTGTCTCAGCCTCTCGAGTAGCTGGGATTACAGGCACTTGCCACCACACTTGGCTAACTTTTGTATTTTTAGTAGAGATGGGGTTTCACCATGTTGGCCAGACTGGTCTCGAACCCCTGACCTCAAGTGATCCGCCCGCCTCGGCCTCCCAAAGTGCTGGGATTACAGGCATGAGTCACCATGCCTGGCCTAATTATTATTATTATTTTTGAGACGGAGTTTTGCTTTTGTTACCCAGGCTGGAGTGTAATGGCACCATCTTGGCTCACTGCAACCTCTGCCTCTGGGTTCAAGCGATTCTCCTGCCTTAGCCTCCCAAGTAGCTAGGATTACAGGCATGCGCCACCACACCTGACTAATTTTGTATTTTTAGTAGAAACGGGGTTTCTCCATGTTGGTCAGGCTGGTCTTGAACTCCTGACCACAGGTAATCTGCCTGCCTCAGCTTCCCAAAGTGCTGGAATTACAGGCATGAGCCACCTCACCCGGCCTAATTTTTGAATTTTTAGTAGAGATGGGGTTTGACCATATTGGTCAGGCTGGTCTCGAACTCCTGACGCAGAAGAATCACTTGAACCCAGGAGACAGCAGCTTTGGGAGCTGAATGGGCCCATTCCAGGGGCTGAGGTTTCATCAACCAAACGGTGCAGCTCTTTAGAGGAACTCAACCAGAAGGGGTGAGAAACAGGATTGTGGGGGATGAGAAGAACGAACAGGGGCCCCCTGGACAGAGAAGCCGAGCGACTGGCTCGGTAATTTTGAGTAAACCCCTCTGAGCCTCAATTTCCCTATCTGTCACAAGACGTAAGATCACCATCCTCAGGTTGCCAAAGAGACACAACAGGCTCGGCTGGGTGCAGTGGCTCCTGCCCGTAATCCAAGCACTTTGGGGGACCAAGGTGGGAGGATCGCTGGAGCCCAAGAGTTTGAAAACAGCCTGGGTAACATGTCTCTATTTATTTAAAATAATAATAATAAAGAGACATAACAGGCTCTCCAGGATGTCCCCCATCACAGGTGAACAAATCCACCATCAAGGCTTTAGAGGTCCCTCGAGCCCCTGCTCTGAGGGGCCAAGGAGCTGACCCATCATTTGCAGTCACCCAGAAGGGCTCTAAAGGCACTGGGGGCCAGAGGAGAATGACAGGGTCCCCCACGAACCCTCGCAAACAAGCCCTCCACCAGCCCCACTCACCCGCCCCCGAAGCCACCAGCCCCACTCACCCGCCCCCAAAGCCACCAGCCCCACTCACCTGCCCCTGAAGCTGAACCCAGCAGTCTGAACGACCAGTCTTGGAGCCCTGGTGCCGCAGCAGCTTTGTGACTCAAAGCCGAGTTCTGGCCAATCCCTGGCAGCTCTTAGGGGGCGGGGATTCTAGAGGGCACAGCCAGAGGTTGGGGAACAGGATGCAGGGCAGGGCAGGGCAGAGCCAAAGGTCATGGTGGTTGCTACCTACACCGGCTCATCCTGAGTACAAAGGGTTCTCAGCACAGAGGGAATCCCAAATCTCCCTCTCCATGTACCTAGAGGCAGCTTCAGTCTTTCATCCCATGGGCATTTTCTGAGCACCTACTATATGCTGGAATTTGCCCCAGGTCTGGGGATACAAACAACTGAAAGAATTTGGGGGTGTAAAATGGCTAGATGGGAAGAAACCAAAAAGGGGGTACAACGGGCCAGTCAGGGTTCTCATCGACATCTTGGGTCTGGCTCTGAAACTGCGGGCTCCTTGGGGTGGGGCCGGACTTGACATCTCTTGGGATCCCCACTGGGCCCGGCAAAAGTGGGTACTGACCCTGAGCCACAGCACTGTAACGGGAAGTCAGGCCGTTGTCCTGGGTCACCTCCTGGGGCTGGGCTGGGGCCCAGCATGAGTCACCGCTGGCTGGGCCGAGGCTGACACGCACCTTGGACTCAGTGCAGCTGGCTCCAGCCAAAGCCAGCCTGGCCCAGAAGCCTCCGCCTGGGGAGCCGCTGGGGGTTGCCGGGACAAGAACCAGCAGGGGTGCCTGGCCTCCCTCTGCAGAGATCACCCCCTCCAAAACCTTCTCTATACTGTGGGTGTGACTTTAGACAAAATCAGGGACATGGCATATGGCAGTTGGATGGGGTTTAAATCCTTTGTCTGTTTTTTGAGATTGAGTCTCGCTCTGCTGCCCAGGGTGGAGTGCAGTGGTACGATCTCGGCTCACTGCAACCTCCACCTCCCCGGGTTCAAGCAATTCTTGTGCCTCAGCCTCCTGAGTAGCTGGGACTACAGGTGCACGCTATGGCGCCCAGCTGATTTATGTAGTTTTAGTAGAGATAGGATTTCACCATGTTGGCCAAGCTGGTCTCAAACTCCTGACCTCAAGTGATCCGCCTGCTGCGGCCTCCCAAAGTGCTGGGATTACAGGCGTGAGCCACTGCGCCCAGCTCATCCTTTGGATGTTACATCAGAACAGGTCCCTTCAGTGCTGTCAACGAGCTAAACACAAACTGGGAGTTTTCAGGGCAATTGGAGGCTGTAGGAGCCCAGTAAGGTGCTGGCCTAGCCTGAGGGTTACTGGGGACAGGCTTCCGAAGACTGTGCAGCTGAGGCTGGGAGGTGGCGCTCAGCTGGATGACTGGGGGAAGAGTAGCTGGTACAGAACTACAGCTGCAGCCGTGCAAAGACCCTGAGGCCAGGAAGGGAGGATATTGGGAATTTGGGTAGAGAGGCTCCTGAAAGGAAACACTGGCCAGCCCAGGGACTGGTGCAGTCAGGACATTTTCCAAAAAGTTTTCAAGTAAGGAGTCAGATCTGTGATTTAGAAAAAACCCTTCACATCACAGCTCATGCGTGCTTGACTCCCCCATCAGACTGGAGGGCTGGCCTCCTGGGAGTATGCAACAACTAGGTGTCAATAAAGGCTGAGGAGGCTGGGCGCGATGGCTCACACCTATAATCCCAGCACTTTGGGAGGCCAAGGCGGGCAGACCGCTTGAGCCCAGGAGTTCGAGACCAGCCTGACCAATATGGCAAAACCCCGTCTCTACTAATAATACAAAAATTAGCCAGGCATGATGGCAAATGCCTGTAATCCCAGCTACTTTGGTGGCTGAGGCAGGAGAGTCGCTTGAACCCAGGAGGTGGAGGCTACAGTGAGCTGGGATTGCACCACTGCACTCTAGCCTGAATGAGAGTGAGACCCTGATTCAAAAAAAAAAAAAAAAAGAAAAAGATAGAGGCCAAGTACAGTGGCTCAATACCTATAGTCCCAGCATTTTGGGAGACCGAGGTTGGAGGATCACTTGAGCACAGGAGTTCAAAACCAGCCTGGGCAACAAAGATCCCATCTCTACAAACAAATTATTTAAAAATTAGTAGGGCGGCTGGGCGCGGTGGCTCACACCTGTAATCCCAGCACTTTGGGAGGCTGAGGCTGGCTGATCATGAGGTCAGGAGATCGAGATCATCCTGGCTAACACGGTGAAAGCCCATCTCTACTAAAAATACAAAAAAATTAGCCAGGCATGGTGGCGGGCGCCTGTAGTCCCAGCTACTCAGGAGGCTGAGGCAGGAGAATGGCGTGAACCTAGGAGGCGGAGCTTGCAATGAGCCAAGATGGAGCCACTGCACTCCAGCCTGGGGGACAGAGCAAGACTCCGTCTCAAAGAAAACATAAAAATAAAAATAAAAAAATAAAAATTAGTAGGGCATGGTGGCGTGCACCTGTGGCCCCAGCTACTTGGGAGGCTGAGGTGACGCAGGAGGATCAGTTGAGCCTGGGAGGTCAAGGCTGCAGTGAGCTGTGGTCTCGCCACTGCACTCTGACCGAGGCAAGAGCGAGACCTCATTTTGTAAAGAAAAAAAAAAAAAAACTTGTGGGGCCCAGTGGCTCACGCCTGTAATCCCAGCACTTTGGGAAGCTAAGGTGGGTGGATCACCTGAGGTCAGGAGTTCGAGACCAGCCTGGGCAACATGGTGAAACCCTGTCTCTACTAAAAATACAAAAAAAAAAATTTAGCCGGGCAGGGTGGCTCACGCCTGTAATCCCAGCACTTTGGGAGGCTGAAGTGGGTGGATCACGAGGTCAGGAGATCGAGACCATCCTGGCTAACACGGTGAAACCCCATCTCTACTAAAAATACAAAAAAATTAGCCGGGCGTAGTGGCGGGCGCCTGTAGTCCCAGCTACTCAGGAGGCTGAGGCAGGAGAATGGCGTGAACGCAGGAGGCAGAGCTTGCATTGAGCTGAGATCGCGCCACTGCACTCCAGCCTGGGCGACAGAGCGAGACTCCGTCTCAAAAAAAAAAAATTTAGCTGGGCATGGTGGCAGGTACCTGTAATCCAGCTAATCGAGAGGCTGAGGCAAGTGAATCGCTTGAACCTGGGAGGTGGAGGTTGCGGTAAGCCAAGATCAGGCCATTGCACTCCAGCCTGGGCGACAGAGGAAGACTCAGTCTCAACACAAAAAAAAAAGAAAGAAAAGGTATTTCCTCCACCTCTCTGCAGGGCTCCTCAGAGGCCTCTTGCCTTAGACCACTTGGGGGCAGGCAGGCAAGAGACCTGGGTTTGAATCTCTGCTCTGCCATTTAACAGGGGTGTTGGCTGGGTGCGGTGGTTCATGCCTGTAATCCCAGCACTTTGGGAGGCCCAGGCAGGTGGATCACGAGGTCAGGAGATCAAGACCATCCTGGCTAAAACAGTGAAACCCCGTCTCTACTAAAAGTACAAAAAATTAACCAAGCGTGGTGGCGGGTGCCTGTAGTCCCAGCTACTCAGGAGGCTGAGGCAGGAGAATGGCATGAACCTGGCAGGCGGAGCTTGCAGTGAGCCAAGACTGCGCCACTGCACTCCAGCCTGGGCGACAGAGCGAGACTCCGCCTCAAAAAAACAAAAACAAAAACAAAAACAAAAAAACAGGAGTGTTGGGCAAGTCTCAAAACCTCCCTTCCCCTTCTCTACTAATTGGGGGCCACAGTAGGTACCATCATTGAGTGCGGTCACTGTTGTCCGTCCCCTGAGCACCTCCCAGTTCTGACTTCTGACCTGAGAGATGTTACGCTGGATGCAAACACGCCCATCTCACAGCACAAGACGTAGAGGCCATCGGGGGAGGAAGACTCACCTGAGATCTCACAAATGCCAACTGGAACCTAAGCTGGGACCCAGTCTCCCAACCAGTGACACTCTGCCCTAGATGTGGTTCTTGGTGTCCTGTGTGTCAAGACACCCCTGCTCTCCCACCTCAGCCTCAGTTCCCTTCAGCAGGTTCCTCCAGGCCCTGCTGAAACGTCTGCATGACCTCCCACAAGGCAGTGTGACAGCTAAAAACCAAACCCTGGCCGGACGTGGGGGCTCACACCTGTAATCCCAGCACTTTGGGAGGCCAAGATGGGTGTACCACTTGAGGTCAGGAGTTCCAGACCAGCCTGACCAACATGGTGAAACCCTGTCTCTACTAAAAGTCCAAAAAAGTAGCCGGGCGTGGTGGGCACCTGTAATCCGAGCTACTTGGAGGCTGAGGCAGGAGAATCACTCGAACCCAGGAGGCAGAGGTTGCGGTGAGCCTAGATGGCGCCACTGCACTCCAGTCTGGGTGACAGAGCAAGACTCTGTCTCAAACAAACGAACCCCAACATAGCTGTTGGTGGCAAGGCCTGACTTTCTCCATGACCAAGGGATGGTGGCCATTCTCTGCAAGTTTCTTCATCTGTAAAATGGGTACAGTTCAGTGGCCCTCCCTAACAGGGCTGGCTAGGTACACATGGCCACCAACCCTACTTGCTGTGTGACCTCGGCCACTAATGTTCACATCCCTCAGGGTCCCCAATGAGTTGGAAGCCCAAAGCGCAGGGTCTTAACAGCAAAGGGCAGAGCAGGCAAGCGAAGCAGGAAGCCTGGGGTCAAGGCTCTGAAAGTGAGGAGTCCAAGGTCGGACTGTCTCTGCACAGTCTCCTTAAAAGGCTGTGTGATGTCAAGCCAGTTGCTCAACCTCTCTGAACCTTAGGTTTCCTCAAACTGGGGAGTAGGATGTTGGGAGGAGGAGGAGAAGCGAACTTCAGGGAGATACTTGGAAAATCCCAGTCCTGGAGGCAGACCTCTTGGGTTAGATCCCACCTGTGTCACCTTCCTCCTGGTACTGGGTCCATCAGCTTGTCCTGGACCTCAGCATCCCCCGATCCACCAAACGAGAAAAGCTTACACTGTAAGCCAAGCACTGCTCTGTAAACATAAACTCTATTAATCGTCACAACTTTATGAGGCAAGTTTTTCGACTGTTCTCCCCATTTTACGGACAGGCAAATCAAGGCCCAAAAGGTTAAAAAGTTTACTGAGTTTCTGTCTCTTCCTTCCTGCCTTGGGCTGGGGTTGTGCCCTTTCCACCTCGAAAACTCTCCTTCCCAAAAGGCAAGGGGGCACTAGCTAGTTCCAAACGCAGATCAAAGACCCCAAGACCCCTCCCCAACCTGGACATCAGCCGGCCCCGCGCCCAGGCGCGTCTAGGGGGCGCTCGCTGCGCGCCAGATGTGCGGGCCCCTCTCGGACACCCGCTCTCTGCTCCCTCCCAACAAGGGGAGGAGCTAGGGACAGAGGGAGGAGAGAGAGGCGGGGGTGTAGGGGGGACGCGAACCAGGCCCCGCCCAGCCTGCCAGGCCCCGGCGGGGGAAGAAGGAGGCGGAGAGCCGAGCTGGCGTAACGAGACTTTACTGAAAACAGAAAACCGGGCGAACCAAGGATTACAAACAGGAATGTGGACTCGTAGCAAAACAAAACAAAACAGAACAAAAAGGAAGGGGGGACCGGTCGAAAGAACGGAAGGAGGGAGCGAGATCGAGGAAAGGGGCAGAAAATTTTTTTTTTCTTCTTCCCATTTCTTTAAAAAACCAACACAAGAAAACACACACACACACAACCAACGTTTGTTCCCGAGTAGAAACATAAATAGGGCAGAATCGAACACTCTGTTCTTCTCTCTTCCAAAGGAAAAAAAAAAAAGTAAAAGGAAAGGAAAGGCAGGATTTGAGGCTGCGCCCCCTCGGAGCCCCCTTCCGCGGCGCGGTGTACAAAGGGGCAGCCGAGACGCGCGGGTTTGTGCAACACGGGGCGGCCGCGCGGGGGACAGAGGCAGCGCGAGGGCGGGGGGTCATGCGCTCGCCCCCCCGGGAGCAGGGGGTCCAGCTTGTCGAGTCCGGGGCGCCCCTTCCGAGTCCTGGGCACCCTCGCGGGGGATCCCCGGGGGCTGCGCCCTCTCTGAGTTCCTGGGCACACTCGGGGAGGGGGGTCCCCAGGGCCGCACCCTCTCCAAGTCCGGGGCGCCCACGACACCCCCCCGCGAGCCCGCCCCTCTGGGAGGGTGGCCGCGCATGCGCCCCGCGCGCGGACTCAGTACGCGGGCACCTGGTGCTGGGGCAGCAGCTGGCAGCCGCTGTTGACGTGGCTGAGGACTTTCTGCTTGAGCTGCGCCACCTGCTCGCGCAGCAGGCTCGCCGTGGACGCCAGCTCCGTGTTCTGGCTTTTGAGGGTCTTCACTTTCTCTTCCAGGCGCGAGATGCGCTCCAGCTTGCGCTTGCGGCACTTGGAGGCGGCGATGCGGTTGCGCAGCCGCTTGCGCTCCGCCTTGATGCGCTCCTGCGTGTCCATGTCGATGGGCGACAGCGGCGGGCTCTCGCCGAAGCTCGGCACGTCGGGCACCGTCTGTGGCTCGTCCTTGAGCGCAGCCAGGCGCGGCGGCCCCAACGCGCCCGGGGGTGGCGGCGGCGGGAAGGGCACAGGTTCGGCAGCGAAGGCGACCGTCGCGGCGCCCCCCGCGCCCCCGGCGCCGCCCGCGTAGCTGCTCAGGTTCGCGTAGACGGGCGCTTCGGGCGCGGCCGCCGCCGGGGCCAGCTCGCCGGGGGGCGCGGAGCCCGTGGCCGTGCCCGAGGGCCCCCCGGCGGCGGCTGCGGCAGCGGCGGCCGCGCCCGCGCCGAGCTGGTTCTGCTTGTGTAAATCCTCCAGGGCCTTGACGAAGCCCTCGGCGAACTCCTGCTCCTCGCTGGCCGCCACCTTGGGGTAGAGGAACTGTGTGCTCGTCGGCGTCGTGGTGACCAGCCCGTTGGACTGGATGATGAGGCGCTCGAGCTCGGGGGAGGCCAGCTTCAGCAGCCCCAGGTCGGGAGAGGCGAGCAGGCCGTCGGGGGGTGCCGCGCTGGGACCGCCGTCGGCGCGCAGCGGGGTAGGAGGCGGCGCGGCCGCAGGCTTGAGCGCCGCCGCCACCTGCTCACTCAGGCTCAGCGTCAGCGCGTCCTTCTTCATCATGCTGCCGGCCGCGGCCGTCGGGGGCGCCCCGGGAAACAGGCGGCCCGGGGACGCGAAGCTGCCGCCGCTGCCACTGGCGCCGCCGCCCAGGCCGCTCAGCGCCTCATCGCCGTAGAAGGGTGTTTCCATCCTCCGCCTCCCCCGCCGCGCCGGCCCGGGGGGGAGTGGCCGCGGCCTCCCGGGGGGCCCGCGCCCCCCCGTCCGCTCGGCCCTGCGCCCGCCCCGGCCGCGGCCGCTGCGCCCGGCCCTCCGCTGGCGCCGGCTCCTGCGCCGCGCCACTCTTGCGCCCTCTTATAGCCTCGGCTCGGCGCGATGAGCTCACCGCCCCCGTTCGCCATTGGGTGCGGGTGACGTCGCTCATTTGCATGGAGGGGCGGGGCCAAGCCACCGGCGCCCGCCCGGCCGCCGTTGCCCCGGCGACGCGCGGTAAACGGCACAACAGCGCGCTGCCTTGTGGGTTGACGTCATGGGGGCGGCCGCGCGCCCGGGCCGGGTCACCCCGCCCCGGGACCGCTGTGTACGACCGATCTCCCTGGCGCCGCCTCCGCCAAGGCACGTCCCGAGTGGCGTGATGGGCCCGGGCCACCAGGCGCCCGCCCGCCCCGAGGCCCCGCCCCGTGTCCGCGCGTGGGGCCCCGGCCGGGCGGGGGCGGGGGCGGGGGCGGGGGCGGTGCCGGCCTCCGGGGACTGGAGGGGGATGGGGTCCCGCATGGATAAATAACTCCTTGGCGCCTCCTGTTCTGCTGTGCCGCCAGCGCCTCCCCTAGCGCGCTTTCTGGAGAGGCTTTGTGCGGACTCGGGGCTGGAGGCCTGGTGGGGTTTTCGGGGGCTCGCCGGGGGTGTGGGGCAGGTCTGCGTTCCTCACCCTCCCTCCCTCCACCCTGCGTGTGATTGCTCAGGGAGAGACAGGGGAGGGGAGAGGAGGGTCGCCAGAAGTTGCTGGAAGCGCTTGGATCCTGATCATTTTCACTGAGTGCGTTCTAGAACCAGGAGTCCGACTTCCTGCCTTGACAGATGGGAAACTGGGCTTAGAGAGGTGGAGTGACCATCTCCCGAGAGTTAGCTAGGAGTCACAGCAGGGCCAGGGCTGTGATTAGGCCTGAGTTCTCGTCCACCCTTAGAACCCTAGAACCTGGGAGTCCAGGCCCCTGCGCAGCCCTTTCCTTCTGCCGCCCACGTTTTAACCCTAGGTCTGTCAGGGCTGTGATGTCCTGGGAGAGGGTGCCCAACTCCAGGGGCTGGGCTGATGAGGCAGGAATGCCGGCTATAATTATCACATGCTTGTTATCACTATCTTGGCTGTTAGGGCTTAATGGGCCACTATTAAGACTGGCTGGGAAGGGGGTGTGAGGGAGGAGAGATGGACCCACCCTAACAGTACTCACAAGGGATCCTTAGGACATCTGGATCTGACCTACAGCCTCTGCATGCACCCCTCCAGCTCCCCACCTCTGTCTGAATGGAGCCCACACCCTCCTTTCCCTGACCTCCTTCCCCTCAGTCTCTCTGATCCTTGGCCTCCCAGTTGCAGGACTAATCGTACCTCTGGGCCTTTGCACGTGCTATGCTCTCTGCCTGGTACTCCCTTCCCCCAGTGCAAAGATGTGTCTTCAGGAAGTGCCTCACCCTCAGACTTTATTCCTTTATTGTAGCCTCTGAATCTGCCAGAATGATGGAGTGGATCGTAGTCCCTGAAGGTCAGGGACATTGCCTATGTTGAGCCTGCTGACAGGGCCTAGTATAGAATGGATGCTCAGTATTAAAGGTGAATGCGGGGCTGGGTGTGGTGGCTCATGCCTGTAATCCCAGCACTTTGGGAGGCCGAGGCAGGCAGATCACTTGAGGTAAGCAGTTCAGGACCAGACTGGCCGAAATACAAAAATACAAAAAAAAACAAAAAACAAAAATAGCCGGGTGTGGTGGTGTGCCTGTAATCCCAGCTACTCAGGAGGCTGAGACATGAGAATCGCTTGAACCCAGGAGGCAGAGGTTGCAGTGAGCTGAGATTGTGCCACTGCACTCCAGCCTGGGAGACAGAGCGAGACTCCAGTCTCAAAAAAAATAAAAAATAAAGGCGAATGCAACAAAAGGTTGCTTGTGTGGGTGGTCTCTAGCCTCAGTTTGTCTGCCTGGCCTTACTCCTTTTCTATCCTCCTTACTCACCTGCCTCTGCCCCCAACTCGGCCCTGGGGCATGAAGGCCATAGGGGAGGCTGTCCTCATCACCAAGAAGGTGGCCTGTCGGCCACGCGCGGTGACTCTCGCCTGTAATCCCAGCACTTTGGAAGGCTGAGGCAGGCATTTGAGGTCAGGAGTTTGAGACCAACATGGTGAAACCCTGCCTGACCAACATGGTGAAACCCTGTCTCTATTGAAAATAAAAAAAATTAGGCCGGGTGCGGAGGCTCACGCCTGTCATCCCAGCACTTTGGGAGGCCAAGGCAGGCTGATCACGAGGTCAGGAGATCAAGACCATCCTGGTTAACACGGTGAAACCCCGCTTCTACTAAAAAATACAAAAAAAAGTAGCCGGGCGTGGTGGCAGGCGCCTGTAGTCCCAGCTACTCAGGAGGCTGAGGCAGAAGAATGGCGTGAACCCGGGAGGCGGAGCTTGCAGTGAGCCGAGATCGCGCCACTGCACTCCAGCCTGGGCAACAGAGCAAGACTCCGTCTCAAAAAAAAAAAAAAAAGAGAGAAAAGAAAAAAAATTATCCAGGTGTGGTGGCAGGTGCCTGTAATCCCAGCTACTCAGGAGGCTGAGGCAGGAGAAACGCTTTAACCCGGGAGGCGGAGGTTGCAGTGAGCGGAGATTGCGCCATTGCACTCCAGCCTGGGCGACAGAGTGAGACTCCGTCTCAAAAAAAAAAAAAAGAAAGAAAAAGAAAAAATAATAGGCTGGGCGAGGTGGCTCACACCTGTAATCAGCACTTTGGGAGGCCGAGGCGGGCAAATCATCTGAGGTCAGGAGTTCGAGACCAGCCTGGCCAATATGGCAAAACCCTGTCTCTACTAAAAATACAAAAATTAGCCAGGCATGGGGAGCGCACCTGTAATCCCAGCTGCTCTGGAGAAAGTCAGGAGAATCACTAGAACCCAGGAGATAGAGGTTGCAGTGAGCTGAAATCATGCCACTGCACTCCAGCCTGGGCAACAGAGCAAGACTCCATCTTAAAAATAATAATAATAATAATAATAATAAAGACCTGGCCGGGCACGATGGCTCACTCCTATAATCCCAGCACTTTGGGAGGCCGAAGCGGGTGGATCACGAGGTCAGGAGATCAAGACCATCCTGGCCAACATGGTGAAACCCCGTCTCTACTAAAAATTCAAAAATTAGCTGGGCATGGTGGCGCATGCCTGTAGTCCCTGCTACTTGGGAGGCTGAGGCAGGAGGATTGCTTGAGCCCGGGAGGCGGAGGCAACAATGAGCCAAGATTGCACCACTGCATTGCAGCCTGAGCAAAAGAGTAAGAATCCGTCTCAAAAATAATAATAATAATAGGCCAGGCGCGGTGGCTCACACCTGTAATCCCAGCACTTTGGGAGGCTGAAGTGGGCAGATCACCTGAGGTCAAGGGTTTGAGACCAGCTTGGCCAGCATGGTGAAACCCTGTCTCCACTACAAATAAAAAATTCGCTGGGCATGGTGGTGCATGCCTGTAATCCCAGCTACTCAGGAAACTCAGGCAGAAGAATCGCTTGAACCCAGGAGGCAGAGGTTGCGGTGAGCCAAGATTGTCATTGCACTCCAGCCTGAGCAACAGAGCGAGACTCTGTCTCAAAAAAAAAAAAAAAACAAAAAAAAACCATCTCTACTAAAAATACAAAATTAGCCAGGCATGGTGGCACATGCCTGTAATCCCAGTTACTCGGGAGGCTGAGGCAGGAGAATCAGTCGAACCCAGGAATTGGAGGTTGCAGTGAGCCAAGATTGCGCCATTGCACTCCAGCCTGGGCAACGAGCGAAACTCTGCCTAAAATAATAAAATAATAATAATAATAATAATATTAAAGACCTGGCCTGGCAGGCCTGGGATCTGAATTGCCAGGGCAGGGAACTGGGGGTGTGGGTTTGTTTTGTCTCTAGATAGGTTAGGAAGGTGTCTGTCTGCCTATTGGAGTGTGTGTCTGTGTGTGCACCTGTGTCTGTCTATATTTGTGTTGTATAGACAGACGCAGGTACACACACACAGGTACATACTCAGATCTGTGGGTCTCTGTGCTCTCTAGCCCAGGTCTACCCTGGACAAAGAGATCCCTAGTGGGACAAGATCCAGCCCCCAGACCTGTAGCCAGCCCTGCCCTGGGAACCCCTCTCTGGGCCCCGTGCAGTGTGGCCAGGGTGGAGGAGATGGGGTCATGCCTCTCCCTAAGGCAGGAGGTGAGTGGGCGGCGCACAGAGGCCCTGCCCTGAACTGGGGCCTCAGCCTTGGCAGCTGGGGAGATGGTCTGGTGAACTGTAGGCTGAGACAGCCTGAACTGAGTGGAGCATTTTCCTGGAGGCAGGCAGGTGAGATACAGAGGCCTGTTACCTCTCTAAGCCTGTTTTTCCTTCACGAAAATTGAGCAAATAAACCTACCTACTTCGTGGAGTATCGCGATTTTTTTTTTGGAAATGAAAGGTCTCACATATTTATTACTGAACCCTGCCAATCCATGCGTTCATAACAGATTCAGAGAGGAAAACACGTCGAACTCTCCAGATAGTGGTGACACTTTCAGCTTGATATGGTAACGTGATCGTGAGCTTCAGACAGCACGAATATGTGTGCCATCGCATGTGCAATTTCTTATAGACCCAGCTTGGTTCTTCTCCAGTGACCTTTTGGAATTGTACCTGATTTTATTTCCAGTTTTCATCCAAATCCACTGGGAAATGGGACGATTTTGCTTTTGTTTCTTGGCCAGGAATCGCTTAATCCTGAAAATCTTGTGAGAAGACATGGTGAGAAGCGGAGTCAAGAACACACCACGATGGCGGAGAAAGGAAAAGCATTGCGATTTTTATTGGATTTGAAGAAATAGTAAGGGGTCAGGCCAGGCGCGGTGGCTCACGCCTGTAATCTCAGCACTTTGGGAGGCTGAGGTAGGTGGATCACGAGGTCAGGCGTTCGAGACCAGCCTGGCCAACATAGTGAAACCTTGTCTCTACTAGGCCGGGCTCAGTGGCTCATGCCTGTAATCCCAGCACTTTGGGAGGCCGAGGCGGGTGGATCACGAGGTCAGGAGATCGAGACCATCCTGGCCAACACGGTGAAACCCCGTCTCTACTAAAAATACAAAAAATTAGCCTGGCGTGGTGGCGGGCACCTGTAGTCCCAGCTACTCAGAAGGCTGAGGCAGGAGAATGGCGTGAACCTGGGAGGCGGAGCTTGCAGTGAGCCAAGATTGTGCCACTGCACTCCAGCCTGGGTGACAGAGGGAGACTCCGGCTCACAAAAAAAAAAAAAAAAAAAAAAGAAACCTTGTCTCCACTAAAAATACAAAAATTCTCCCGGCGTGGTGGCGCACGTCTGTCGTCCCAGCTACTTGGGAGGCTGAGGCAGGAGAATCACTTGAACCCAGGAGGAGGAGGTTGCAGTGAGCCAAGATCACACCACTGCACTCCAGCCTGGGCAACAGAGTGAGACACCATCTCAAAAAAAAAAAGAAAAAAGAAATAGTAAGGGGTCAATAAATGCTTTCTATGATTGTATTATTTGGCCAAACGTAACTGCAGTTCTTTGGTTTTGAGTTCTCTCAGCTTGGAATACCCTTACACTCTTGGCGAACTCCTACTCATCCTTCAAAACCCACCACCTTCTCCAAGAAACCCTTCCTGACCATGTCCCCTAGGACCGCCGTCAGTCCTCTCCATCTGGCTAAGAGCTGTCTGTCCCCTATCTGTGTCTTGTTCTGTCTCCTCCATAGAAGGGGAGGAGAGGTCTTCAGGGCTGGATGGGGAAGTCCTCTCCTGGCCCCTAAGTATGGGAAGCTGCCTTTGCCACCCACAAGGGCTCCTTTTTTCTTTTTTCTTTTTTTTTTTTTTTTTTGAGATGGAGTCTCGCTCTGTTGCCCAGGCTGGAGTGCAGTGACTTGATCTTGGCTCACTGCAACCTTCCCTTCCCGGGTTCAAGCAATTCTCCTGCCTCAGCCTCCGTAAGTAGCTGGGATTACAGGCACGTGCCAACATGCCCGGCTAATTTTTTTGTATTTTTAGTAGAGATGGGGTTTCACAATGTTGGTCAGGCTGGTCTTGAACGCCTGACCTCATGATCTGTCCGCCTCAGCCTCCCAAAGTGCTGGGATTACAGGCTTGAGCCACTGCTCCTGGCCTCCCTTTTTCTTTCTCTTTGCATTTTCTGTTGCTCCGCCTCAATGCCCTTTCCTACCCTCTCCTTCCTCCTCCCAGCCAGAGAGCCCTCTGGGACACCCCATTCCTGTCCTTCCATTTGTCCCAGCCCTGACCCCACAGCAGCTGTTGGTCCAGCTCTGTCTTCCCAGAGTGGGGGTTCCTCCGGGGCAGATCTGAAGCCACTTTGGACATATGGGCAGAGGGTGTCTCTAACGCCATCAGCTAGTCCCACGCAATGAACTAGAGAGAACTTTCATTCATTCAATCCACATACACTAAGCCCCTACTGTAAGCAGGGGAAAGGGCACACATGAACAAGACCAACATCTGCACCTTTGTAGGCCCCCACACAAAGGGAGAGCCAGACCAGCGCAGTTTTCAGTAGAATCAATGGTGTCCCCGCCATAGATGGTAATGGAGGGGGTTGATATTTTAGAGTTGGGTAATCTGGGAGGGGTGGCCCAGGATGTAACACCAAGTGACAGACAAGCTGGACCTAATTGCCAATTATTGGGGGATCAGAGTGTTCCAGTAATAGGAACAGCCAGTTCAAAGGCCCCGGGGCAGGAACCAGTTGGACACATTTCTAGAAGGTGGGGAGGTAGGTGGGACTGGATTGGGAAGCCAGTGAGTGCCAAAGGAAGAGAAGGGGAGTGCTGACGCCTCCTCTGCTCAGGAGGGATTTGCCCCCAAGGCAGTGAAAGTTGCAGGTGAGGTTGGGGCAACACTAGGGCTTGGTCCGGGACTCTGCATTTTCACCTTTATCCCAGCAGCAGCTCCACGAGTGGTGAGGGACGTTATCCCACTTCTCAGGGCAGTGTCTGGAGAGGGCGCGCAACGTGCCCAGAGTCGTACAGGCCAGGCCAGAGAGAACCCTGCCCTCCAAGCAGAAGCTGAACCTGACGCCCCGCTGCCGCCGGGGTTTGAATCGTTGCGGCTGTAGTCCTTCCCCAGCGCAGAGATTTCTTGTTTAAAGCAACCTGCAGGCCGGGCACAGTGGCTCACACCAGTAATCCCAGCACATTGGGAGGCCAAGGAGGGAGGGTCGCTTGAGCCCAGGAGTTTGAGACCAGCCTGGGCAATCTAGTGAGAACTCTTCTCTACAAAAATAAAAAAGTTAGCTGGGCATGGTGGTACACGCCTGTGGTCCCAGCTACTTGGGAGGGTGAGGTGGGAGGATCGCTTGGGCCTGGGTAAGTTGAGGCTGCAGTTTAATTTTTAGTCTTTATTTGAACACCCAGAAACCAAAAATCACCTTGATAAATCGGAAAGCCCCAAAGAAAACCGAGTTAAGCAGGCAGCCGAAGGGGTGAGGTGGAGCCAGGCACTCACGACCCCACAGCGGGGAGGTGGGGCTTGTGAGGACCCTAATCCGGCGCTTAGGACCCTTAGGCTCGCAGAGGCAGAACTTGCAGGGAAAGTGCCCCGACGGCCGGACCCCCGCAGGGCGGTCGGGAGTGGGGGCGCCAGACTCGGGCTGGGGGCGCTGTCTGGCCCGCACATTCCTGAGGATCAAGTTACCCGAGAAGGCTGAGGCCTCTCTGTTCCCCTCCTGCCAGGCTTCCGCCCTCTCCAGGAGCAAGAACCGCAGTCTGTCCCCAGTCCAGCGCAGGTGTCTGCCCAGCCTCTCGGAGGGGACTCAGGCCCTGCCCTCTGGACTGGCACCGGATCCATCCTGCCTCATAAAACCATTTTACAGGTGAGGAAACTGAGGCACAGTCAGCCCCCCTTCAGCATTGATGCAACCAGATTGAACCTGGCTCTGCCAGCTTTATGACCATTTTTACTAACTGGGCAGGCCTAGAAGAATGGTTCAGTCAAGTGTTTGTTGATTGACTGACCATCTAGAATCAGTCTCCAAAACCTCTTATTATAGCACAAGGAGAAAAGAACTTCCCATACCACTTACCCTCCTACTCCACCCTAGGACAGACAGGACCCCTGCACTTATCCAGCATGCATTTAATGTGCACTTCCTGTATGCCCAGGCCTGGGTTAGGCCATTTCACAGGTAGATATTGGAGAACCAGAGGGTTTGGGGATCAGAAGGTAGTGAATTTGCTTTCTTTAGACCAACTTCAGAAATTGGTTTGGGCCAGGCAAAGTGGCTCACCCCTGTAAGCCTAGCACTTTGGGAGGCCGAGGCAGGAGGATTGCTTGAGGCCAAGTATTCAAGACCAACCTGGCCAACATAACGATACCCCCGTCTCCAAAAAAAAAAAAAAGAGGCTGGGCACTGTAGCTCATGCCTGTAATCCCAGCACTTTGGGAGTCCGAGGCGGGTGGATCACGAGGTCAGGAGATCGAGACCATCCTGGCTAACATGGTGAAAACCCGTCTCCACTAAAAATACAAAAAAAAAATTTGCCAGGCGTGGTAGGCGGGCGCCTGTAGTCCCAGCTACTGGGGAGGCTGAGGCAGGAGAATGGTGTGAACCCGGGAGGCGGAGCTTGCAGTGATCCAAGATCGCGCCACTGAACTCCAGCCTGGGCGACAGAGCAAGACTCCGTCTCAAAAAAAAAAAAAAAAAAAAAAAGATAAATTGGTTTGTAGTCTGAGCAGGGTGGCTCATGCTTCTAATCCCAGCTCTTTGAGAGGCAGAGACAGGAGGATCTCCTGAGCCCAGAAGTTTAAGAGCAGCCTGGGCAACATAGCAAGAACCCATCTCTACACAAAGATAGAAAAATTAGCTGGTTGGGAGGCCGAGGCGGGCGGATCACAAGGTGAGGAGATCGAGACCAGCCTGGCCAACATGGTGAAGTCCCATCTCTACTAAAAATACAAAAATTAGCCGGGTGTGGTGGTTCATGCCTGTAATCCCAGCTACTCAGGAGGCTGAGGCAGGAGAATCGCTTGAACCTGGGAGGCGGAGATTGCAGTGAGCTGAGATCCTGCCACTGCACTCCAGCCTGGGCAACAGAGCGAGACCCTGTCTCAAAAAAAAAAGGCTGGTTTGGTTTTTTGTTTCTTGGTTGTTTTGGGCCAAACTCACATACCATCATGCATCGATTCAACCATGCTTCAACCATGCTTTTTTTTTTTGTTTGGAGACAGAGTGTTACTCTGTCTCCGAGGCTGGTGTGCAGTGGCACGTTCTCAGCTCACTGCAATCTCTGCCTCCCAGGTTCAAGCGATTCTAGTGCCTCAGCCACCAGAGTAGCTGGGATTACAGGCACATGCCACCACACCAACTAATTTTTGTATTTTTAGTAGAGACAGGGTTTCTCCATGTTGGCCAGGCTGGTCTTGAACTCCTCACCTCAAGTGATCCGCCTGCCTCGACCTCCGAAAGTTCTGGGATTATAGGCATGAGCCACTGCACCCAGCTACCATGCTCTATTGAGTGCCCGCTGTGTGCTGGGCAGGTGGGTTCTCACCGCCCGGAGGTGATGTTCTGGCGGACTGGAAGCAAGGTCATTTTAGAGAAGCATGCTGTAGGTTGGTCTCACGATTTTCCTTTAAGTTGGCCCCCTTTTCTGTTTTTACTTCAGTAAATATATTTCAAAAGGGAACCTTCATGTCACCACCAAGAATGGAAAACCAGTTTCTCTTGCTATAAATAGAAGGAAACCAAAAAACTATGAAATGAGAGCAAAGTCAGGCATTCCCGCCTCAGGAACACTCAGGGCTGGGGCTGGACTTCGAATGTCTGAGTCTTATCAAAGGAAGGGAAGTCCCAAGCAGAAGGGCAGGAAGGGCCACAGGGACCCACTTGGCGGATGCTCCAGTCCCGTGGGTCCCAGCACACAGTAGGCGCTTGATGAATGTGGGTTGATTTGTTAACATGCAACCCATTATTGTAGGTGCCCCCCTCCAACATGATGTGTGGGTTTTGACTGCATCCGACCACATACTCGTGGCTTTTCCAGGTACTGAGCCATTTCCCCGCTGACAGACTGAGGGCAGGGTGGTGCCTGAATGGGGAGGGGTGGGGGAGGTGGCAGGCAGCTGCCTCTTGGGCAGGGGACCCCACAGGGGCCTCTCTGGGGAGGCTTCGGTTTGGTTTGGTGACATGCCAGGATGCAGCTCGGGGCAAACGTTTATTTGCAGCCTTGGGGCTGTCCCCACCCACGGTCCTGTGGGCCCCTGACGTCTGTCCACACTGCGATGTGGGCCCCTGTGGTCTGCTGTCCTCCCTGGCTGTCTGTGGTGTGTGAATCAATGAATGAGTGAATGAGTAAAGAAATGAATGCAATAAGTAGCATAATGGATGAGTTCGTAGAATAATGAATGGATGAGTGAATTAATGAATGAGCGGAAGTATTCATGCTGCCAAGATGGGAAACCCATTCTCCAGGTTTTTTTTTTTTTTTTAAGACAGAGTCTTGCTCTGTCGCCCAGGCTGGAGTGCAATGGCACTATCTCGGCTCACTGCAGCCTTCACCTCCTGGGTTCAAGTGATTCTCCTGCCTCAGCCTCCTGAGTAGCTGGGATTACAGGCGTGCGCCACCACGCCCGGCTAATTTTTGTATTTTTGTAGAGACGGGGTTTCACCATGTTGGCCAGGCTGGTCTGGAACTCCTGACCTCAAGCAATCCGTCCGCCTCGGCCTCCCAGAGTGCTGGGATTACAGGCGTGAGCCATCTAAATATGCTTTGTCCCCTTTTTTCGGATGGACAAACTGAGGCTGTCAGCCAAGAAAGGCTTCAGTATATAGAAGGCAGATTCAAAGCCAGCTGGCCCTGCACACCGTGGGCTGCATTTCTGCACCAGGACTGGGGGTTCCTAGAGCGAGCTTAGGGGTCCGGAATGGTACAGAGGGGGTGCTGGACCTGACCCCCAGCCAGCGGAAGGAATCTGGGCCCCAGATGGGGAGCAGATGGAATTGGGGGCAAGGCAGACGGCAGAGGGGTGGAGAAGAGGCCGCTGCCCCAGGCTGCGGGGATGGGGAGGCACCGGCAGGGTCCGCGTTGATTCAGAAAGGACCCCAAGGAAGGAGCAACTTTGGGGGACCCCAAAGTTGTCTGAGTGGTATCAAAGGCCATGCACATGGGGCCCTTAAGGACCACAGCAGGGGTAATAGTGGTGAGACCCCCCGCCTGCTGCACCCGAGGCAGATTCCCTCAACTCCCACGCCTTCCCGCCTCCCGCTGCCCCCGCATCCCCTTCCTCCCGCCTCCCCCCTGCTCCTCGCCTCTCGCTCTCCCGGGGAGGAAGTGGCGAGAATGTGGGGGTGGGTGCCCTATTCTCACTTCCCCTGGGGAAGGGCGGGGCCTGCGGGGTCCTCTCCGCCGCCGGGAGACTGGGCACCCCCGTGTACGGGGTGGGGGCGGGGAGTCCCAGGAGCTGGGCAGGCGCTGCTCAGTCCCTGGCCAGGTGACATCCATAAATTCCCTGGTCTTCGATGGTTCTCGATTGAAAAATGGGGGGAAAGACATTGAGTTGGAAACAGCGAGTTGTTGGGGAGAGAGGACCCCACCCCGGGCCGGTACTAGCAGCCAGACACGGACACGCCCTGCCCCGGAGGGGTCAGGGCCAGGCCGAAGGGAGGGAAGTCGCAGTAAACACGGGGTTGGGTTGGGGCGGGAGGCGCATTCCAGGCGGAGGGAACGGCGCGGGCAGAGGCCTGGAGGCTGGTCGAGGCCTCCTCCCTCGCCCAGCTGCGGGGTCCTCAGCGTGTGACCCCTCCCCTAATGGAAGGGGGGAGAAAGGATCGGGGGGAGGGGTCTCGGCGCTGTCCGCGGCAGTGGAAGAGTTAATTTCTCGGGGCTGCCGGACCCCGCCGCGAGCTGGCTGGTGGCGTCAGCGCAGACGTCAGGGCGAGGTGGTGCCGCGTAGACGCGGACGCTTCGGCCGCCCGGCCCCCACCCCACGCGGCGCTGGAGGCCGCGGGGATGGGGGAGGGGGCGGTCGGCCCTGCAAGCAATTTACTGGGCGCTGTGCAGAGAGGGAAATTGAGGCACGGGAACGGCCGTGGCCTGGCTGGTGCTAAGCCCGCTAGTCCCACACTGCCGCCCCCTCCCAGCTCCTCCAGGTCGCCGGACGACCTGGAGCTGGTTTGGGCTTGTTTTCCATTGCGCAAATACCTGCGAATAAACGTTTGCCCCGAGCTGCGACCTGGCACATCACCACCTCTGCATGGCCTCAGTTTCCTCAACCGGATAATGGGGAGAGTTGACATTTAGTGTGGGCGCTGGGCTCGGCCTTGAAAAGGGGGTGTAGGAGGGGACTCCACCCCAAGAAAGAGGCTGGAGCGGGGACACCTGCGAGGCGGGCTGTGAATCCCGGGCTGGTTCCCCAGCCCCCTCCTCTCCTCCCGTCCCTCACTCCCCTCCTCTCCCTCCCCTTCCTGCTTCAGCTTCCCCTCCCCTCTTCCCTATCCCCTTCTCCCTCCCGTCTCCCCCGATCTCCTCTCCACCCCCTCTCTCCCTTTCCCCCGCCCGCCCAGCGAGGCCGCCCCGCCGGACTGCTAATTAAAGGCAGAGCTGGGGGGAAGGGACCGCGCGTGGTTAACCCCTTCCCCGCCGGGGCCCTGAAGCGGGGATGGGGAAGGGTTTCCGCCACCGGAATTTCCTTCCCCCCAGGGGCAGGCCTTAAGCTCTAGGACAAGCCCATTTGTTGAGTGGGTATATCGAGGCTAAAGGAACGGCCCCAACGTTCTAGGTGAGGCTATACTAAATCGGGCCTCCTGATTGGAGGGTCAGAGCTTCGAGATAGCGGAAGAGAAAAGCAATATCATGGCTTGGAAATAAACCAAGAGAAAAAAAAAAAATGAGTTGGAAGGAGAGACAGCGGGAGAGGGAGGGTGGAAAAAAATCTAGGAGCAAGACAGAGACAGAGAGACAACCAGGTAAGAGAGATGGAGCCCCGGGTGTGGCCTGGAGGCACCCAGGCAGGCTCCCGGGAGGAGGCGGCTTCCTGGAGGAACCTGTGGTGGAATAACTCCTGGCCCTGGTGTTAGCCTCCAGGCCTGGCTCACCCACTGACTGCTGACTTCTGACAGGGCCTTGTGGCCTGAAAGGAAGGTCATGCCTGCCTTTGGAGCCATCGGTCAACCCAAGTCCCCGCCCTGTCCCTGAAACTACAGAGAGGGGCCCAGCGAAGCGAAGTGTGGGCTGTGTGCTGTGAGGTGACTCAGTGGCCCCTCATTCTTGGGACGGGAACAACTGAAAGAAATGAATGATATAAAGTCAGGTGGTGAGAAAGCAAATGACAGCAGGCAGAGGGAGTGTGGGGTGGGGGGGCCAGAGGATCCACGATACCAGCAGCAGGGCCACCATGAGGATGCCCCAGGAAAGGGTGTTCCTGAAAGCTGGAGTAGCACGTGCAAAGGCCCTAGGTAGGAATTTGAGGTATTTGTTTGTTTGTTTTTTGAGGAGTCTCCCTCTGTCACCCAGGCTGGAGTACAGTGGTGTGGACTCACTGCAACCTCCGTGAGGACTCACGGAGTCCTCACTGCAACCTCCGCCTACCAGGTTCAAGCGATTCTTCTGCCTCAGCCTCCCGAGTAGCTGGGATTACAGGCGTGTGCCACGATGCCCAGCTAATTTTGTATTTTTAGTAGACAGGGTTTCACCATATTGGCCAGGCTGGTCTCTACCTCTTGACCTCGTGATTCGTCCGCCTCAGCCTCCTAAAGTGCTGGGGTTACAGGCGTAAGCCACTGTACCCGGGCTGAATTTGAGGTGTGTTAAGGAAACATCCAGGAGGAGGCATGGCGCGGGGTGAGGAGAGATGGGGGATTACAGGGGCCTCCAGATCCTAAGCAGGGAGTGTTGGGGGTGGCTTGAGTCCTTGGCCAGCCCAGGTGGAGCCTGTGACTGCTCTCCCTGCCTCAGTTTTCCTACCATTATCCATGCTCCAGAAGCAGCAGGGGAGGCTTTGGGGATGTGGAGGTTGCCCAGAGTCACAGGGACCCCTGTTGTGCCCTCTGTCAATGCCCCCTCTGGCCTCCCCACACCCTCTGTAGCTTCCTGCTGTGGCCAGTCTTCCCCATTATCGCCCCGGCTCTCTTCCCTCCTGCAGTCCAGCCACTCAGCCCTTGTACATGTCCCTCATCTGTTCTCACAGTGCCCACCCCAGGTGACAACATCTCCCCAAGTCCCGTTCAGGAGATGGTGGGGCTGACACTAACAGGGGAGGGGGTGTAGGAAAGGTGAGCACCCCGGCCCCTGAGTGCTGCACACAAACTGTGTAAAAATAACTGCTCCCCCTGCCCCTGCCCCCTGTGAGGAGGCGGCTGTGACGGTGGTGGCTGCAGTGACGAGGATGTGCCCAGAGAAGCATCCGGCAGGGCCAGTTGCCATGGTGATGCTGACTCAGCGGCAGAGGCAGGTAGCGGCATCTGGTACCCAGCCGGCACGCCCCTGCTTGGCCTACGCTCATAGCACCCTGTCCAGCCCCAACTTTCCAGCCTCCACCCTGGGGGTGTCTTCTGAGGCTGCCCAGGCGTGGGTGAGACCTCGGGCAGGACTAGACAAGTTCCTCCAGCAGACACCACTCAGTCATCTGCTGGAAGGTAGGAGATGCTGCTTCTCATGGAGCGGACCTCAGTGTCAGGTCTTCCTCCCTCTGTCAGCCATCCGCCCATCTACCCACTCACCCATCCATCCACTCATCCACCATCCACTCATCCCCCATCCATCCACCATCCACCCATCCATCTACCATCTACCCATCTACCATCCATCCACCCACCCACCCATCTATCCACCCATCCACCATCCACTCATCCCCCATCCATCCATCATACACCAATCAGTCCATCATCCACCCATCCATCCACCATCTACCCATTCATCCATCCATTCCTCCACCTAGCTGCCATCCATCCATGCACCATCTACCCATCCACCATCTGCCCATCCACCATCCATCCATCTACCCACCATCCATCCATCTACCCACCCACCCATACATCCACCATCCACCCATTCACCATCCACCCATCCACCATCCATCCACCATCCACCCATCCACCACTTACCCATCCACCATCCATTCATCCACCTGTCCACCCACCAACCCATCCATCCACCATCCACTCATCCACCCATCCACCATCCATCCACCCATCCACTTATCTACCCACCCACCCACCCATGCATCCACCATCCACCCATTCACCATCCACCCATCCATCTACCATCTACCCATCCACCATCCATCCACCATCCACCTACCATTTACCCATCCACCATCCATCCACCATCCACTCATCCATCTACCATCTACCCATCCACCATCCATCTATCCACCTATCTACCCACCCACCCATCCATTCACCATCCACTTATCCACCCATCCATCCACCCATCCACCTACCCACCATCCACCCATCCACTCATCCACCCATCCGTCCACAATCCACCCTTCCATCCATCCACCCGCCCACCCATCCATCCACCAATCCACCTATTCATCCACCCACCCATCCACCTACCATGCACCCATCCATCCATCCATTCCTGTGTTCATCCATTCACTCAACATTTTTGGAGCACTTACCATGTACTGACATCCTTCTGGGCACATGGTGGTTGCCACTGTTGATGCAGTCAGGGTATCAGAGAAGGTCTGGGGTGCAGGGACTTGGGTGAGGACAAGGCCTCCTTGGCTACTTGGAGCCAGGCCTTGAGATGCTGAGGCCCTATCTCTTCCTTGTTCTCCCAGTCTTGCTCCCTCTCTCTTCCTGCATCTCTCAGTCTCTCTCTGTTTTCCCATCTGAGTCCATCTTAGATCCTTCCCCATACCCCCAGGCCCCCCAGCAGGTGCCGTCTATTCCCCTCTTCCTCTCCCCACTCACTTGTTCCATGCCAGCTTTCCCTTGAGTACAGCTATGTATTCCCACCTCGGGGCCTTTGCACATGCTGTTCCCACTGTCTGGGAGACTCACTCACCTGGAATTGATCATATTTAATTCTTGGCTGGCTTTCTTTCTTTCTTTTTCTCTCTCTTTTTTTTTTTTTTGAGATGGAGTCTCACTCTGTTGCCCAGGATGGAGTGCAGTGACGCAGTCACAGCTCACTGCCCCCTCCATCTCCCGGGTTCAAGTGATTCACCTGCCTCAGCATCCCGAGTAGCTGGGATTACAGGCACACAGCACCACACCCTGCTAATTTTTGTATTTTTAGTAGAAACGGGGTTTCACCATGTTGGCCAGGTTGATCTTGAACTCCTGACCTCAGGTGATCTGCCCACCTTGGCCTCCCAAAGTGCTCTGGGATTACCATATTTAATTCTTGCCTTCCTTAGTGTCTGCCTCTATCCCCATCCCCAGAGTATAAAGGCCAAAGAGCTGACCTGTGGTTCTTTCAGGGACCTGTTTGTGCCTTCATTTCTCCAACTACGAAATGGGTAAATGGGCATGGTGCTAACAGGATGACCTCATAACTGGGGCAGGGGTTGGGAGGAAGCCCTTAGACCTGTGCCCACTGCAGGTTAAACACTCAGTAAACTCCCTTCCTTGGAAACAGCCCAAATGTCCATCAGCTGATGAAGGATCAACAAAATGTGGTCCACCCACACAATGGAATATGATGAAGCCACAAAAAGGCATGAAGCAGGCCGGGCACAGTGGCTCATGCCTGTAATCCCAGCACTTTGGGAGGCCGAGGCGGGCAGATCATGAGGTCAGGAGTTCAAGACCAGCCTGGCCAACATAGTGAAACCCCGTCTCTACTAAAAATACAAAAATTAGCTGGGTATGGTGGCGCACATCTGTAGTCCCAGCTACTCAGAAGGCTGAGGCAGGAGAATCGCTTGACCCGGGAGGCAGAGGTTGCAGTGAGCTGAGATCACGCCATTGCACTCCAGCGTGGGTGACAGGATAAGACTTAAGACTCCATCTCAAAAAAAAAAAAAAAAAAAAAAAGGCATGAAGCAGTGATCTGTGCTACCACGTGCACGAAACTCGAAAACATGATGCTGAGTGAGAGAAGCCAGGCATGAAAGGCCACACAGTGTGAGATTCCATTGATATGAAATATCCAGGACAGGCAAATCCACTGAGACGAGAAGCAGCTTCCTGGTTGCCAGGGGCTGGGGGAAGGGAATGGGGAGTAACTGCTGATGGGGACCAGGTCTCCTTTGGAAGGGATGAACATGTTCTAGAATTAGACAGAGGCGATGGTTGCACAACAGTGTGGGTGTATTAAATGCCCCTGAATTATACACTTTAAAGTGGCTCATTTTATGTTACGTGACTCCTGCCTCAATTTATTTTAATTTTTTGAGACAGGGTTTCACTCTGTTGCCCAGGCTGGAGTGCAGTGGCATGATCTTGGCTCACTGCAACCTCCGCCTCCTGGGATCAAGCAATTCTCCTGCCTCAGCCTCCCAAGTAGCTGGGATTACAGGCGTGCACCACCATATCCAGCTAATTTTTGTATTTTAGTAGAGACGTGGTTTCACCATGCTTGGCCAGGCTGGTCTTGAACTCCTGGCCTCAAGCCATACGCCCACCTCGGCCTCCCAAAGTCATGGCTCCCATGAGCCACCATGCCTGGCCTTCAATTTATTTTTTAGAGACAAGGTCTTCCTCTGTCATTCAGGCAGAGGTCAAACCGTGCAGTGGTTCGATCTTGGTTCACTGCAGCCTGGTCTCCAGGGCTCAACCAATCCTCCTACCTCAGCCTCCTGAGCAGCTGGGACTTACAGGGGCCACGCCACCATGCCAGGCCAATTTTGTTTATTTTTTGTAGAGATGAGGTTTCACTATGTTGCCCAGGCTGCTCTCGAACTCCTGGATTCAAGCGATCCTCCTGCCTCGGCCTCCCAAAGTTCTGGGATTACAGGTGTAAGCCACCACCACACCAGGCACCTCAAATTTTTTATTTATTTATTTATTTATTTTTTGATACAGAGTTTCACTCTTTTGCCCAGGCTGGAGTGCAGTGTTGCGATCTCCGCTCACTGCAACCTCCGCCTCCCGGGTTCAAGTAATTCTTCTTCCTCAGACTCCTGAGTAGCTGGGATTACAGGCATGTGCCACCACACCTGGCTAATTTTGTATTTTTAATAGAGACGGGGTTTCTCCATGTTGATCAGGCTGGTCTGGTCTCGAACTCCTGACTGCAGGTGATCTGCCGGCCTCGGCCTCCCAAAGTGCTGGGATTATAGGCGTGAGCCACTGCACCCAACCACCTCAATTTTTTTGTTAAGTACATTAGGTAAAAACAAAGGAAATCTGAATAAAGTAGGGAATTTAGTTATTACAAAAAAACAAAACTGCTTCTTAAGTGGTTCAGGGAGGTTGGCTCTCTGAAGGTGTCTCTAGGTTGACTCATCCTCTCTAAGGGAGAACAGAGGGCCAGGGAGGACTTCACATCTACAGTGTGCCAGTCCTTGCCCGGTACCCTCACCCTTGCTTTTTGTTTTTTTCGAGATGGAGTTTCACCCTGTCACTCAGGCTAGTGTGCAGTGGCATGATCTCGGCTGACTGCAACCTCTGCTTCCTGGGTTCAAGCGATTCTACTGCCTCAGCCTCCCAAGTAGCTTGGACTACAGGCATGCACAGCCACACCCGGCTAATTTTTGTATTTTTAGTAGAGACGGGGTTTCGCCATGTTGTGGCCAGGCTGGACTCGAACTCCTGACCTCAGGTGATCCGCCTGCCTTGGCCTCTCAAAGTGCTGAGATTACAGGCATGAGCCACTGTGCCCGGCTCCCTCGCCCTCACTTTGCTCGCCAGCCAGCTGACTGCCTTTTCAACACACCCAGCACGCTCCTTCTTCAGTGCCTTGACACCTGCCATTCTCTCTAATTGGAAGCCTCAGGTGATCGAGAAATGCTGGATTCCACCCCAGCAGGCGGAACCGAGGTACAGTTCTGTGTGCTCTGTTTCCCCTACCTTCCTTAGGCCACCAGAAAGGTCAAGGTGCTTGGTGGTTAGGACAAAGTTGACCGCACCTTGGGGCCACAGAGGGCGTTGAGTATGACCAGGGAGGCTGAGAGCCTGAGATGACAGCAGAGTGTGAGGGTATCTTGGAGGGCCCAGTGCACACCCCTCTCCCACCCTGGGAGGGAGAGGACCCTATAAGCTAAGTGGGGTCTTGAAGCCAGTGGGAGGGTGAGGAGGTGGAATTCAGACCAGCTGGGGGCTCTGTCAAAAGGGCCTGCTTCTGGCTGCCTCAACAATGCAAACAGCAAGAACCTTTTTTTTTTTTTGGTGGGGGGTTCTTGCTTTGTCACCCAGGCTGGAGTGCAGTGGCGCAATCGTGGCTCGCTGTAGCCTCAACCTCCCTACTCAAGTGATCCTCCCCCTTCAACCTCCTCAGCAGCTGGGACTACAGGTGTGTACCGCCATGCTTGGCTAATTTCATTTGTTTTTCATAGGGTCTTGCTATGTTGCCCAGACTGGGATCCTGGGCTCAAGCCATCCGCCCGCCTTGGCGTCCCAAAGTGCTGGGATTACAGGCCTGAGCTACTGTGCCCGGCCAAGAACCATTTTTAAATTTAATTATTATTATTATTTTTTTTGAGATGAAGTTTTGCTCTTCTTACCCAGGCTGGAGTGCAGTGGCGAGATCTCAGCTCACTGCAACCTCTGCCTCCCGGGTTAAAGCGATTCTCGTGCCTCAGCCTTCTGAGTAGCTGGGATTACAGGTGCCTGCCACCACACCCGGCTAATTTTTGTTTTTTTTGTTTTGTTTTGTTTTTTTTGAGACAGAGTCTCACTCTGTTGCCAGGCTGGAGTGCAGTGGCGTGATCTCGGCTCATTGTAACCTCTGCCTCCCAGGTTCAAGCAATTCTCCTACCTCAGCCTCCCGAGTAGCTGGGAGTATAGGTGCATGCCACCAGGCCCAGCTAATTTTTGTATTTTTAGTAGAGACGGGGTTTCACCATGTTAGCCAGGATGGTCTCCATCTCTTGACTTCATGATCCGCCCGCCTCAGCCTCCCAAAGTGCTTGGATTACAGGTGTGAGCCACCACGCCTGGCCAATTTTTATATTTTTTAGTAGAGACGGGGTTTCGCCATGTTGCCCAGGCTGGTCTCAAACTCCTGACTTCAGGTGTTCCACCCACCTCAGCCTCCCAAAGTGCTAGGATTACAGGCATAAGCCACTGCGCCTGGCCCATTTTTTTAATTTTTAATTTTTTTTCCCAAGACAGTCTTGCTCTGTCACCCAGGCTGGAGTGCAGTGGCGTGATCTCGGCTCACTGCAACCCCCACCTCCCAGGTTAAAGCAATTCTCCTACCTCAGCCTCCCGAGTAGATGAGATTACTGGCGCTCACCACCACGCCTGCCTAATTTCTGTATTTTTAGTAGAGACTGGGTTTCACCATGTTAGCCAGGCTGGTCTTGAACTCCTGACCTCGTGATCCACCCGCCTCGGCCTCCCAAAGTTCTGGGATTACAGGCGTGAGCCACCACCCCCAGCCATTTTTTTAATGTTTAAGGAAAACTGCTGGGCAGTGAAGGTCTCCCCAGACAATGTCACTGAGCCCTGGCCTCCCCAACTTGGTAACTGAGATTTCAGGGGGTTCAGAAGAGGCTGACCTTCGAGAAGGCTCTGGGGCCAGGATGTCTGAGTTACTTGATGCTGGAGGGGTCGGGCATGGAGGGTCTGGCCCTGGTGGTGCAGAGGAGGGGAGATGAGGGAGGGGAAGATGCTTGAAGACGTGAGGAGTATTTTTAGGTGCTGAACGCAGCCCTGAAATATTTCCACGGCCACTCCCGAGAGCGAGCTGGGTGACTATTTCGGTGCCTGGTTCCAGTGGAGGCGGGGCTGGGGTGAGTCACCGCCCGGTGGCCGCAGAGGCCAGGCCCAGGCTGGGAGGCAGCTCGAAGGGCAGGATCACAGGCCTGCAAGGTGAACGGTCACTGGCCTGGGGCCAGGCTTCCTAAGCCAGCCTCCAGGGCACAGAGGACAGCGGCCTTTCTATTCCCCATGGCACGGGCCAATCCAGAGGGGCCACTGCTGGGTCCCCTGGGACAATGAGCTGCTCACACCAACCCCATAGCTGTAAAGATGGAGGGTCCCCCATGAGGTTCTGGACACCCCACAGGTGCTAGGCGAGATGCCACTCTTAGGTTATTTCAAGCATTTATTGAGCACTTGCTGTATACCAGGCCGGTCCTAAAATGATTACTGGCATCCTTCCTTCATGCAATCTACCCAACAACCCCCATGAGGTAGAGCTGCTGTTATCCCCCCGACCAGGGAGGAAACTGAGGCACAGTAGGGTTAAGCCCTCCAGGCACCTAACTTATGTGCCTCAAATCCTGTCCCTCAGCTGATGTTACAATCAGGGGAGTGAGTTTTAAAGCAGCAGCCGATCTTGCTTACCCCCCACACCCTATTCCCAACCAATTTTGGGGTCCTGACTGTGCCTGAGCTGGGAGAAGGTCAATGGATCCTTCAAGTTTAGGGAGGCAGTGGAAAGAGGAGGTCACCATCGCTGTGTGACCTGGGACAGGTTCCTCACCCTCTCTGTGCCTGAGCAGTGAATGACGCTGCCACCCTATGGGTGAGTTGCGGAGCTGCCTGGCACACATTCATGATAGATAAACAATGGTTGGCTGAGCATTGTGGCTCAGGCCTGTAATCCCAGCACTTTGGGAGGCTAAGGTGGGAGGATCGTTTGAGCCTAGGAGTTTGAGACCAGCCTGGACAACATGGTGAGACCCCTACCTGTAAAAAAAAATAAAAAACAATGATCGGCTGTTGCTTGGATCGTGTGCCTGTCCTGAGCCTTCATTTCTCCATCTGTGAGGACCCTTGGAGGTGATGGGTTGGAAGTGGCTTTGGAAACCCACGGGGCTGAGCAGCAAGGCTGAGTGGGAGCTCGGGGAATCCTCGCCCTCACTTGAAGTCTCCTTGAGAAGTGGCTGATGCTTGGCTGGGTGAGGTGGCTTACGCCTGTAATCCCAGCACTTTGGGAGGCCGAGGCGGGCGGATTGCCTGAAGTCAGGAGTTCGAGACCAGCCTAGCCAACATGGCGAAATCCCATCTCTACTAAAAAATGCAAAAATTAGCTGGGCATGGTGGCGGACGCCTGTAATCCCAGCTATTCAGGAGGCTGAGGCAGAAGAATCACTTGAACCTGAGAGACAGAGGTTGCAGTAAATGGAGATCGTGCCACTGCCCTCCGGCCTGGGCAACAGAGTGAGATTTTGTCTCAAAAAAAAAAAAAAAAAGAAGAAGTGGCTGATGCCAAGCGTCAGGTACAGATCCCTGCAAGTGCTCACCCCAGCTCCTGTAGGGGCTTCTTTTTTTTTTTTTTTTTTTTTTGAGACGGGGTCTTGCTCTGTCGCCTAGGCTGGAGTGCAGTGGTGTGATCTCCGATCACTGCAAACTCCGCCTCCCGGGTTCGCGGCATTCTCCTGCCTCAGCCTCCCAAGTAGGGGGGACCACAGGCGCCCACCACCACGCCCGGCTAATTTTTTGTGTTTTAGTAGAGACGGTGTTTCACCATGTTAGCCAGAATGGTCTCGATCTCCTGACCTCGTGATCCGCCCTCCCCGGCCTCCCAAAGTGCTAGGATTACAGGCGTGAGCCACCGCGCCCGGCCCTGTAGGGGCTTCTGACCTGAGCCCTGACCCCACCTCTGCCCCTTCCCCACAGAAGTTCAGAGGCTCCGCGCTTGCAGTTCCTCCACCTGTTCCAGGCTCTCTCTGCGTGGCTAGCAGCTTCTTGTCCACTCGAGACTTGGTTTGACTGCACCTCCTCTTAAATTTTTAAAAAATTTTAAATTTATTATTATTATTATCATTTTTTTTGAGACAGACACTCGTTCTATCGCCCAGGCTGGAGTGCAGTGGCGCGATCTTGGCTCACTGCAACCTCTGCTTCCTGGGTTTAAGCAATTCTCCTGCCTCAGCCTCCTGAGTAGCTGGGATTACAGACACATGCCACCACACCTGGCTAATTTTTGTATTCTTAGTAGAGATAAGGTTTCACCTTGTTGGCCAGGCTGGTCTCATACTCCTGGCCTCAAGTGATCCGCCTGCCTCGACCTCCCAAAGTGTTGGAATTACAGGCATGAGCCGCGGCACCCAGCCGGCCTCCTCTTGCTCTGTGGAAAGGAGGTGCCACCTCGGGGTCCTGCACTTCCTGGGCAAGGCCAGCTGGTCAGCCTAGGCCCTGGCAGCCTCCTCCTCCCTGCTGTGAGCCCCCAGCACTGCCCCCTTCCTGCCCTCCCAGCTTCCACCCCTGCTTCTGACTGTTCCAGAACGCTCTGTGGCTGCTTCTCGTGTCGCTCAGGGCCCACATCCTCCCCATTTCCTGCCCTTCTCTTTGCTCCTGTGTCCCCTGGGCACAGGGCCTTTGCACGGGACTGTCCTCCTGACCCCTGCTGGTCCAGAATGTTCTTTCCCAAGGTGGCTGGCTCCCTGGTCTCTCAAGCCCTTCCTGAATCTTCAATGTCCTTCTCTCACCTTCCCTGACCACCTCTTCATTCACCTCCTCACGAGCCCGCCCTGTTTCTGGTTTCTTTTTCTTTTTCTTTTTTTGAGAGAGTCTCGATCTGTCGCCCAGGCTGGAGTGCAGTGGCGCGATCTTGGCTCACTGTAACCTCCGCCTCCCAGGTTCAAGCGATTCTCCTGCCTCAGCCTCCTGAGTAGCTGGGATTACAGGCTTATGCCATCACATCCGGCTAATTTTTGTATTTTTAGTAGAGATGGGGTTTCACCATGATGGCCAGGTTTTGAACTCCTCATCTCGGGTGATCCGCCCACTTCGGCCTCCCAAAGTGCTGGGATTACAGGCATGAGCCACTGCGCCTGGCCTGGTTTCTTCTTTTTACAGCATTTATGCATTTGACATGCATATGCTTGTGGCCGGCTCACTCCTGTGGAAGGGAAGGACTGCCGGGGCTGTGTCACCAGCACCTGGGTCAAGGCAAGTGGCCCTAGTGCCAGGCTTGTGCCAGGCCCTGGGCTCCAACAGAAGAAGGTGGGGAGGGAGGTGACAGAGACACAGGCCATCTGGGGGTGGCTGTCAGAGTAGCTCTGGGAATAGCAGGTGAAGCCCAGAGGAGGAGGGAGAGGAGGAGGAGAGGGAGGAGGGGGATGGGGGATGGGAGAGAGAGATGAGTGGAGGAGGATGGGGGGAGGAGGAGGGTGATGGGGGAGGATGGGGAGGAAGATGGGGAGTGAGAGGAGGGGGATGGGGGAGGAGAAGGGGGAGGAGGAGGAGGGGGAGGAGGAGAGAGGGATGCCTTCCCACAGCTGCCTCTCAGGGGCCACTGCCCAAGGCCAGCCTCTGCACTTTTGTCCCTGAAGTGGGTGTTTGGCTCCAGGATGAGGTGGCGTCAGCAGCCGACCTGGGCCTGTCGCACTCTGGCGGGGGACTGTGGGCTGGCCCTGCAGAGCTCAGCCCCGGGCTGAGTCACAGCACAGCGCCAGGCGTGGGCCTCCCTAAGAGAAAGCAAACTCCAGGCGAGAAGGTCTGGGGGTGGGTGGGGACCATCTACAATAAAGGCAGCCCCAGTTGGGTGAGGAAGGCACGGACCCTGAGCCCAACAGACCATCGGAGGGACAGAAAGACCTGGAAGCCTTGGATTTAGGAACTAGACTGGTGCTTTTGGTTTCTTTTCTTGTTGAGGGGGCTGAGGATGAGGCTTTGTGAAACCAACCAGGAAGAATGAAACACAGAGCTGGTCCGACACCCAGCTCGAGGGAGGGGGGCTGGAAGCTTCTGGAAGTCGGCTGCCCCTAAGTAGGGGCCACTCGAGCCCACAAGGCCAAGTTGGCAGAGGCAGGCAAGGGGACTCTGGCTCAAGTCACGGGCCAGGAGGGACTGGGCCTGGAGCCCACAGCTGCCGGGCTGGAAAGGTCAGAGCCGGCTCTGCGTCTGGCTGCGCCGGCAAGAAGCCACAATTACACAGGCAAAAGAGCCCGGGGATTAGCCCCAGCACCTGGGACCCTGAATGGTGAGAAGGCACCTAGGGGGTGTTGGAACACATTCTGAGTTCAGAGCCTGGTCAGGGAGAAAAAACCAAACGGAGATCAGCAGGAAAGGGAAGGGGCCTTTGAAGGCTTTCCCATCCCAACTTCCCAGGACGCCTGACCCCAGGGCTCCCGGATTTCATCCACGCCTCGACACACACACGACCCCTGGGAGGAAGGAGCCCAGGCCCCTCGGAGAGCCCCAGAGGCCTCTAAGGGCCAGTGAGTCTAGGACGAAGGGCAGGAGCTGCAAATGGGGCCTCCCTGCTCCCCACCCTTCCTTCCCTCCTTCTCTGAAGATTGCCCCACCCACCTCACCCTGCGAGCCCAGCCCCCTGCACGGCCCACCCTGTAGGGGCATGGGATGTGCCAAGAGATGCTCCTGTCGACCAGGCGCGGTGGCTCATGCCTGTAATCCCAGCACTTTGGGAGGCCAAGGTGGGAAGATCACTTGAGATCAGGAGTTCAAGACCAGCCTGGCCAACATGGTGAAACTGTGTCTGTACTAAAACTACAAAAATTAGCCGTCTGTGTTGGTACACACCTGTAATCCCAGCTACTCAGGAGGCTAAGGCAAGAGAATCGCTTGAACCCAGGAGGCAGGGGTTGCAGTGAGCCAAGACTGCGCCACTGCACTCCAGCCTGGGCAACAGAGCAAGACTCCGTCTCAAAAAAAAAAAAAAAAAAAACCTCTTGTCCAACAGGCAAGTGGGTGCTGTGGGCCGGTGCATCCCAAGGCTTCCAGGCCTGGGCCCCCAACCGCTGCCCCTGCCTGTGTTGAAGGGGTGGGTTTGTGAGGTTCAGGGCAGGTCACAGCCTGGACCCCACATGCCCCAGCTCTAACCATCAATCAAGTGCCGCTGTTGCAGAGAGGATTCAGGCGACAGCAGATATCCATCCCTGTCCCCCACCCCACGCACAAGGAGCATCCCAGGCTAGGATATTGTAAATGCAAAATCTATACAATGGCAAGTAACTCTGAAGACTCAAGAAAAAGAGTTCCTCACAGACAGGAACTTTTATTCCAATCACCTCTCAAAATAGGTCTCCAAACGGGGACCCTGAAGAGAAGGCTATGCGGGGGGACGGGCCGCTACCTGGCTCAGGGCTTCCCTGTGGTTCCTTCACGGTCTGCAGACGCTACCCGGAGCCTTTCCCGAAAGCACTGACTCAGTGTCTCGGTGCGCGCCCGAGGTGTGACAAGCCCGGCCTGGCTCAGAAAGGGGGCAGGAGCCTCGTGAGAATCTTCCATGAGCATCTTCTGAGGGGATTCCTGTCCCATCTTCTCTGTGTGAACGCCAGTGTGGACAGATGAGGATAGATGATGGAGCCCATGCCACACGGGAGGGGGTGATGGGGACCATGCGTGGCCCCTGCCTGGGACTTCCCTCCCCACACACCCCTCAGCATTAACATCTCCACAGAGGGGAGAGGGTTATAGCACAACTTGGTGTGGGGGGCGCCGGGTACTCTCAAGAGCCCCCACTGTCCAGATGCTGGTCTTGCCTTTTGTAAAAGGACATCAGTGCCCCACTGTGCCGCTGACGCCTGGTGAGAACTCTCAAAAGGAAGCTTCCCTTACGGGAACAGGGATTTCCTGAGAGCCCAGCGATGGACAGAGGGCAGGAGACCCGCTAGGTGCACCCAGAGGCTCAAAAGGAACAGTGGATGTGCAGTGTGTAGTTTTATTTGTTTTTATTTCCATAACACAAGAGAGGAAGCGAAGGGCCAGGGCCGGAGGCATCCCCTGCATGGGTTCGAAGGCTTTCAACCGTCCCGGGTTTGTTTTGAAGGCAATTTTGGGGCCGCGCCCAAGGAAACTCTGCAGGCTGTCAGTCCTGGCGTGAACAGCTTAAAATAAAAATCTCCCGTCTGGTCGCTGCTCAGAGAGGCTCCAAGAAATGCAAAACAAACCCGCCTGGAAAATGCTGCCCTGAGAACCAGAGTTGAAAGATGCCTTCAACACAGACTCTTCCAGGAATCCAGCCAGCTTTGGGACGGCCGTTTCACAAAACCAAAAACACCAAGTAACATTTCCAACCGGAGAATTGCCGGTTTTAGCAAGAAAAAGGGGCTTCACCTAAAAGGGAGGGTCGCAAAACACAAAGGGGGTTTCCCCTGGCTCCCGCCTCTTCCTTTCTGAGCAGATCCGTCTGAGACTGTGGAGCAGTATCGCCACCCTGGCAGGAGGGGGCGCAGCAACCCGGTCTGGGTGGGCGCTCACTGTTTGCCCGCCTGTCTGCCAGGCTTCTTCTCTGGCTGGCCTCTGCCTGTGCCCGGGATCCCACCTCGGCCCCGGCCACCAAACACACCTAGAAGACAGAGAGAGGGGGCTGCAGCAGAGCCAGGTGGGTGGGACCTTCGACAGGATCCCAGCGCCCTGAAACTCTAGGCCAGGTCACCTAAGTCCCCAGCCTCAGCTTCCTCATGTGTGAAGTAGGGACTGAGGGTGCTCTGGATCTCCTCCGTGGGGCAGAGCATCTGAGGAAGGCAGGAACTCCAGGGCATCCTCATTATGGGACTAGACCCAGCCCCCAGGGATGCAGGGGGGGACTAGGCGACAGAGGACACTAAGTAACATTGGGGACTGGGGCAGGCTTCCTAAAGGACAAAGCCAGAAGGGCTTCCTGGAGGAGGAGGAGGTAGGAGAGGTGTGGAGCAGAGACCAGGGCAGTAGGCCAGGCTGGGGGCTTCCTGGGGGGGGCCTCCCATGCTCCAGGACCACCCACAGCCCCTCATCTACCTGCCAGGAGGAAAACAGAAAGAGGGATTTCTGTGTATCCAGCCCCAGGGATGGGGAAGGGGAGGGGACTCCCCAGCAGGCCTGAGGCCACAGAGATAGACCATGAGGACAAATGACATTTTCCATGAAGCCCCTAAGGTGAGAGCACGTGGCCACTGGGGAGGTGATGGGGGGGTCCCAGGAGATGAGGGCCCCAGGGACTGAGTGGATGCTACAGCGGCGCCTACAGTAATCCTGAGCAGGCTGCACGCAGGGCACGCCTGTCCCCACACCCTCTGTGTGCCCAGCACCTCTTCACGCCACCCCCACCACAGGCCAGGCCTGGACGCAGCAGGCTGGGCAGGCCGGGACCCAACATTGATCCCTCCCTCTCCGTCTCCCTCGGGGACCCCAGCTCTGTGAGTCCTGTCTAGGGAGCCGTTTCAGAGAACTTTCTAGCTGGACGAACGCTTGAGGAAATCAAAGCTGGAGCTTCAAACAGCAGGAGAGGCAAGGCCAGCAAGAGGAGCTGGCCCTGCGGCCCATGTGCTGGGTGCCAGGGGCCAGAGGCCAGCGCTGCAGGCAGCATAGCTCAGGCCCTCCACAGAGCCCGCTCAGAGGCTCAGCCGTGGGCCAGGGAGGTCTGGGGACAGGAGGACTGACCCCAACAGGAACCGGAATCACCGTGTACTCTGCAGACCTGAACCCCGTGAAGGTGGGGTCAGGAGTCCAGATTCAGAGGATCTAAGAGGTCAGGGCTCTCACCAGCCAGGGGCCACCAGGCCCTGTGGGGACAGAGACCAGAGGCCAACGCTGGCCTGGGCCACCAACCTCCCCTCTCACCAGGCAGGACCAGCTGTGCCAGGGTGCACGGCCTGGTGGGGGTTACTGCGAGGCTGCTATCTGCACCCCGTGGCCCCGTGGCTTCCTGCAGAGCAGCCAGAGAAAACCCCCTCCTTCCCTAGGTAGGACCCGAACCACTCTCTCAACAACCTTGACCCCAAGTACTGGGAAGGAGCCAGGCCTGGGACCCCAGAGGCCCCACCCACCCTGAGATCCCCAAAGCTCCCTGCCTGGAGTACTATCCCTGCCCCTCCCTCGGGCTCACTCCTGACCACCTCGTGAGCCTGCACTCAGAATTGGCGCCTGGGGCCTTCCGGGGGCAGCCATGCCGTGCTGCAAGCCCCCAGGCTGGCACCTGAGCCCAGCACACACGCAGTACCCACGGATGGAAGAAGCAAAGCCCAGGTCCCCCCAAGAACACAGAGCTGGGGACAGAGAGGTGAGGAGGGGCAGGGGCTACAGATGGCCCCTGGGCCTAACAAATGGAATTTTATGCCAATTCATCATCTCTGGTGGGGGCAGGCGACCTTGGCTCTGGATGGAGCCACGGCAGGGAAAGGGCCCCACACCAGGTCCCAAGTGGAGTTGCCAGCGGCCTGGACAGATGGGCACCACCAGACCCTCTCAGAGGGGAAACTGAGGCTTAGGGAGGTGACTTGATGTGCCCTGAGGACCGCCAGGAGGTGCAGTGAGAGGAGGGCTGAGTCCCAGGTCTCAGGGCTCCTCTGCCTGGGCCTCGGCTCATGGCCAAGGACCAGGAGGGGGGCCCGGGAGAGTCGGGAGGCTCCGAGGCAGCGCTTGCGAGGGCACCAGCCAAGAAGGCCAACCCCAAGAAGGAGGGATGCCGCATGTGGCTATCTTCCCACCCCAGGTACATCCACTGGAGAGGGGAGACCCACCTCGGCCAGCGCCGCCCATGCCGCGGCCTTTCTGCTGCTTCTGCTGCTGCAGGCCCCCGCGGCCGCGGCCCTTGGCCACCACCTCCTCCTTGACCATGTCGATGATCTCGTCGGGAATGCGCAGGTACTTGATGGTGCTGCCGCGGATGTAGCACTCGGGCATCCGCCAGAACTTGTCCCCATCCTGCGGGGAAGGGGAGCAGGTTACTAACTTATCACCAGGCCGTCTGGCCCAGCCCTGGGAGCGGGGTCTCAGATCTGCGGGAGGCCCTGCAGATCCCACCCAGCTTGCACCCTGTACCACCCCTGCAAGCTGCACAGTCTCAGTCCCGGGACATACATGGCAAGGGGTCCACCCTGCAGGCAGGATCTCTCCTGACCCCAGGCAATCCTTCACCCAGGAGCAAGGGTGGGTGCGGTAGGCGCAGCCCCCGCTGTGCACGCACAAGGAAGATTGGCTCCTATCCTCTGTCCGTGGGCCTGGCTCAGGAGTGGCTGACTGGGGCTCCCTCCAGCCTGGGATGGGGCTCTCTCTGGTTGGGGTTCTTCACCTGCAGCCCGAAGCCCAGAGCGGGTGGGGGCCTCCCTGTGCACCAGACACAGCTGAAGCCCAGCTACTCCTCCTCCTGCCCCAGCCCCACCTCACTTCTGGAAGCCTCTCTATGTGCCCTGACTCATTCATTCATCCAAGTATCTCCTGACTGGGCCTGAACTGGGTGCAGGGACATGCGAGCAAGCTACAGGCCTAGTGTGGTGGGTGAAGAGGGGTGGGGAATGGGGGGACTTGGGTCCTGCCAGGGTGGCTCAAGGGCGGCTCCCAGCAATGCCAGTTTTAGGAGAGCTAACCGAGACTGGAGAAATGGGGGTCTTGCAAAGTCACAGACTCATGCTGCAATGCCTCCGAGGCCCCCACTGGGACAGATCGAGGGATTAGCAGGGGCCAGGGCCATTCCTACCGTATCAGTTTCCCAGCCCCGCCCCACCGCCCAGGTTCCTGGACAGACCCACGCACGACGCCTGGATGGCCTTTGCCCCCGATGCCCTTTAAAGTCAGATCACAGTATCTTCCAGCTTGGAACCCACCCAGGGCCCCCTCTGGCCTGGGGGCAAGGTCTAAGAACCTCAGCAGGGCTCTCTAGGGCCTGAGATCCTGCCCCGCCCTGGCGGTCCTCTCCCAGCCCAACGACACTCCCTCCAGATGGAACTTTCTGTTTCCAGAACACATGCCATGGGCTTACCCCCAGAACTTTGCACGCGGTTTTCCCACTTCTCATCTGGCTAACTTTGGCCCCCAAAAGGCCTTACCTGCCCGAATCCCCAAGTCCTCCTGTCAGATACTCTCCTCCACACCTGGATGGGTGTGGCCTGGCCTAGCACTGGGCGGGGAGGAACAGCCCCTTTGGGTGCTCACTCTCCCAGGAACCCCTCAAGGGCTCGTGGGGCAGACACACTATGGTTCTGTGGGGGATCAGGGCCTGGGCAGGTGGCTTGGCGCCCAGCTCTCCCAGGCAGGGCCCAGAGGCTTCCTCGTGCAAGAACCTGGGCAGGGCCTGAGCTCACTGCAGTGAGGCCCCTGCCTCCTGCCCACAGCGCTCCAGAGGTCTCTCAGCCCGGGGTCTCTGTATCCTGCGGCCTGCCTCTGAGGGAGGGAGGGCCCCACTTAGATGGGGACGATGTGAGTTCCCATCGCCTCTCCTCCCAGCCACATGTAACGGCAGCATCACCGCCCGGCCACAGAGGCAGGTTGCTCAGGGAAAGCCACCCGTCCACTCGAAGCTGGAGGCAGAGGCCAAACCAACCCCTGGAGACCACGCAGCCTCTGAATTAACAGGCTTCTCATATCTAGGACCTGGAGGTGTCCACAAGACCACACATGCTCACGCACGCAACACACCTGGTGATTCCAATGCCGGAAGTGGACAGAGCCCCGCTGGCCGCAGATGGGAAGCACGCGGTTCTGCACCAAGGCACCATCCGACAGAGCCAGACTGGACCCACCCACACGCCCTCCAACAAGCTATGGCACGAAACCCAGCAAGTAGCTCCTAGAGCTTCTAGCGCTGCTGCACAGCAGCCTCACCACCTGTCCCCACCCCGCTCAGCCCTGTGCTGATGAGAGGCCCAGTCCCAGGTGGGGGTGGCGGTCAGGGCAAGATACGGCCACTTCAGGAAGAAGCGCCTCCCCCCTTGAGCCCTGTTGTCCTGTCAAGGTGACCCCAGGCAGGCACTCCAAGCTCCCCAGCAGTTTCCTCCCTATACCATGGGGGGGCTGTCACCCACAGGGAGACAAGATAGATGGGGTCAGGGAAGGTTGGTGGGAGGAGTCCAAGGGAGCCCCTGCCTTCAGCACCATCCCTGACCTCCTCCTCAGTGCTCTGTGGGTCATCCCAGGGGCAGGGAAGGCCCGTGACGTCAGGGGAACCATCTTCCAGCCCCGGCCGACCCAGCAGCGTTCCTAGCCAGGCACTTCCCGGTCTTGGGCTCTGGCTGGTGGCTCCTGGCCCACCAGGCCCTGGCGCTGCTCCTGCCCACTGTGACCTGGGCATCCCGGACATCCCAGGGCCACATTACCATGGCCCGCAGAGTCCAGGTAACATCCAGGCTGGACTAAAGGCAGCAGAGTCCGGGAGTCTCGGGCCTCCCCTGGAGGGGGCTGCCCCAACCTGAGCCACAGGGAGTCCCCAGGCCTAGGTCCTTCCAGGTCAGGGGTGGCACCAACAGACACACAGCAGGAAAGTCTCCCACAGGGTCAAAGTCCAGGGCACACTGGGGGACTTGGTGGCATAGCCCACCCTGCCTTGTCCCTCCCGACTGACCCCTGGCAGGACGAGCAGTCCTAGGCGGCCTCCCTCACTGACTCCTCCCATGAGGCCCAGGGAGGGAGGGAGGGAGGAGGCTGAGTGTGCACCCCCTGCATCCCACCCCCGTTGGTGGGCACAGCACCCACCCTGGACGTGCAGATGACTTCTCGCAGGTTAATGTTCATCCAGTTGTCGCAGCTCACCAGGTGTCCATTGTACGTCTCCCCATTTTTCAGCTCCACCAACTAGAAGAGAGACAGGCCAGAGGTTGGCTGTAGCCCTGGAGCCCTGCGCCATGGGCCCCCCGGGAGGTGTAGCTCTGCCCTGAGACGGACCACCACCTCCGGGCCTCAGCCCACAGCTCCCAGACCCCTAAATGGCCTTCCTTACAGGCGACAGGCTCTGCCTCCGCTATACACTTTGCTGGCGGTTAGACAGTCTATCATGATGCCAACCTTTGTGCAATTAAAAAATGATACTGGGCCGGGCACGGTGGCTCACGCCTGTAATCCCAGCACTTTGGGAGGCCGAGGCAGGCAGATCATGAGGTCAAAAGATTGAGACCATCCTGACCAACATGGTGAAACCCCATCTCTACTAAAAATGTAAAAATTAGCTGGGCATGGTGGTGTGCGCCTGTAGTCCCAGCTGCTTGGGAGCCTGAGGCAGGAGAACTGTTTGAACCCAGGAGGCGGAGGTTGCAGTGAGTTGAGATAGGTGGAGGTTGCAGTGAGCTGAGATCGCACCACTGCACTCCAGCCTAAGCAACAGAGTGCCACTTGGTCTTAAAAAAAGAAAAAACTAAGAAACACAGAAATGTTTAAAGGAATAAGTGAGACAATGGTGATGGTGGCCACTGATCCACGGTGGCTGGGGGCCAGGTGGGCACAGTTGGGCTGGTCCTGGCAGGCACCCCCACAACACCAGATATTTGGGCTTCGGTGTTCCACAAATGCTGTTTTTTACTGCAATAATTACTCATCTATTTTGGTATGTTTTGAAAACAAAGATAAGTAGCACATCATTCTGAAGATATGCTGCTGTTAGGAAAAGACTGAGATTTTTTGGTGTCTTTTATGAGACAGGGTCTTGCTCTGTTGCCCAGGCTGGAGTGCAGTGTCGTGATCATGGCTCACTGCAGCCTCAACCTCCTGGGCTCAAGGCATCCTCCCACCTCAGTTTCCCTAGTAGCTGAGACTATAAGCGCACACTACCACACGTGGTTAATTTCCTTTCCTTTTGTAGAAGTGGGGTCTCACTGTTGCCCAGACTGGTCCCAAACTCCTGGGCTCAAGTGATCCTCCTGTCTTGGCCTCCCGGAGTGCTGGGATTATAGGCATTAGCCACCGCACTCAGTCCAAGGCTGAGTTTTTCTTTTGAGATGAAGTCTCTCTGTTGTTGCTCAGACTGGAGTGCAATGGTGTGATCTCAGCTCACCGCGACTTCTGCCTCCCAGGTTCAAGTGATTCTCCTGCCTCAACCTCCCAAGTAGCTGGGATTACAGGCGCCTGCCATCACACCCAGCTAATTTTTTAGTAGAGAAGGGAAGCTCCACCTCCCGGGTTCATGCCATTCTCCTGCCTCTGCCTTCCAAGTAGCTGGGACTACAGGTGCCCGCCATCACGCCCGGCTAATTTTTTTGTATTTTTAGTAGAGACGGGGTTTCACCATGTTAGCCAGGATGGTCTCAATCTCCTGATCTCATGATCTGCCCGCCTTGGCCTCCCAAAGTGCTGGGATTACAGGCATGAGCCACCACACCCAGCCAATATTATCATTTTTGGAGACAGGGTCTCATTGTCACCCAGCGACCTGCAACCTCAAACGCCTCAGGCTCAGGTGATCCTCCTGCCTTAGGCTCCCAGCTAACTGGAACCACAGGTGCACGCCACTACACCCAGCTAATTTTTACATTTTATGGAGAGACGTGGTTTCTCCATGTTGCCCAGGCTGGTCTCCGAACTCCTGGGCTCAAGCCATCCTCTAGCCTCAGCCTCCCAAAGTGCTGGAATTATAGGCCTGAGCCACCACGCCCAACCTGAAGTTCTTTTTATTTTTTTAAGTGACAGGGTCTTGCTATATTGCCCAGGTTGGGTTTGAACTCCAGGGCTCAAGTGATCCTTCCACCTCATTAATTTTCTTTTTCTTTTTTTAGAGACAAGTTCTCACTCTGTCGCTCAGACTAGAACGCAGTGGTATGATCATAGCTCACTGCAGCCTCAAACTCCTGGGATCAGTCAATTCTCTTGCCTCAGTCTCCTGAATAGCTGTGACTATAGGCACACACCACCTCATCTGGCTAAATTTTAAGTTTTTCTTCTTGCCCAGGCTGATCTTGAACTCTGAGCTCAAGCGACCCTCCTGTCTCGGCCTCCCAAAGTGCTGGGATTACAGGCGCGAGCCACTGCAACTGGCCCATTAAATTTTTAATAAGTATGTATTTATTACTCTTACAAGCAGCAAAAATGACAGGAGTGTGGACACTCCTGGGGAGGGAGAAGAGAGCGAGCTGCCATTCTGGTGGCCAGGCAGGCCAGGAAGCCGTCTGCTCAGCCACCGCCCCTGTGCTGAGGCTGGCACCCTCTCAAACAGGCTGTCCCAGACCACTGAGTACTCACCATGGGGTGATTCTGAGCCGTCTTCAGCAGTGACAAGGGAAGCTGAAAGGCAAATAAAGCCACATGATTTGTCTGTTTGACCAGCGCCTGGGAGCTCTGGTCTTGAGTCTCACCCACGACTCGTAGACGGTGCGGTGCGGTTGAGGGGGCACAGGAGTGCGTGTCAATCACCCCCCTGCCGGAAATGCCATTTCCTCACTCTGCCCAGCCCCGGAACACACACCTGCCTCTCAGATTAGGAAGAAAAGCCTCACACACCCTCCCTACTCCCGTAGGTGGCCACCACCTGCTCTTGGTGCTGAACACTCTGGTCAAATTTTTTTTTTTTTTTTTTTGAGACGGAGTCTCACTCTGTCACCCAGGCTGGAGTGCAGTGGCATGATCACGGCTCACTGCAACCTCCACCTCCCGTGTTCAAGCCTCACAAGCAGCTTGCCTCAGCCTCTCAGCCTCCCAAGCAGCTGGGGACAACAGGCATGCATCACCACACCCAGAAAATTTTTGTATTTTTAGTAGAGGCGGGGTTTCACCATGTTGGCCAGGCTAGTCTCAAACTCCAGACCTCAGGTGATCCACCCGCCTCGGCTTCCCAAAGTGCTGGGATTACAGGCATGAGCCACCGTGCCTACCCTAATGCTTGTATTTTAAGCTCAAACTGGTATCTCTGAGATGCATCCATGTTGATGAGGTTACTCTGAGTATGGAGCTGAGGACACTACAGCTTGGAAACCGAGGAACTTGCCCAGTACTATGGAGCTAGGAGGAGACAGAGCTGGCCTGGTCCTGTCTGTCTGAAGCAAGCACAAGCCCATGCCTTGCAGGGCAGCCCCAACTGGCCCAAGACTGACACCGCCAGCTCCCACTGCAGGGGTCAATCCCATCAGAGAAGGCCACATCTGAGCTGGTTTTATTTTTACTTTTTTAGATGAAGTCTTGCTCTAAAAATACAAAACTTTGCTGGGCATGGTGGCGCGCATCTGTAGTCCCAGCTACTTGGGTGCTGAGGCAGGAGGATTGCTTGAGCCTGGGAAGCAAGCCTGTCACCCAGGCTGGAGTGCAGTGGTGTGATCTTGGCTCACTGCAACTTCCACCTCCTGGGTTCAAGTGATCCTCCCGCCTCAGCCTCCCAAGTAGCTGGGATTATAGGGGTGCGCCACCATGCCCAGCTAATTTTTGTATTTTTAGTAGAGACGGGGTTTCTCCATGTTGGCCAAGCTGGTCTTGAACTCCTGACCTCAAATGATCTGCTTGCCTGGTCCTCCCAAAGGGCTGGAGTAACAGCATGAGCCATCACCCCCCGCCTGAACTGGGTTTTTTTTTTTTTTTTTTTTGAGACAGAGTCTCGCTCTGTTGCCCAGGTGGAGTGCAGTGGCACGATCTCGGCTCACTGCAAGCTCTGCCTCCTGGGTTCATGCCATTCTTCTGCCTCAGCCTCCCGAGTAGCTGGGACTTACAGGCGCCCGCCACCACACCCGGCTTTTTTTTTTTTTTTGTATTTTTAGTAGAGACAGGGTTTCACCATGTTAGCCAGGATGGTCTCAATCTCCTGACCTCGTGATCCGCCTGCCTTGGCCTCTCAAAGTGCTGGGATTACAGGCGTGAGCCACCGCGCCTGGCCCTGAACTGGGTTTTCAAAGACAGGAAGTCACCAGGTAAGGTGAACTTTCAAGGTTTTTTTTTTTGGTGGCGACAGGGTTTTACTATATTACCCAAGCTGGTTTTGAACTCTTGGCCTCAGGGAATCCTCCCAGCTCAAGCTCTCAAGTAGCTGGAATTATAGGTATGCACCACCACGCCTGGTTTCAAGATGTTTTTTTCCATCATTACTGAATTTCTTTATTATGTCAAGTACGTAGTATTTCTATTACTGGGGGGAAAATCAACTTTCATTTTGGAAACAGAAAACTCAACCCGTACACTGGGAGCTGCCTCGGGTGACGCAGGGCTGTGCCTGGGTGCGGGGTCCTATAACATGCCCGTTCTAGTACTGCCATGAGGAAGGCCCGAGCACCAAGGGGCCCTGATAACGAGACAGTGCCTCACGGGACAGAGGCTTCACCTAGCCCTGTCCTGGTGACTGGAATTCCAGGTGGCCCTGACCCCAGATGCCTTTGCTGGGAGTCCTGCCCTGGCCACCACCCTAATCCACAGGGTGGCTGCTTTTCCAGGGGGTGTGAACTTGAAGGCCTCTTCCCGTGGAGGCCGGAAATGGCCCTCGACCCTGGCGGGGTGGCTCCTCCATGAAAGGAAGGGGTTGGGGAGGGAATCCTACATCCCACAGCCCCTTCCTGAGAAGAGCTGCCCAGGGGAGGTCGGTGCCAGCAGGAAGCCAGGCCCAAGCCCACTTCCTGCACCGGCTTCCTGGAAGAGCCAGATAAGGGGGAAGAAGGGGCCATGTGGCCCTGGGGCAGCTGCTTGGAGAGGCAGGGGAGGAGGGCTGCGGGCGGCTGGGTGTGCGTCTGACTGGGTGCCACCAGCCACAGAGAAAACACATGAGCCACAGACTGGCACACGGGTCCCATGCCCAGGTCGCCCTTTACTGTGAAGAAGCCGTGGGTTTTCCTCAGCAAGCCTGTTTTCTTTCTCTAGTCCGTAACAGGAACGGGACCTCGGACCTCCTCCTGGATCACCAGGGAAGGGGCAAAGGTCAGGCTAGCCCTTAAAGGCCCACCTCTCATTCTGCAGAAGACGCGCTAGCGCCCACAGCAGAAGTGACCTGCCCAGGGACATCCAGCAAGGCCCTGGCAAAGCTGCCCAGAGGCAGATGCCCTACTGTCAGCAGGTGGCCTGTAGTCACACCTTCCATGCCAGTGGCAGACCCTCTCCGGCCACCACCTGGTCTCAGCGACCAATAGCACAGCCTGGGAGGACCCACGGCCTCCTAGCCTGTCACCTGCAGTCCCATCCAAAAATCAGCAGAAAGAACATCTGAGAAACAAAGAGAGCTGGTGGGATAGCCACGGCGGCTCTCACCTATAATCTCGGCACTTTGGGAGGCTGAGGCGGGCAGATCACCTGAGGTCAGGAGTTCCAGACCAGCCTGGCCAACATGGCAAAACCCCATCTCTACTAAAATACAAAAATTAGCTGGGCGTGGTGGCAGGCGCCTGTAATCCCAGCTACTCAGGAGGCTGAGGCAGGAGAATGGCTTGAAACCGGAGGCAGAGGTTGCAGTGAGCCAAGATTACGCCACTGCACTCCAGCCTGGGCAACAGAGCGAGACTGTCTCAAAAAAAAAAAAACAAAAACAAAAGAAAGACTGGCTAGGAGCTGTGGCTCATGCCTGTAATCCCAGCACTTTGGGAGGCCGAGGTGGGTGGATCACGAGGTCAGGAGTTCGAGACCAGCCTGGCCAATATGGCGAAACCCCATCTCTACTAAAAATACAAAAATTAGCCAAGCATGGTGGTGCACACCTGTAGTCCCAGCTACTTGGGAGGCTGAGGCAGAAGAATCGCTTGAACCCAGGAGGCAGAGGCTGCAGTGAGCTGAGATCGTGCCACTGCACTCCGGCCTGGGTGACAGTGACACTTTGTCTCAAAAAAAAAAAAAAAAAAAAAAAAAAAACCCAAATAGGGTTGGTGCAGACCCACTCACAACGCTCCCCAGGCCGGCTATAGAGTCAAGGCAGAGAGGCTCTGCCACACTGGCCGCCACACCCATTCCTGCCACCTGACCTTTGCTTCTGCTATTGCCTCTGCCTGGGGTGACCTTCCCCAGACCTTCCCGTGGCTGCTGAAACGTCACCTCCTTTGGCCAGGCCCTCTTAATGGCCACCCTCTGCCTCATGGGTGTTTGTTTCCATCATAGGATGCAGCCAGTCTTTAATTACCTTGTTTATTACCTGTGTCCCTCGCTAGACTGGAACACTCAAAGTGGGTGTGGACTTTGTCCACGGCCAAGCACAAGGCCAGGCACATGAGAGGGACTCGGTAAATATTTGCTGAATAAATACACGAGAAAAATGCACACACCACCCAGGGCGGCATGCAGGGAAGGCAGAACACTCGCCCCACCCCACAGGTAGGGAAGGAGTGGCTGCAGGACAGGGAGCTGCCTGACTCCCAGGCCCTCCAAGGCTGCAATGGCCTGGGGCTGTGACCATATATCTTGATTTCTCCTACATTCTCATCTCCAAAGTCTGTTGGAGAAAGAGGTCAGAGGAAGGGGTGGATCCTCAAAATCTTAAGATACATCAAAGTGCCAGGTGAGGCCGGGCACAGTGGCTAGCGCCTGTAATCACAGCACTTTGGGAGGCTGAGGTGGGAGGATCGCTTGAGCCCAGGAGTATGAGACCAGCTTGGGCAACACAGCAAGATTTTGTCTCTACAAAAAATGTAAAAATTAGCCAGGTTTAGTGACGCATGCCTGTGGTTCCAGCTACTTGGGAGGCTGAGGTGAGGTGCGAGGATCACTTGGGCCGGTGAGGTTGAGGCTGCAGTGATTGTGCCACTGCACTCCAGCCTGGATGACAGAGTGAGAGCTCAGCTCCAAAAAACAAAAAAAGTGCAGAGTGCAGTGGCTCACGCCTGTAATCACAGCCACTTTGAGAGGCCAAGGTGGGTGGATCACCTGAGGTCAGGGGTTCAAGACTAGCCTGGCCAACATGGTGAAACCCAATCTCTACTGAAAATACAAAAATTATCCAGGTGTGGTGGTGCGTGCCTGTAATCCCAGCTACTTGGGAGGTTGAGGTAGGAGAATCGCTCTCTCTGAGAGGTGGAGGTTGCAGTGAACTGAGACTGCACCACTGCACTTCAGCCTGGGCGACAAAACAAGACTCTGTCTCAAAAAAATAAATAAAATGAAATAGAAAAAGAAAAAAGTGCCAAGTGTGATGGGAGAGGCCCCACCCTGGTTTAGGGAAGGTCACAAGAAAATTCAGAAAAGAGAATTCGTTTCTCTGGGCTTTCTTGGAGCATCTGGAATCTGGTTCTCAGGTCTAGATCCACAAGGACCTAAACCCAGTGCCTCCTAATTCAGGAAGCTGTCCAGGACTGCCCATCCCGGCTGCTAACCTAGGCCACTCCTTCTGGCCCTGCCCTGACGACAGGGAACTGGAAGTGTGTATCCTGTGATGCCTTGTCCATTCCCGGCCACTCCTCCAGGAAACAGCTGGACAGCCAGGACCCTGGATGTTCAGAAGGTGGGAAGGGGCTGAATGAATGAGTTCATACTTTGCCCACACACCGTTCTACACACTGGGAATCTGGTCAGAAGAAAAACGAAGATCCTGCTTCCACAAAACTTAACACAGGGATGGATCCTTCCAGCTCTGCCCAGTCTTACATGCCAACTCTGCCCTCTAAGTACACGGCAGAGAGGGACAGGCTCTCTGAATCCTTGCACTTGAAATCGCCTTTGCAAAAATCGTTAACTGAGGAAATTATGACAGTGAAAAGAGATCAGACCTAACCGACTCCATCGTGCTTCTAACCCTTACGCCGTTCTTGCTTATTCCTGGGCCTAGGCCGAACTAACGTTGGGAAGGGATTTAGTTTATAGTTTGACTCTGGAACAAAACTGGTAATAGCCCTTTCCCGAAAAGACCCTCTTCTTGCCTGGGGACCAGTCTGTCTTTGTAGGACTAACAAATAAGCTACAACATTAGAAATTACCATTTAGGGGTCATACAGCCTCTGGCTGCAAGAGTCTGAACCTCCCCAAATTGCTCCTTGGGATAACATCACTATTATAAAATCTAAGATCAGTGCTTGAGATATTTTGCAGACCCTGTACTTGACGGATCAGCTGACACTACCCAGACCAGTAATCTGGCTCAACCAGTCCTGCGATCCCACCCAGCAACAGAAGACAGCAAGAAAACCTCACTTCAACACCCCTGTCAATGACTCCATCTCCAACCTCAGGAAGCTCCAACCAATCAGCACTCCCCACTTCCTGAGCCCCCACCCGCCAAATTATCTTTAAAAACTCAGATCCCCTAATGCTCAGGGGAGACTGATTTGAGCAATAATGAAACTCCGGTCTCCTGCACAGCTGGCTCTGTGTGAAATACTCTTTCTCCATTGCAATTCTCCTGTCTTGATAAATCGGCTTTGTCTAGGAACCAGGCAAGGTGAACCCGTTGGGTGGTTACACACCGACCAGCCGGATTTAGGGAGTTCTTACTAATCCACAGTTCTGATGCAGCCACCCCTGGGGGACGGACCCTCCTGGTTACTGAATCTCCCACTGTCTCACAGAGTTTGGAAGTCACATCCCCAACAAGGGCCTTGGTTTCTCATTGAAAAAAGAAGGGCCAGATGCTGATGCGCCAGGAAACCCCCAGCTCTGAATTCCTCTTCCGATCTGCACACTGGGGGACACGGGCACTTTCTAGCCTAGATCCAGAACTTCCAGAATCATAAACAATGTGGCCCTGCAGAGACCTGGGCCGCAATTTTTCCTTCTTTGTAATGGGAGAATGTACTTTGTCCACCCCTGGCTCAAGACGCCCCCTTCCGCTGGAATGACATGCTATGTGACCCAAGGAGAAACACCACACCCCAGCACCAGGCCTGCTTTTCAGCCAGAAAACAAGAGGCCTAGGAGGCTGTGCTGCTAGCATCTTGCAAACTCTGAAATTCCTAAAACTAAGTTTCACAACTCAGACTGGCCCCCTACTTCCCAGCACTCTAGTTTTCAATCAGGGAAGTCAGACTGGGCCCGAAGCGTAAGGGACCCCTTCCCAGCCCAAAAACTCTCTGCTGCATCTGGCGGATCCCCACCCTTTTTTTACTTCAGTTTCCCCCCCTGCAAACTGGGAAAACTAACTAAGGGGAGGCCACTGTACTGTGGATACAAGTCCGTGCAACCCTAAAGCCCAGACACGAACGTGGTTGAGCCACCTGCAGTCTCCAGCCTCAGTTTCCCAGCCTCGTGCCGGGGGGCGGGACTCGAGGCTCGGACCTTACATTCGCCCCGCGCCAACCCAGCCCACAGCGCCCGCCCGCAGGGCTCCCCCGACTGCTGTTCCCGCCTCCCGGTGAGACCCCGCCGTTGCCCTGCCCTCACCATGGTGCCGGCGGGGACCGGGCTCGCCGGCCACTTCCGCCGCCGCCGCTGCACACGCTCCCGGCGGTCGTCGCCGCGCCGCGCGCCACTAAGCTGAAAGAAAGTGGCAGAGACGCAAGCCAGTCAGCACCGGGCTCGAAGGGCTGTCAACCAATCCACGCGGAGCAGGGCGGGGCCCGCTGGGCGAAAGGGGCGGGGCGGGCCGTGTTACCGCCGGAGGCAAGAGGAAGAGAGCCGTAAAGTGCCGCGGCTTGTAATACAAAAGGGGGCGGAGCAACGCGCGCCGGCGCGGGGTGCATTGTGGGGAAACGCGTGCGCAGGTGAAACCTTTGTCGGTCTCCTGGGCTCCACGCTGTGGGCAAAGCCAGTTAATGCCTTTCGTTCGCAGTCGAGAGAGAAATCGAGGCTTCGTGGTGATTGGGACGTGCCTGATGTTGCCCTTCGGACTCCTAGTTTTCTGATTCTGTAATTATCCAGGGAACATCATTTAGTAGGTTGGAATCCTGACCACGACCCTCGGGGCCTCAGTTTGCTCCCTGTAAATAGTAGTGTCTACTCCAAAACGTTGCTTACTATAAGGATGAAATGAATGAAACTATGTAAAAGCACTTAAAACAGCGTCTAGCACACATTAAGTACTTATTACCTACTCTGTGCCTGCTTCTGCTCACAGAAATGAACAAAACACAAAATTCGTGGCCCTCAGGGAGGCAGACAGTAAACAAAGTAAATAGGCGAATGCTATTAATTTCCTGGGGCCTGCTGTAACAAATGCCCACACACTGCGAGTTTTAAAACAACAGAACGTGATTTTCTCACAATTCAGGAGACCAGAATAATGAAATGAGGTTATCAGCAGGGTTGGCTCCCTCTGGAGGCTCTGAGGACAATCTGTGTGTCCTCTGCCTTCTCCTGGGTTCCGGTGGCTGCTGGGAATCCTTGGAGTTCTTGGCTTGTTGATGCAGCCTTCCGCGTTCTGCCTTTGTCGTCACTTGGCCTTCTCTGTGTGTCTCTGAGTCTCAAATGTATTTCTCTTTTTTTTTTTTTTTTTTTGTAGTAGAGACAGGGTCTCCCTATGTTGTCCAGGCTGGTCTCGAACTCCTGGGGTCAAGCAATCCTCCCTCCTCTGCCTCCCAAATGCTGGGATTACCGGCATGAGCCATCAAGCCCAGCCGCTCCTTTTTCTTATAAGGACACTCCTTTCTCTTATTAAGTCCACCATAAATTTCAGGATAATGTCATCTCAAGATCTTTAATTACATCTGCGAAGACCCTATTCTTTTTTTTTTTTGAGATGGAGTCTCATTCTGTCACCCAGGCTGCAGTGCAGTGGTGCGATCTCAGCTCACTGCAGCCCCTCCCTCCTGGGTTCAAGGGATTCTTCTGCCTCAGCCACCCGAGTGGCTAGGATTACAGGCACATGCCACAATGCCCAGCTAATTTTTGTATATTTAGTAGAGACGGGGTTTCACCATGTTGGCCAGGAGCTGGACTCGAACTCCTGACCTCAAGTGATCCTTCCCCCTTGGCCTCCCAAAGTGCTGGGATTCCAGGCATGACTCACCACGCCCAGCCTCGTTTTTTAATGACTGATGCTATTTATTGACATTATTCATAATGTCGAGAGACTGAAAGAAACCCAACGTGACCAAATAATGGAGTAATACAGCTATAAAAAGGAATGAAGACAATCTTCATATACTGACATTGAATGGTGTCTGGATATATTAAGTGAAAAAAAACCAAGGTAGAGAACAGTTTTTACAATATGTCATCTTTTGTGTGCAAAAAGAGAAATACATGCATGTGTATGTGTATATATATTTGCATGTGTGTGTATATATATATACATATATATATATTTTTTACCACACCAAGCACGTGAACCAAATTTGCTTATATTTTTAAATAAGAAACATAAAGGCCAGGCTCAGTGGCTCATGCCTGTAATTACAGCACTTTGGGAGGCCGAGGTGGGTGGATCACCTGAGGTCAGGAGTTTGAGACCAGCCTGGCCAATATGGTGAAACCCCATCTCTACTAAAAATACAAAAAAATTATCTGGGCATGGTGGCGGGCACCTGTAATCCCAGCTACTCCAGAGGCTGAGGCAGGAGAATTGCTTGACCCCGGGAGGTAGAGGTTGCAGTGAGCCGAGATCGTGCCACTGCACTGCAGCCTGGGTGACAGAGCGAGACTCTGTCTCAAAAAAAAAAAAAAAGAAACATAAAAAGTACGAACCAGGCCAGGCGCGGTGGCCCATGCCTGTAATCCCAGCACTCTGAGAGGCTGAGGTGGCTGGACCACTTGAGCCCAGGAGTTCGAGACCAGCTTGGGAAATACAGCAGCAAAACCCTGAATCTACAAAAAATGCAAACAAGTAGCCAAGTGTGGTGACTGTGCATGAAGTCTCAGCTACTCAGGTGGCTGAGCAAGGAGAACTGCTTGAGCCTAGGAGGCAGAGGTTGCAGTGAGCTGTGATCCTGCCTCTGCACTCCAGCCTGGGTGACAGAGCAAGACCCCGTCTCAAAACAAACAAACAAACAAAAGAAGCATGAACCAAAATCTAGGCCAGGCACGGTGTCTCACACCTGTAATCCCAGCATTTTGGGAGGCTGAGGCAGGTGGATCACCTGAGGTCACGAGTTCGAGACCAGCCTGGCCAACATGGTAAAACCCCATCTCTACAAAAATACAAAAATTAGCTGGGCGTGGTGGCGCATGCCTGTAGTCCCCAGCTACTCAGAAGGCTGAGGCAGGAGAATCACTTGAACCCAGGAGGAGGAGGTTACAGTGCATGCCATTGCACTCCAGCCTGGGTGACAGAGCGAGACTCCATCTCAAAAAAAAAAAAAAAAAAAGTAACCTGGGGGAATAAGGGAACAAGATGAAATCATAAGAATGAAAACCAGACTTCTTTCAATGTACCTTGTTGTCTGGTTTCAACTTTGGAGCATAATTAAAAATAAAAGTCAAAAGGAAAAATCAAAAGAAATCCCTAAAAATGGAAACAAACAAATGAACCTCACTGTATATCAAGTTGCAAAGACCCTATTTCAATTACAGTCACATTCACAGCTACCAGCAGGTTAGGATTTGGATATACGTGTGTGTGTGTGTATGTGTGTGTAAATTTTTTTACGACTGGGTCCCTCTTGCCCAGGTTGGAGTGTAGTGGTACCATATGGCTTATTGCATCCTCAACTTCCTGGGGTCTCAGGAGTTGAGACCCCAGTTACATCCTCTACATACTCAGCTACATCCTCTGAGTAGCTGAGACTGCACACAGGTGTCACTGCCACGCCCAGCTTATTAATTAATTTAATTTATTTATTTATTCATTTTGTAGAGATGGGGGTCTTGCTTGTTGCCCTGCCCTCACCGTGCTAGCCTCCAACTCCTGGGCTCAAGAGATCCTCCCACCTTGGCCTCCCAAAGTGCCAGGATTATAGGCATGCACCACCATGCCCAGCTGGGATATATGTTTTTAGGGGCTACTACTGAACCCATTACATCAGGTATCAGCTGTGGTAGCTTTAAACATAGGCATTTATTTGAGTAGTTTACTTCTCCACGGTGACATGCCTATAGTTTTTTTTTTTTTTTTTTTTTTTTTGAAACAGTCTCATTCTGTCACTCAGGCTGGAGTACAGTGGTGCGATCTCGGCTCACTGCAACCTCCGCCTCCTGGGTTCCAGCGATTCTCCTGCCTCAGTCTCCCAAGTAGGTGGGATGACAGGTGTGCACCACTGCACCGAGCTAATTTTTGTATATTTAGTAGAGACGGGGTTTCACCATGTTGGCCAGGCTGGTCTCAAACTCCTGACCTCAGGTGATCCACCTGCCTCAGCCTCCCAAAGTGCTGGGATGACAGGCGTGAGCCACTGTGCCCGGCCAATGACATGCCTATAGTTACACACACTTGCAAGCAGGACTAAAGCCTGAATTCCTAGAAGAGGCTTATCTAGGTGCCCATCAAAGGTTCCATCCCCTGGCCACATGCCTTGACTTTCAGGCCTACAAAGGAGCAATAGGGGACCTCTTAAAGTGACTCCTTGTATCCCAGCCTCCTGAGTCTCAGCACTGCCCTGAGAGCCTTTTCTTAGCAAGTCCAGGGTGAGGAACTTCTGGCTGAAAGGACCCTATGCCTCTCAGAGCTGAACTGGGGAACCCTTGTTCAACTTCTCAAAGATTTTCCTGCTGGGCATGGCGGAGCACACCTGTAGTCCCAGCTACTCAGGAGGCCGAGGCAGGATGATCGTTTGAGCCCGGCAGTTCGAAATCCCAATTCCCTGATCCTTCTGACTGGCACCGCATCCAGGTAGAGTGGACTCTGGAAGTCTGAGAAAGCCCAGGGGGCCTTACAAGAGGAAGCCAGGCCAGGCGCAGTGGCTCACACGTATAATCCCAGCACTTTGGGAGGCCGAGTTGGGAGGGGATCACTTGAGCCAGAAGTTCCAGACCAGACTGGGCAACATAGTAAGACCTACGGCTCTACTAAAAATTTTAAAATAGGCCAGGCGCGGTGGCTCACACCTGTAATCCCAGCACTTTGGGAGGCCGAGGAGGGTGGATCACCTGAGGTCAGGAGTTCGGGACCAGCCTGGCCAACATGGTGGAAACCTTGTCTCTACTAAAAAAAAAAAAAAAAAAAAAAAAATACAAAAATTAGCTGGGTGTGGTGGTGTGCCTGTAATCCCAGCTACTCGGGAGGCTGAGGTGGGAGAATTGCTTGAACTTGGGAGGCGGAGGCTGCAGTGAGCCCAGATTGCGCCACTGCACTCCAGCCTAGGCAACAGAGCGAGACCGCATCTCAAAAAAAAAAAAAAAGAAAAAGAAAGAGAAAGAAAAGAAAATATGGTGAAACCCCGTCTCTACTAAAAATACAAAAATTAGGCTGGCGCGGTGGCTTACGCCTGTAATCCCAGCACTTTGGGAGGCCGAGGCGGGTGGATCACCTGAGGTCAGGAGTTCAAGACCAGCCTGGCCAAAATGGTGAAACCCCGTCTGTACTAAAAATACAAAAATTAGCCAGGCATGGTGGCAGGCGCCTGTAATCCCAGCTACTCAGGAGGCTGAGGCAGGAGAATCGCTTGAACCCGGGAGGCAGAGGTTGCAATGAGCTGAGATCACGCCACAGTACTCCAGCCTGGGTGACAGAGCGAGACTCTGTCTCAAAAAAAAAAAAGATTAGCCGGGTGCAGTGGCCTGCGGCGGCTGTAGTCCCAGCTACTTGGGAGGCTGAGGCACGAGAATCACTTAAGGCCAGAAGGCGCAGTTTGTAGTGAACCGAGATGGTGCCACTGCACTCCAGCCTGGGTGACAAAGTGAGACTCCATCTCAAAAAAAAAAAAACAAAAAAAAACCGGAAAGAAACAGGTCTATGTCCTAGCATCAACATGGCGATGAAAGTAGCAGCAAACTGCATGCTGGGTCATCCTTTCTGACTTTTCTAGACTTTTCTACATGCAGTCTTTCTTTTTTTGCACAACTTCCAAACTCCTATTCATCGTTGAAACCTCTGCTTGGGTGTCCCCTTGTGGCAGCCAGTGGTTACTGTGGTTACTGCAGTTTTTTTGTTTGCCCTTTCAACAGTAAGGGTGGCCAATCAGAGTTCCCCATCCCCCTGGCTACAGGGATTGGTTAAAGGAAGAGCACGGAATTTACCAAGGCCAATGAGATTCTCCCCTGGGAAGGATACCGAGGGCTGGGAAGGAGAAGAGCTCTTTCCTGGGGAGTTAAAGGGAAAGTCCAGCACCCCTTAGGCTCTGTCCTCTGGAAGAAGCTTTCTGCAGAAATAATCCAGCAGACACAAGACAACGGAGGTACTCGGTGGAAAGGGAAGTATGGTTTGAGCCCTTGGATCCAGCTATAGTTGAAGCCACAGCTATGATGTTGCACTTAAATGAGCCCAAGAAGTTTTTTTTAATTGCTTCATCCACTTGGAATTTGCAGTCTGTCCTTGGCAAAAGAGCCAGTACTAACGCATATCTGCTCTGGGAACTCTTCCCTAGCTGCCCTGCTCAAAAGCTAATCATTCCTTCTCTTATACTTTGAACTTTAGTACTCTTCACTGATTTCTATCATTGCCTGGTTTATGCCATGTTGTAATTGCTTGTTTCAGCCCTCTTAACTTTGACTTGTAGGAGCAAGGACCTAAGAGGTTTCCTGGGGCTCTGTTTGGGGCTGTTCAGGACAGTTTACCCTCCCCTATCATCATGAATGCATGACCCAGGCTGGGGCAATCAGAAGGCTTCCCTGGCTGGGTGAGCATGGTGGCTCATGCCTGTAATCCCAGCACTTTGGGAGGCCGGCCGGTGGATCACCTGAGCCCAGGAGTTCGAGACCAGCCTGGGGAACATAGCGAGACCTCATCTCTCCAAAAAAAACTTAAGAAGAATTAGCTGGGCGTGGTGGCACGTGCCTGTAATTCCAACTACTTGGGAGGCTGAGATGGGAAGATGGCTTGAGCTTGGGATTTCGAGGCTGCAGTGAGCCGTGATCATGTTACTGCACTCTACCCTGGGTTACAGAGCGAGATCCTATCTTAAAAAAAAAAAAAAAAAAAAAAAAGGCTTCCTTGGGATGGTTTTGGGATTGCAGAGCTGGAGTGATCAGCGATCACAGTCAGGTATAGCCATGGCCATTTCTTCACTGCAAAGTCATGGCCGTGTCTAAGCCTGAGCCCAACTGTATCTGATGCTTCATAAATCTTCATTCTTCCCTATTCCACTAACCAAAATCCTATTCTGGATCCAGCTTAAATCATATTTCTGATTGGGCACAGTGGCTCATGCCTGTAATCCCAGCAATTTGGGAGGCCGAGGCGGGTAGATACACCTGAGGTCAGGAGTTCGAGACCAGCCTGGCCAATATGGCAAAACCCTGTCTCTACTAAAAATACAAAAATTAGCCAGGCGTGGTGGTGGGTGCCCGTAATCCCAGCTACTCGGGAGGCTGAGTCAGGAGAATCACTTGAACCCAGGAGGCAGAGGTTGCAGTCAGCCAAGATCACGCCACTGCACTCCAGCCTGGGCAACAAGAGCAAAACTCTGTCTCAAAAAAAAAAAAAATTGTATTTCTTCCAGCAGAAACCTAAGAAGTCTAGACCAATGTACCTCTCCAACTAACAAAAATACCCTACCCACTACTAAAAAAAAAAGAAAAACATAAAAGCCAGTACTGGCAAGGTTGTGATGAAACTGGCAAACATATGTTTCCTTTTAAATGGGAAAAAAGTTGGTATTATATCTCAAAAGCTATAAAAGTATCACACCCTTCAGCTCAGCAATCCATTTCTGAACATTTCTACTAAGGAAGTCTTTCGGGTGAAGGGAACCACCATGCCAGGGCCTCACAGCAATATCTCTAATTCTAAAAGAGCAATATTTTGCTGGGCGCAGTGCCTCATGCCTGTAATCCCAACACTTTGGGAGGCCCAGGCGGTGGATCACCTAAGGTCAGGAGTTCAAAACCAGCCCAGCCCAACATGGCAAGACCACATCCATCTCTACTAAAGGTACAAAAATTAGCCAGCCATGGTGGCGTGTGCCTGTAATCCCAGCTACTTGGGGGGCTGAGGCATGAAAATCGCTTGAACCTGGGAGGTAGAGGTTGCAGTGAGACGAGATCACGCCACTGCACTCCAGCCAGGGCAACAGATTAAGACTCCATCTTAAAAGTAAATAAATAAATAGCAGTTTAAAAAAAAAAAAATTAGCTGGGCCAGGCGAGGTGGCTCATGCCTGTAATCCCAGCACTTTGGGAGGCCAAGGCAGGAGGATTACGAGATCAAGAGATCAAGACCATCCTGGTCCACATGGTGAAACTCCATCTCTACTAAAAATACAAAAATTAGCTGGGCATGGCAGTGATCACCTGCAATCCCAGCTGTTTGGGAGGCTGAGGCAGAAGAATCGTTTGAACCCGGGAGGCGGAGGTTGTAAAGAGCTGAGATCGCGCCACTACACTCCAGCCTGGGCAACAAGAGTGAAACTCCGTTTCCAAAAAAAAAAAAAAAAAGACAGAAACGCAGACACCCTCCTGGGTTGCGCTTCGCTGGTCAAGGCAGTGACCCTCTCCCATCCAGGGAACCAGGAGCCTCACATGTATCAGGCCCTTCCTGATCCATGGCCACCTGAGCTGAAACAAAATATCATTTGTACCTTGCCCAGTGCATTCCTGGGTGCAGGCAACCAAAGAACAGAGGTTCATTTGCCCCTGTCCTTGGCCGCCTTCATATCCCAGAGTCAGAAGAAGCAGAGATTCCTCAAATGGGTTTTTTTTGTTTGTTTTATTTTTGTTTTTTTGAGACGGAGTTTCGCTCTTGTTGCCCAGGCTGGAGTGCAGTGGCACGATCTCAGCTCACTGCAACTTCTGCCTCCTGGGTTCAAGCGATTCTCCTGCCTCAGCCTCCCGAGTAGCTGAGATTACAGGCATGTGTCACCACGTCTGGGTAATTTTGTATTTTTAGTAGAGATGGGGTTTCTTCATGTTGGTCAGGCTGGTCTTGAACTCCCGACCTCAGGTGATCCACCTACCTCAGCCTCCCAAAGTGCTGGGATTACAGGCGTGAGCCACTGCACCCACTCATGGGGTCTTTCTTTTTTTTTTTTTAAGACAGAGTCTCAAAAAGACCCCCTCAAGTGGGGTCTTGAAAATTCCTCCACTGTCCACCTGCGCCCAGTGGCCTGGTAGAAGTTCCTTAGATGGGCACGGAGACTGTTGGATCCAGCCCCCCTTCGTCCTGCACACATCTCTGCCCCCATGCATTAATTGTGCACCTACTGTGTGCTGGCACAGACTAAAGGGAAAGAAGACCCAGCCTCAACGTTCAAACTACTCCAGGCGAAAAGAGGGAGAGGCAGGGGTGGGGAGTGGAGCAGTAAATATACCCTCCAAGGGGCGGGCGAGGGCTGGACGTGGGAGCAGGGGCCATGGGCAGTGGCTGACCACCAAAAGCACATCTGTGGGCCTAGTCTTTTTGTTGTTGTTTGAGACAGGGTCTCTCTCTGTTGCCCAGGCAACATCTTGCAGTGGCAAGATGGTAGCTCAGGCCAGGTGCGGTGGCTCACGCCTGTAATCCCAGCACTTTGGGAGGCCAAGGTGGATGGATCACTTGAGGCCAGGAGTTCGAGACTAGCCTAGCCAACATGGTGAAACCCCATCTCTGCTAAAAATACAAAAATTAGCTAAGTGTGGTGGTGCATGCACGTAATCCCTGCTACTCGGGAGGCTGAGGCAGGAGAATCGCTTGAACCTGGGAGGTGGAGGTTGTAGAGAGCCAAGATCACACAACTGCACTCCAGCCTGGGCAACAGGGTGAGACTCTGTCTCAAAAAAAAAATAAATAAATAAAAGGATCATAGCTCACTGCAGCATTGAACTCCTGGACTCAAGTGATCCTCCTGTTTCAGCCTCCTGAGAACCTGGGACCTGATGAGCTCACTACCACCTTCAGGTGATTTTAAAATTTTTTGTAGAGATAGAGTTGCCCAGCCTGGTCTTGAATTCCTGGACTCAACTGATCCTCCTGCCTCCGCCTCCCAAGTATGAGCCTTGTCTTCTAGCCTGAGCTCCCCAAAGGCCTCACTATCTCCAGACACCACCTGGAGAAAAAGGACACATTCATCCTTTAAGAATGCATGTCTGGGCCCGCCACGGTGGCTCATGCCTGTAATCCCAGCACTTTGGGAGGCCAAGGCAGGTGGATCACCTGAGGTCAGGAGTTTGAAACCAGCCTGGCCAACATGGCAAAACCCTGTCTCTACTGAAAATACAAAAAAGTAACCAGGCGTAGTGGCAGACAACTGTAATCTCAACTACTCGGGAGGCTGAGGCAGGACAATTGCTTCAACCTGGGAGGCAGAGGTTGCAATGAGCCGAGATTGTGCCATTGCACTCCAGCCTGGGTGACAAGAGCGAGACTGTGTTTAAAAAACAACAACAACAACAAAGAATGCATGTCTGCCCAGACATCTCTCTCCCTACCATGGCCATGAGGCCCCCTGCAGTCCTCAAACTGGGCTTGGTTTACTCTGACAGAGCTAAAAGGACAGAGCCCTAACGCAGAGCCGTGTGGTCCCCATGAGCTCCAAATCTCCCTCCCTTCCAAGGCCACTCCTATTAGCAACTGGCAAAGCCCGGAGAGGCTTGGAGCCCCCAGGGGCAGGATCTGAGCGCCGGTGCAGAGTCCATGAGTCCTGCCTTCCCCCACCTGGCTCCCTAGGGCTTGGGTTCAGGGTGGCCTTAGTCCTCAGAAGCTCCCCAAACTTCCCTGGGTTGTGGAGGTGGAAGGCTAGAGAAAAATGTAGCTTCTGCCCAGCGCAGCGATACACATCCATGGTCCCAACTACTCGGGAGGCTGGGGCGGGGAGATCACATAAGCCCAGGAGTTCTGGGCTGTAGCACACTGTGCTGATTGGGTGTCCACATTAAGTCTGGCATCAATATGGTGACCTCCCGGAGCAGGGAACCACCAGGTTGCCCAAGGAGGGGTGAACCAGCCTAGGTTGGAAATGGAGATGGTCAAAACTCCAGTGCTGATCCGTAGCGGGATCATGCCTGTGACTAGCCACTGCACTCCAGCCTGGGCGACAGAGTGAGACCCTCTCTCTAAAAAAGATAAATTTTAGGCTGGGCACAGTGGCTTATGCCTGTAATCCCAGCACTTTGGGAGGCTGAGGCAGGCGGATCACTTGAGGTCAGGAATTCCAGACCAGTACGGTGAAACTCTGTCTCTACAAAAATACAAAAAAAAATAATTAGCCAGGCGGTGAAACTCTCTCTACAGGACAAAAAAAAAAAAAAAAAAAAATTAGCCAGGCATGGTGACCTGCGCCTGTGGCCCCAGCTACTCCGGAGGCTGAGACACAAGAATTGCTTGTACCTAGGAGGTGGGGTGAGCCAAGATTGCGCCACTGCACTCCAGCCTGGGTGACTGAGCAAGATTCTGTCTAGAAAAAAAAAAAGAGATACATTTAAAAAATGCAGCTTCTTTTGCAAACCAACATCCAGCTGGGCAGGTTTTGCTCTACTTAACGTTTTTTTGTTTGTTTTTTTTTTTAGATGGGTATTGCTCTGTTGCTCTGGCTGGTCTCAAACTCCTGGCCTCAAGCAATCCTCCCACCTCACCTTCCCAAAGCACTGGGGTTACAGCAGGGGTCCCCAACCCCTGGGCTAAGGACTGGTACCAGTCTGTGGCCTGTTAAGAACCAGGTCGCACAGCAGCAGGTGAGCAGCGGGCAAACGAGTGAAGCTTCATCTGTATTTACAGCCAGTACCCATCACTCCCCAGTATCTCCTGAGCTCCACCTTCTGCCAGACCAGCAGCGGCAGCATTAGATTCTCATAGGAGTGTGAACCCTATTGTGAACTGCACATGTGAGGGATCTAGATTGTGCACTCCTTATGATAATCTAATGCCTGATGATCTGAGGTGGAACAGTTTCATCCTGAAAACATCTTCATCCCCCCCAACCCCCAGTGCATGGAAAAATTGTCTTCCACAAAACCAGCCCTTGGTGCCAAAAAGATTGGGGACTGCTGGATTACAGGCATGAGCCTCTGCGTCAGGCTTCACAGCGTTTTTTTTTGTTTGTTTGTGTTTTTGAGACAGAGTCTCGCTGCGTTGCCCACGCTGGAGTTCAGTGGTGCGATCTCGGCTCACTGCAACCTCCACCTCCCAGATTCAAGCGATTCTCCTGCCTCAGCCTCCTGAGTAGCTGGGATTACAGGCATGCACCACCATGTCTGGCTGATTTTTGTATTTTTAGTAGAGATAGGGTTTCACCATGTTTGCCAGGCTGGTCTCGAACTCCTGACTTCAAATGATCCACCTGCCTTGGCCTCCCAAAGTGGTGGGATTACAGGTGTGAGCCACCGTGCCCGGCCATTTATTTTATTTTTATGTTATGTTATGTTATGTTATGTTATGTTATGTTATTGAGATGGAGTCTCGCTCTGTCGCCCAGGCTGGAGTGCAGTGGCGTGATCTCGGCTCACTGCAAGCTCCGCCTCTCGGGTTCACGCCATTCTCCTTCCTCAGTCTCCTGAGTAGCTGGGACTACAGGTGCCCGCCACCATGCCCTGCTAATTTTTTGTATTTTTAGTAGAGACAGGGTTTCACCGTGTTAGCCAGGATGGTGTTCATCTCCTGATTTCGTGATCCGCCCGCCTCGGCCTCCCAAAGTGCTGGGATTACAGGCGTGAGCCACCGCGCCTGGCCTATTTATTTATTTATTGAGCCAGAGTCTCGCTTCGTCGCCCAGGCTGGAGCGGAGTGGTGCGATCTTGGCTCACTGCAATCTTTGCCGCCTGAATTCAAGCGATTCTCCTGCCTCAGCCTCCAAAGTAGCGGGAATCACAGGCATGTGCCACTGATAGGCGAGTGCTGGGAGAGGAAGAGAGTGGTCCCTTTAAATGATAGGGAAGGGAACTGCGGGGTAAAGGAGGGCGGGGTCCCTGGCTAGGGCTCCACCCCCAGAGACCTAGGTGAAGACCCGCACTGCTGCCTTCGTGCCCAAATATTGCATTTTCCAGGACCACACTGGCCCGCCACTCCCCCATCCTGTGCCTTTAAAAACCCGAGGCCCTAGCGGGCAGACACACAAGCTGCTGGACGTCTTGACGTACACATCCGTGGAAGAAGATAACAAGTGGCTGGACAGCGAGAGGACGTCGAGGGAGCACGCTCGCGGAAGAGCACACTGGCATGCGGGCGGGTCGTTGACCAGTGAAACTAGGCAGAGTTTGGCCTGGGCAGTCAGAGGAGAGCTGGGGCCGCCTAGCGACCCAACTCCAGAGAAAGACCATCTCCCTTCTGGCTCCCCCATCTACTGAGGGATACTTCCACTCAATAAAACTTCATACTCATTCTCCAAGCCCAGGTGTGATCTGATTCTTCTGGTACACCAAGGCAAGAAACCCCAGGATATTAAAATCCCTCTGTCTGGGCTGGGCGCAGTGGCTCATGCCTGTAATCCCAGGACTTTGGGAGGCCGAGGTGGGTGGATCACTCGAGGTCAGGAGTTTGAGACCAGCCTGGCCAACATGGTGAAACCCCATATCTACTAAAAATAAAAAAAATTAGCCAGGTGAGGGTGCAGTCACCTGTAGTCCTAGCTACCTGGGAGGCTGAGACAGGAGAATCACTTGAACCTGGGAGGCGGAGGTTGCAGTGAACCAAGATCGTGCCACTGCACTCCAGCCTAGGGGACAGAGCGAGACTCTTGTCTCAAAAAAAAAAAAATAAAAATAAATAAAAGAAAAAATAAAAGAAATCCCTCTGTCCTTGTGACAAGGTAGAGGATCTAATTGAGCTGGTAAGCTGCCTATAGATGGCAAACTAAAAAAAGCGCCCTGTAACACACAACCCCTGGGGCTTCAGGAGCTGTAAACATTCACCCCGACACTGCTGTGGGGTCAGAGTCCCACAGCCTGCTCATCTGTATGCTCCCCTAGAGGTTTGAGCAGAGGAGCACTTCAGAAGCAAGCCACACCCCCGTCGCCCACCCTGCGAGGGGAACAAGGGAACCTTTCCCGTTTCACCACCATGCCTGGCTAATATTTTTTGTATTTTTAACAGACGGGGTTTTCCCATGTTGGCCAGGCTGGTCTCGAACTCCTGGCCTCAAGCAATCCACCTGCCTCAGCCTCCCAAAGTGCTGGGATTATAGGTATGAGCCACCACACCCAGCCAGAGTCATCCAATTCATAGAGACAGAAAGTAGAATGCTGGTGCTAGGGGCTGAGGGAGGGGAATAGGGAGGGAGCGTTTAATAGGTATAGAGCTTGTTTGGGAAGAACAAGTTCTGGAGATGGATGGTGGTAATGGTTCCACAACAGTGTGAATGTACTTAATGCTACCCAAGGGTATGCTTATAAATGCTTAAGATGGAAAATTTCATGTTATGTACATGTTACTACAAACCACCCCACCCCCGGCCGAGGCAGGCAGATCACTTGAGGTCAGGAGTTTGAGACCAGCCTAGCCAACATGGCAAAACCCCATCTCTACTAAAAATACAAAAATTAGCTGAGCATGGTGGCATGCACCTGTAGTCCCAGCTATTTGGGAGGCTGAGGCAGGAGAATGACTTGAACCTGGGAGACAGAGGCTGCAGTGAGCCAAGATTGTGCCACTGCACTCCGGCCTGGGTGACAGTCTCAAAAAAAAAGTTCCTCCAAGCTGGGCATGGTGGCACATGCCTGTAGTCCCAGTTACTTGGGAGGCTGGGGTGGGAGGATGGCTTGACCCCAGGGGGTGGAGGCTGCAGTGAGCTGTGACTGTGCCACTGCGCTCCAGTCTGTGAGACAAAGCAAGATCATATCTCAAAAAACAAAAACATGGCCCAAACATGATTAGGGCTACCAGTGAACATTAGCCTTTAGCTAATCACTAGGGCAGTGGGGCATAACTCAGTTTCTCCCCATCACTGCTGATTCTACGTGTTTTCGTTCCTCCCATTGCAATTGAGGAAACTAAAATTCACTGTCACTTCCCTGTCGCCTTCCCTCTTCTAGCAACGCACGTACTCCACACCAGGCACGTATGATATTCAGGTTATAAAACCTGCCTTTGGGTGAGTGGTTTTTTTGGTTTTGTTTTGTTTTTTCTGAGATGGAGTCTCGCTCTGTCGCTTAGGCTGGAGTGCGGTGGCACAATCTCAGCTCACTGCAACTTCCGCCTCCTGGGTTCAAGTGATTCTCCTGGCTCAGCCTCCCGAGTAGCTGGGACTACAGGCACGCACCACCACTCCCTGCTAGTTTTTTGCATTTTTAGTAGAGACAGGGTTTCACCATGTTGGCCAGGCTGGTCTCGAATTCCTGACCTCAAGTGATTTGCCTGCCTCAGCCTCCCAAAGTGCTGGGATTACAGGCGTGAGCCATTGCGCCCGGCCAGGTTAGTGTTTTGATCTGCTCTTTTCTCCCACTTGGCTTGGACCTCATTCCCTGGCCAGCTCAGACAGCTCTCTGATGTTCTGCATTCTACCTGAAGCTGCTAAAGACCAAAATAGCCACTGAGCGTGTGACCTGGGGTGTGGGCTTCTAAACAAGGCTCAGGGGCAGTCTAGAGAACTGCCCTTGGTGTTGGAGGAATTCGGGGGTGGAGCCAGTAAACACCATAGTACCGGCCAGGCACAGTGGCTCACGTCTGTAATCTCAGCACTTTGGGAGGCCAAGGCAGGCAGATCACCTGAGGTCAGGAGTTCAAGACCAGCCTGGCCAACATGGTGAAACCCCATCCCTACTAAAAATGCAAAAATTAGCCGGGCATGGTGGCAGGCGCTGGTAGTCCCAGCTATTCAGGAGCCTGAGGCAGGAGAATCACTTGAACCTGGGGGCCGGAGGTTGTAGTGAGCCGAGATCGTGCCATTGCACTCCAGCCTGGGCAACAGAGTGAGACTCTGTCTCAAACAAACAAACAAAAAACCATAGTGTCTTGGCGAATGGTGGCAAAGTCAAAGTGGAATGGGCTATCAGTGAACCACACAGTCAGGAGTTCTGGCTCATGCCTGTTATCCCAGCACTTTGGGAGGCTAAGGCAGGAGGATTGCTTGAGCCCAGGATTTCGAGACCAACCCAAACAGGCAACATAGCAAGACCTCGTCCCTACAAAAAATATAAAAATTAGCCCGGCATGACGGCACGCGCCTGTAGTCCCAGCTACTCAGGAGGCTGAGGTGGAAGAATTGCTTTAGCCCTGGAGATTGAGGCTGCAGTGAGCTGTGATCACTCCATTGCTCTCCAGCCTGGGCAAAATAACAAGATCCTGTCTAAAAAAAAAAAAAAAAAAAAAAAAAAAATCTGTGACCCAAGTCCAAGGTCCAGCCCTGTTTCTGAAGATGTGGCCAGAAACTCAGCTTTCATATTCTGCCTGTTTTTAGAGGAATTCTGGTCTCTGATGAATGTTGGCGGAATGTGCCTGGGGATGTGCTGGGTGTTGAGACGCAGCTCTAACAGAACAACACTTCCTCCTCTGGAAGTTCTCATCTCTATGTCAGAGGAAATGGGAAGCCAACCAGAGAGGCTGTGACTATACTAGATGATTTCTGCTTAATAATACCTGGCGGGGGGGGCGGGGGGCGGAGGCGGTGGTTCATGCCTGTAATCCCAGCACTTTGGGAAGCTGAGAAGGGTGGATCACCTGAAGTCAGGAGTTCGAGACCAGCCTGGCCAACATGGTGAACCTCTCTCTCTACTAAAAATACAAAATTAGCTGGGTATGGTGGCACTCGCCTGTAATCCCAGCTACTTGGGAGGCTGAGGTGGGAGAATTGCTTGAACCCGGGAGGCAGAGGTTGCAGTGAGCCAAGATCACACCACTGCACTCCAGCCTGGGCAACAAGAGTGAAACTATGTCTCAAATAAATAAATACATATATAATTTCTGCTTAATAATACCTGGGGGACTAAATAATCTGTACAACAAACCCCATGACACGAGTTTATCTATATAACAAACCTGCACATGTATCCCGTAACTTAAAAGCTAAAAAAAATTGCAAATGATTTCTGGCCAGGCGTGCTGGTTTACACCTGTAATCCCAGCACTTTTGGGAGGCCAACGTGGGCGGATTGCTTGAGCTCGGGAGTTTGAGACCAGCCTGTGCAACACTATGAAACCCTCGTCTCTACAAAAATACAAAAATTAGCTGGGTGTGGTGCCACACACCTGTAGTCCCAGCTACTCAGGAGGCTGAGGTGTGAGGATCAGTTGAGCCCTGGAGGTCAAGGTTACAGTGAACTATGATTTTGCCACTGCACTCCAGCCTGGGTAACAGAGTGAGACCCTGTCTCCAAAAAAAAGAGAGAGAAAGGAAATTATTTCTGAGCTTTATTGCTATGAAGAGGATGGAACCAGGGAATGAGATGGAACCACTTGGGGGGTAGCAGTGAGGTCATTTCAGCCAAGGAGGGCCAGAAGGAACCCTCAGAGGAGGTAATAGGATAGCAGGGAGGTGACAGCCAGAGAAGGCCCCAAGGAGAAAGTGACAGTTCACCCCTTGGAGGTGACAGCCAGGGACAGGAGGGCCCCTGCGAGGAGGCGACATTGGAACACTGGAGCTGAGGCCTGAAGGCGGGGTGTGTTCCGGCAGAGGGAACAGCAGGTACAATCGCCCTCCCCCATTAGCCTCCTAGGACCATGGGGGCCTGCAGAGAAACTTCTGGCACCACACAAATGTGGTTGCCGTGTTTTTCCTTTTTTACTCTGTCCTCCCCCACCCCCGCCAACTTCCTGGCCTGAATGCCGCTCCTGTGACCCCTCGAGGCGAGTGACCTCGGGGAACTGGCAATCTGTGCCTCAGTTTCCTTATCTGGAAAACGGGCCTTGCTAGCGGGGACTCCCCTCCCTAATTCTGGGCAGTATGCATGCATAGGGCAGGCCCTCAATGAACCCTTGCAGAATAAAGGACCGGCTCATCCCCAGCACCTGGCTCAGTGCGTGTAAGCGTCTACACCCTACGGCATAAGATGTTCCCATTTTGCAGATGGAGACACGGAGGCTGGGGAGGACTGGGCCTAGCCGTCGGGGGCGGGGCGCAGGGCGCGCACGCTGCGTCTCGGGCCCGGGGGCGTGCACGCCGAGCGGCTGACCGGGGGCGTGGTCGGGGGCGTGGCCTCGCGCGGCGGGGAGGCTTCAGCGGCAGAGGCAGCAGCTGTAGCGCCAGTCGGAACAGAAGCGGGTCCGAGGCACAGCCCGATCCCGCCATGGAACAGCCGAGGAAGGCGGTGGTAGTGACGGGTACGCTGGCTGATGGGGACTGTAGCGGCAGCGGCCGGGGGCAGAGGCGGGGGCGGCTCCGGGACTGTGGGGCCGGGAGGGGCAGGTGCTGGAAGTCCTCCCAGATTTGGAAGGTGTCATCGCCCGCGGGAGCCCCGCGCAGCCCAGGCTTCCTGGAAAGTGGAGGATGAGGAGCCTTGGGGGTCCCAGGGTCGGAAGTCAGGGCAGTCAGGCGCGGGGGTTGGAGGGCCGGGCAAAAGCCCGGCGCTGCGCAGGCCCCCCTGGCGTCCTTTCCTCCTAAGGTGGGGATGGTGACCCTCCTGGCACCTGCCTGCTCTGTCTGGCCTGCAGGCTGGACTGGACCCTTCCTCCCTGCCCCTTCCGAGGTCCAGCCTGTCCCCACACCGCTCCCCCAACCCCCGGCCCCAGGGCACAAAGGCCGATTTGCGGGCAGGAAGTGTCCCAGTGACAAATGAACCTCCCAGTCACTGCTCGCCGCCCCCTGCGCTCCTGGGGGGCTGCTCTCCCAAGGCAGGGGCAGGTGGGGGTCCGGGGACCTCGGGCTCTGCCAGCTGTCCCAGGGACTGTCTTCAGCGGAAACCTTTTTGTGTTTTGTGCCCGGGCTGTTTGTTGGTGAGTCAGGGCCCCCGCTGTCACCGACTCCCCCCAACCCCCAAACCAACTGTTTCTCCTCCCTGAGACTCCGCCTCGGGGCCACGTGGGGCGCCAACTTCCGCTGGGGCCTAAGAGTCAGGGAGTGGGGGTGTCATTTTGACCTGCTGTCTGGAGGGGTCAGAGTGGGAAATCCAGCAAAGGTGCACACAGGTGTTTTGTGGCTGTTGAAGGGAGGTTGAGGCTGATCCGGGAGATTCCGGGAAGAAGGAAGAAACAAGGCACCTGCTTAACAGGTGTGTATAATTGGGAGGAGGGTCACTGCCCCCACCCCTTCCAGCCTTCCTTTATCTGGTTATTTATTCCAGCACTTTTTGCATGAGCTGATTACATCTTTACTGGCTCCATTTTGCAGAAAGGGAAACTGAGGCTTACAGAGGTCATCCAGTTTGTAAGGGGCTGAGCTGAGACTCAAACTTCGGCTGTACAGAAGGATAGAGTTAGGAGGTCCCCTCCTGAGCCACAGCCTCTACTTGCTATCCCAGGCTACAGCATCTCTGCAGAGCATTCATATCCTGTGGGATCACTGGCCCAGATGGATGGTATTTTTTTTTTTTTTTTTGAGACGGAGTTTTGCTCTTCTTGCCCAAGCTGGAGCACAATGGCGTGATCTCGGCTCACTGCAACCTCTGCCTCCCGGGTTCAAGCGATTCTCCTGCCTCAGCCTCCTGAGTAGCTGGAATTATGGGCACGCATCACCCCACCTGGCTAATTTTTTGTATTTTTAGTAGAAACGAGATTTCACCGTGTTGGCCAGGCTGGTCTCAAACTTCTGACCTCAGGTGATCTGCCCGCCTTGGCCTCCCAAAGTGCTGGGATTACAGGCATGAGCCACCGCACCCAGCCCCAGGTGTGGATTTGAATCCCAGCCCTTTCACCTTCTTGCTGTGTGACCTTGGGCAGCTAGCTTCACCTCTCTGTGCCTCAGTCCCTGCTCCTGGAAACTGGGCCTAGGAAACATCCTTGCCTGAAAGGGGATGTGGCCAGGCTGAATGCCAGGAAGATCACTTAGCACAGCCCTGGGCGACTGTCGTGTTTTGGACAGGCGGCCTGGAGTTTGAGCTAGCAGGGAGGAGGGTGACAAGGTGAAATCTAGACAGCCTGGAGGGCTCATTCCTCATTTGGTGCCGATTCAGGGCATTTTGGGACAGTGACACAATAATTGTAGGTTGGGTCAAGGGGAACAGAGGAAATGAAGACAGGATCAGGACAACCTTTTCGGAGGCAGAAGAGGCCTCTGGCCCCTGGCTGAGCATGAGGGGCAGGCGGAGGTGAAGACAGGAAGAAGGGACTCATTGACTTCAGAGCGGATAGGTGCAGGACGGCAGCTCTGATGGGCTTCCAAGTGCTTCCAGAACTCAGGACCAGGCCCCCAATGTTGTCCCTGGCAGCTGCGCCCTGAAGCTCCTTTCTTGCTTCTCCAGGTGGGAGTGGCGGCCAGGCCAGGGGCAGACTGGGAAGGGCCACTCTTGGGTAATATATTGCTTTTCCTGTTTTTTCAGGATTTGGCCCTTTTGGGGAACACACCGTGAACGCCAGTTGGATTGCAGTTCAGGTAACTTAGATCCGGAGGGTGGGAGTCAGGCTTGGAGCTGGGCACCCCCCAGAAAGTTATGGCATCCAAGAAAGTCTCCTTTTAACAAAAACTTTTTTTTTTTTTTTTTTTTTTTGAGACGAAATCTTACTCTGTCACCCAGGCTGGAATGCAGTGGCACAATCTTAGCCCACTGCAACCTTCGCCTCCTGGGTTTAAGCGATTCTCCCACCTCAGCCTCCAGAGTGGCAGAGATTATAGGTGGCTGCCACTACGCCCGGCTAATTTTTGTATTTTTAGTAGAGACGGGGTTTCACCATGTTGGCCAGGCTGGTCTCGAACTCCTGACCTCAAGTAATCCTCCTGCCTCAGCCTCCTAAAGTGCTGGAATTACAGGCGTGAGCCATTACGCTTAGCCAGCTCTTACAAAACGATGTAGGATCCACATCTCTTCCTGGATAGTAACCACCGGAGCACACATCTGTTGAGTATTTGTTTGTAGCCCAGCGCTCTGAATCCTCCCAACAACCCATGCATAGTACGTGCAGTTATTCTTGTGCCCACTTAACAGAATAGGAAACTGAGGCCCAGAGGAGAGATGAAGGGAGTTCTCTGAGGTCACACAGCCAAGAAGTGGGAGTGGCATTGCTTCAGAAGTGCCCCAGGCCCTGGCCAGCGGCTACAGATCTGGGTCTGGAGGGCCAGGTGTGGATATAAACATAGCTGGTTTCCAGGACACAGCTGTTCATGTGGTGCTGGCGTCTACTTTACCTAGGAATTATCCAACTCTAGGATCTCCCTCTTTTTTTTTTTTTGAGACGAAATCTCACTCTGTTGCCCAGGCTGGAGTGCAGTGGCGCGATCTTGGCTCACTGCAACCTTGCCTCCCAGGTTCAAGCGATTCTCCTGCCTCAGCCTCCAGAGTAGCTGGGATTACAGGCGCCCGCTACCATGCCTGGCTACTTTTTTGTATTTTTAGTAGAGATGGGGTTTCACCATGATGGCCAGACTGGTCTCAAACTCCTGACCTCAGGTGACCCACCCACCTCGGCCTCCCAAAGTGCTGGGATTACAGGTCTGAGGCACCAACCCCGGCCAGGATCTCCCTCCTTTTTAACAAAAATCTTTTCCATTGGCTCAGACAAATTGTGACTCAGGTTGGTTTCTGAACAGCCAAAGTGAGAATTCTCTGGTATGTTTTAGGCAGGTAATTCATGGTTTAGGAAGGACCAGGCAGGAATATGTGGGGTGGGGTGGCAGGGGAACATATCTTGACCTTGTAGGAGGGGGTACAGTGAGCCTCGCTGTCATCTCCTGGCAGCTGGGGGAGGAAAAGATGGCATATTAGGGGCCGAGGGGGGCTGTCATTCCTGGTGCCCTGAACAAGATGCCAGTCTGCAAAAACTTTCTAGTTTCTTTTCCAGATGGAGTATTTTGTAGGGACAGGCTGGGGAGCAATGCACAGAGAGAAAGACAGAAGTGTTTTCTCGTTATATAAATCAGATTGGCAGAGACCAGAGCCAAACCCCTGTTTATCCTAGCCTATGAGCTGCCTGATTTAAAGTAACCTCTGTTCCCATTCCAGAATCCTAGATTTGGAGAAAAATCTAAGTTGAAACCTCAGCGTGGCAGTCCCGAGCTGTACCCCCCATTTTTTAATCACCCCCTCACTCCCCAACTTCAGACCTCAAAGTTTTGGCTGTTTCTTTCCTGCCCACTTGGTGAATGGAACGGAGGGACGGGGTCCCGGGACCCTGCAGATGGGAGCGTGCCCGAGGCCCTGCCTGCTCACCCACTCCCCGGAGAGCCAGACAAAAAGAAACAGCGTGTTTCTGAAGACTTGTGTGTCAGGCTTTGTGCGCATTTCAGACAGGAGCCTTCACGGGGCTGAGTGGACACAAAGCCGGGTGTCTGAATTCCTGGGCCCCAGACACTGTGATCTGCATCTAAATAGAAGAAAAATCAATTAAACAATCTTTGGAAATCCCTCCGAGCTTTGGAGCTTCTCGGATGGTGAAGGATGGCAGGTTTTTATCTTGTGGCCAGAGAGGAAATAGCCCTTCTCCTTGGTTCTCCTCTCTCCAGACCTGCAGTTTCCACTTTTTGCTTTCTTTTTTTTCTGGAGACACAGTTTCGTTCTTGTTGTCCAGGCTGGAGTGCAATGTCACCGTGTCAGCTCACTTCAACTTCCACCTCCTGGGTTCAAGCAATTCTCCTGCCTCAGCCTCCCTAGTAGCTGGGATTACAGCTGCGCACCACCGGGCCTGGCTAATTTTTGTATTTTTAGTACAGACGGGGTTTCGCCATGTTGACCAGGCTGGTCTTGAACTCCTGACCTCAGGTGATCCGCCCGCCTCAGCCTCCCAAGGTGCTGGGATTACAGGCGTGAGCCACTGCGTCCAGCCCCACTTTTTGCTTTCTTCCCGAAGTTTAGGACACAAGATTCCCCACCATTCCCCTGCTAAAAAGATGCCAACCTTCTCAGATCTGATTGTTTCACTTAAACAAAACAAAACAAAGTTTAACATATATACACCCAGAACACTCATTAGTGAAATTTTAGGCCTGGCATGATGGCTCACGCCTGTAATCCCAGCACTTTGGGAGGCTGAGGCAAGGAGTTCGAGACTAGCCTGGCCAACATAGCAAGACCCCATCTCTACAAAAAAAACCACAAACATTAGCCGGGTGTGGTGGCGCACGCCTGTAGTCCCAGCTACTCGGGAGGCTCATATGGGAGGATCACCTAAGCCTGGGGAGGCAGAGGCTGCAGTGAGCCCTCATAGTGTCACTGCACTCCAGCCCGGGTGACAGAGCTAGACCCTGTCTCAAAAAAAAAAAAAAAAAAGAAATTTGGCCAGGCACAGTGGCTCACGCCTGTAATCCTAGCGCTTTGGAAGGCTGAGGTGGGCAGATCGCTTGAGGTCAGGAGTTCAAGACCAACCTGACCAATATGGTGAAACCCCGTCTCTACTAAAAATACAAACATTAGCCAGAAATCACTTGAACCCAGGAGTCAGAGGTTGCAGTAAGCCGAGATTGTGCCACTGCACTCCAGCCTGGGTGACAAAGCGAAACTCTGTCTCAAAAAAAAAAAAAGAAATTTTACATATGTGCACCCCCAAGGCCAGGTCAAGATCTCGAACATTCTCTGGTTCTTCCTCGCATTCTTCACAGAAGCCCCACATAGCCTCTTCCCAAGTACTCCCAAGCCCTCCAGATGTTAACCTCTGCAGACTTTTTTGCACCACTAGGTGAATTTTCCCTGTTCCAGAAGTTGGCAGGAACAAGTGGCTTCCAGGTGCCACACCTCTGCAAGAACCGCCCCTGAAGTTGCTCCTTGGTTCCTTCCTGTCCTGGATTTGCCTGTTAGAAAGGTGTCACTGCTGGATGAGTTGAATCCATTCCTCCAAAAAATGTGCCCTGGAGTGTTGTTGGTGTAATGCAGGCAACTGTTGCCAGGCGTCACCTCCACCCAAAGATGGGTGTTTTGTTCTGCACTGTGGGTGGCAATTGCTTCCTGCCGTGACCGATTTTTCAGAAGCTCCTCATCCTTCAGGGACCTCCTAAGTACCTACTTCTCTGTGTCTCTCCCCTCTTGCTCCCTCTGGGTCTCTCTCTGTCCCTTTCCCTTCTTCTATCTCTGTTCATATCTGTGTCTCTCTTCATCTCTCTGTCTCTTCTGTCTCTCTCTCTGTCACTTTCAACTTCTCTATCTGTGTGTGTCTGTTTCTCTCTTTCTCTCTCTCTCTCTTTTTTTTTTTTTTTTTTTTTTTTGAGACAGAGTTTCGCTCTTGTTGCCCAGGCTGTAGTGCAATGGCACAATCTCAGCTCACCGCAACCTCTGCCTCCCGGGTTCAAGCAATTCTCCTGCCTCAGCCTCCCGAGTAGCTGGGATTACAGGCATGCACCACCACCCCCAGCTAATTTTGTATTTTTAGTAGAGACAGGGTTTCTCCATGTTGGTCAGGCTGGTCTCAAACTCCCGACCTCAGGTGATCCGCTCACCTCGGCCTCCCAAAGTGCTGGGATTACAGGTGTGAGCCACCGCGCCCGGCTGTTTCTCTCTCTTGTGTCTTTCTGCCTCTCTCTCTCGTCTCTTTCTGCCTCTCTCTCTCTGGGTTTCTCTGTTCCTTCCCACCTCGTCCCTTCTTTCTCTCTCTGTTTCTCTCTTTCTCGCTCTCTTTTTTTTTTTTTGAGACAGGGTCTCACTCTGTCGTCCAGGCTGGAGTGGAGTTCAGTGGTTGATTGAACGAGTGAGGTGAGCGATCTCAGCTCACCTCATCCTTGACCTCCCAGGCTCAGGTGATCCTCCCGCCCCAGCCTCCCAATTAGCTGGGACCACAGGCATGCACCACCACACCCAGCTAATTTTTTTTTCTTTTTTTCTTTTTTTTTTGTAGAGATGGGATTTGGCCATGTTGCCCAGGCTGGTCTCAAACTCCTGGGCTCCAGCCATCCTCCTGTCTTAGCCCCCCAAAGTGCTGGGATTACAGGCGTAAACCTCCATGCCCAGCCTTCTCTGTTTCTTTCTGTCTCCCTGTCTCTCTCTCTCTCTGGGTCTTACTATCTCTTCCCCTTTCTCTTTCTCTTTGTTAATCTCTATGTGTCTCAGTTTCTCTCCCTGTGTGTGTCTCTGTCTCCTTGTCTCTTTCTCTCTGAATCTGTCTCTTTCCCCTTCTCTCTCTCCCCATGACTGTTTCTCTCTGACTCCATCTCTCTGTCTCTGTCTCTCCTTTTTTTTTTTTTTTTTTTTTTTTTGAGACAGGGTCTCACTCTGTCACCCAGGCTGGAGTGCAGTGAGTGGTGCCATCTTGGCTCACTGCAACCTCTGCCTCCCGAGTTCAAGTGATTCTCCCGTCTCAGCCTCCCAAGTAGCTGGGACTACAGGTGCGTGCCACCACACCCAGCTAATTTTTGTATTTTTAGTAGAGACGGAGTTTCACCATATTGGTCAGGCTGGTCTCGAACTCCTGACCTCGTGATCCACCTGCCTTGGCCTCCCAAAGTGCTGGGATTACAGGCGTGAGCCACTGCGCCCGGCCTATCTCCATCTCTTCTGATCCTTTCTCTTTATCCCCTGGGTGAAGTCATGCCCACAGCATAGATGGAACTGTTTTCCACCCGCAATGTTCAGGAGGTGGGAGTTGCGGGGGTACAGAGGGGACCTCCCTTGTCTTTCCTGGGATGGCAGCTGCCCCCAGCACCCCAAGCAGGAGGCACCATGTGTCTCCTGTGTCCCATCTCCCCTACCTCTCAGAGTGGACTGGGGCACTGGCTGTGTTTCTCTTCTGAGGAGGAGCAGGTGGGTGTTAAGGGCTGGGGAGCTCTGGGGCTCGGGGCCATCTGGGGCGTCTCTTGCCAAAGCTGGGTGAGGAGGACCCGGGTCACAGAACTTGGTAACATCACGGGACAATTGCTGCTACAGTGAGTCTAGACAGACCTGCTAAGGATATTACCAGGGAACAAAGAGGGTCTTTGTCGTGAGGTCAGGGGAATCGGTCAGACGAGGCTGCGCGGCGGGGTCCTGTCAGGTAGATGGGGTGTAGACAATGGGGCATCTGCCCGAGTCCCATCCTTTCACGGTGTATGCTCTGATGGTGCGTGAAGCCGGGTGTGCTCCCGGCAAAGTGATGTGGGACTTGGGGTGCCCTGCCCCCCTTCTCCCGGAGGAGAACCATCCAGCCCTGTTGAAGCAGAGCATGTTCAGAGGCTAAGACTTCAGCCAGATTACCAGCCACGCACTTCCTTCTAGTGCCAGATACACTGTTCCGGCAGGCGGCTTCCCGCCGTTACCCTATTTAAAATTGAATGATAATTTACATCAGGCAATGTGAACAGACCTTAAGTTTCCCTATCACTTTGGTGAGAAACTTTTTTTTTTGTTTTGAGATGGGGTCTTGCTCTGTTGCCTAGGCTGGAGTGCAGTGGCACAATCATAGCTCACTGCAGCCTCGACCTCCTGGGCTCCAGTGATCCTCTTGCCTCAGCCTCCCAAGTAGCTGGGACTACAGGCATGCACCACCATGCCTGGCTAATTTTTTAAATTTTATTTTTTGTAGAGATGGGATCTCACTATATTGCCCTGGCTGGTCTTGAACTCCCGGGCTCAAATGATCCTTCCATCTCGGCCTCCCAAAGAAGCTGGGATTACAGGTGTGAGCCACCGAGCCCTGCCATCAGGTGGGTCTTGGCAAACATGCATGTGAACACCTCTCTTGTGACTGCAGGCCTTGGGGTATGTGTATATGTTGACAGTGGTTTTCTTTCTTTCTTGTTTTTTTGTTTGTTTGTTTGTTGTTTTTTGTTTTTGTTTTTGAGACAGAATCTCACTCTGTCATCCAGGCTGGAGTGCAGTGGCGCAATCTCAGCTCACTGCAACCTCCACCTCCCGGGTTCAAGTGATTCTCATGCCTCAGCCTCCTGGGTAGCTGGCACTCAGCTAATTTTTGTATTTTTAGTAGAGACAGGGTTTCGCCATGTTGGCCAGGCTGATCTTGAACTCCTGGCCTCAAGCCATCCTCCTGCCTCAGCCTCCCAAATCGCTGGGATTACAGGTGTGAGCCACCCACCCCTGACCCTATTTTTCTGAATACAGCTTTCCCTGTTGATTTTTAAAGTAACACATCCCATGAGACTGAAGACATCACCTTGTGCCTATTAGGGAAAAGACAGAAAAGAGGCAGGTCTGTTGATATGGGACTATGGGTTGTTTTATTTTATTTTATTTTTTATTTTGTAAAACACTGACATGGTTTAAAAGTCAAAATCATGCGATGAGTTTTTTGCAGAGAAGTCTCCCTCCCGTCCCCATCCCCGCTCCCATTCCTCCCTTGCCCAGAAGGTGGCACAGTCTCGCCATGGGTCATGCCGGGAAATCCCTCCAGGTTGGTCCAAACAGAGATTACTCATTTTTTTAAATATTTTAATTTTGTTTTTAATTTTGATGAAATCCAGTTTATTGATTATTTTTCTTTTATTGTCTGTGCTTTTCGTGTCATTTGGTGTGTGGGGGCTTTTTGGTCTTTTTTTGAGATGGGGTCTCACTGTGTTGCCCAGGCTGACCTCAGACTCCTGGCCTCAAGTGGTCCGCCCCAGTAGCTGGGATTACAGGCATGAGCCACTGTGCCTGGCTGCTGATTTGTTTTTTGTTTGTTGGTTTGTTTTGAGACACAGTGAGACTCTGGCTGGAGTGCAGTGGTGTGATCTTGGCTCACTGCAACCTCCACCTCCCAAGTTCAAGCGATTCTCCTGCCTCGGCCTCCTGAGTAGCTGGGACTACAGGCATGCGACACCACGCCTGGCTAATTTTTTGTGTGTTTTTAGTAGAGACGGGGTTTCACCATGTTGGCCAGGCTGGTCTCAAACTCCTGACCTCAAATGATCTATCCACCTCGACCTTCCAAAGTGCTGGGATTACAGGCATGAGCCACTGCACCCGGCCTGCTGATTTGTTTTTAAAAGAGAAAAGAGCTCTGTGGGTCTCCTCTTGGAGATTAGGGGAAGACGCATTTATAAACGGTAAAGTTTTCTCCTCTGGGACATATTGAATATGAGGTGGGAAAACCAGGCCTCAGTGTAACGATCTCTCTCAATAGCAAGTATGTATTGACTGATCTGCAGTGCAGCAATGCCCCTAATTGGCATTTATGCCCCACCCATCAGCATGAGAAGTTTGCATGAGGATGTTCACTGCGGCATGGCTTTACAGTAAGGAAAATTAGAAGCCACTTAGATGTTCCAATGCAGGGGAATGTTTAAATCCATAGTGACCAGTTTCTGAGGTGGAGTATTATGCAGCAGAGAAAAGGGTGCGCTGAGATCTCCGTATAGTAATGTAGATAGATCTCTGAAATAGACTGCTGAGTGGAGCAAACAGAGTTGCAGGATAAATCAATGGCTGGGCACAGTGGCTCATGTCTGTCATCCCAGCACTTTGGGAGGCTGAGGTAGGAAGATCACTTGAGCCCTGGAGGTCAAGGCTGCAGCGAGCACTGATGGTGCCACTGCACTCCAGCCTCAGTGACCAGAGCTGGACCCTGTCTCAGAATTGCTTTTTTACTGCCTATGAATGGAAAAGCAGCAGTAAATCTTTTTAAAAACTTTACTTTTGGCCGGGCGCAGTGGCTCACGTCTGTAATCCCAGCACTTTGGGAGGCCAAGGCGGGTGGATCATGAGGTCAGGAGATGGAGACCATCCTGGCCAACATGGTGAAACCCCGTCTCTACTAAAAATACAAAAATAAGCCAGGCATGGTGGTATGTGCCTGTAATCCCAGCTACTTGGGAGGCTGAGGCAGGAGAATCACTTGAACCCAGAAGGTAGAGGTTGCAGTGAGCTCAGATTGCGCCACTGCACTCCAGCCTGGGCGACAGAACGAGACTCCATCTCAAAAAAACCAAACAAAACTTTACTTTTAAGTGCTGTTGGACTTTGTCTCAATACAATTTTTAAGAAAGGATAAAATCAGGCCAGGCATGGTGGCTCATGCCTGTAATCCCAGCACTTTGGGAGGCTGAGGTGGGCAGATCACCTGAGGTCGGAAGTTCGAGACCAGCCTGACCAACATGGAGAAACCCTGTCTCTACTAAAAGTACAAAATTAGCCAGGCGTGGTGGCGCATGCCTGTAATCCCAGCTACTTGGGAGGCTGAGGCCGGAGAATCACTTGAACCCAGGAGGCGGTGGTTGCGATGAGCTGAGAACCCACCATTGCACTCCAGCCTGGGCAACAAGAGCAAAACTCCGTCTCAAAAAAAAAAAAAAGAGGATAAAATCGATGTAAAACCAAGCCAGATGTGGTGGTACATGCCTGTAGTCTCAACTAAGGCTAAGGTGGGAGGATCACTTGAGTCTAGGAGTTCAAGACCAGCCTGGGCAATGTAGCAAGACCCCATCTCTAAAAGAAAAAATACTATGGGATTTCTCAGGTGTGTGAATAAGAGATTAGAAACAGGTCTGCATGGGGCTGAATGCAGTGGCTCATGCCTGTAATCCCAGCACTTTGGGAGGCCAAGGGGGGCTGATCACTTGATCTCAGGAATTGAAGACCATCCTGGCCAACATGACGAAACCCCTTCTCTACTAAAAATACAAAAATTAGTTGGGTGTTTTCCCAGTACTCGGGAGTACTGTAATCCCAGTACTCGGGAGGCTGAGGCAGAAGGAACTCTTGAGCCTGGGAAGCAGAGGTTGCAGTAAGACAAGATCATACCACTGAATGATTTTTGATAATCCATCTCAAAAAAAAAAAGAAAAGAAAGAAACAGGTCTACATGATGTGTGCCCTGTCACCTCTGTGGTGTGAAGATGGGAATTAGTGCAGGTTTGTTGATGGAACGGATGGTGGGGCCTTTGAAAAATATAATTGTCTTTTTTTTTTGAGACAGATTCTTGCTCTGTTGCCCAGGCTGGAGTGCAGTGGCACAATCTGGGCTCACACTGCAACCTCCACCTCCCAGATTCAAGCCATTCTCATGCCTCAGCCTCCCGAGTAGCTGGGAGTACAGGTGCGCACCATCACACCCAGATAATTTTTGTATTTTTCATAAAGACAGGGTTTTTCCATGTTGACCAGGGTAGTCTCGAACTCCTGACCTCAGGTGATCCGCCCGCCTCGGCCTCCCAAAGTGCTGAGATTACAGGCGTGAGCCACCGTACTCAGCCACCTCTCAGTATTATTGAACTTTCTTCTGGGATACTGCTGAGTTACTTGGAAACAGGTTGAATCTTTTTTTTTTTTTTCCTTGAGACAGTTTTACTCTTGTCACCCAGGCTGGGGTGCAGTGGCGCAATCTCGGCTCACTACAATCTCTGCCTCCCAGGTTCAAGCCATACTCCTGCCTCAGCCTCCTGAGTAGCTGGGATTACAGGCACCTGCCACCATGTCCGGCTAATTTTTGTATTTTTTAGTAGAGATGGGGTTTCACCACGTTGGCCAGGTTGATCTTAAACTCCCGGCCTCAGGTGATCCACCCACCTCAGCCTCCCAAAGTACTGGAATTACAGGCAGGAGTCACCGGGCCTGGTTCTTTTTTTTTTTTTGAGACAAGGCCTTGCCCTGTTGCCCAGGCCATAGCGCAGTGGTGCAATCTTTGCTCACTGCATGCAGCCTCCACCTCCCTGGCTCAAGCAATCCTCCCACCTTAGCCTCCCAATTAGCTGAGACTGCAGGCATGTGCCGCCACATCCAGCTAATTTGTATTTTCGAGTTTTGCCATATTGGCCAGGCTGGTCTTCAACTCCTGGGCTAAAGCAATCCTCCTGCCTTGGCCTCCTAAAGCACTGGGACTGGCCAAATTAATCATTTTAAGTATATATTTGGTCACTGTACCTGGCCAAATTAATCATTTTAAAGTATATAATTGCACGGCATTAAGTACACTCACTGTGTTGCGCAACCATCATCTCTATCTAGTTCCAGAACATTCCATCACCCGAAAAGAAGACCCCGTCCCCATCAGTAGCCATTCTCCATTCCCCTCCCCCAGCCCCTGGGAGCCACTCGTCTGCTTCCTGTCTCTATGGATTTGCCTGCTCTGGGCATTTCATATCGATGGAATCATACAATATGTGGCCTTTTGTGTCTGGCTTCTCTCACTCAGCATCATGTTTTCAAAGTTCATCCACATTGTAGCAGGGATCAGTGCTTCTTTCCTTTTCATGACTGAATCGTATTCCATTGGATGGATGGACCATATTTCATTTATCTATCTGTTGATGGGCATTTGTGCTATTTCTACCTTTTGGCTTTTGTGAATACTGGAGAGGCTTCTTTTTACAAATTGGACGCGGTGGCTCACCCCTGTAATCCCAGCACTTTGGGAGGCCAAGGCAGGTGAATCACTTGAGGTCAGGAGTTTGAGACCAGCCTGGCCAACATGGTGAAACCCCATCTGTACTAAAAATACAAAAGTTAGCTGGGCGTGATCCCGCATGCCTGTAATCCCAGCTACTGGGGAGGCTGAGGCTTGAGAGTCACTTGAACCCAGGAGGCAGAGGTTGCAGTGAACCGAGATCATAGCACTGTGCTCCAGCCTGGGTGACAGAATGAGACTCTGTCCCAAAAATATAAAAGACTCTTGGGAGGCAGAGGCAGGTGGATCACGAGGTCAGGAGATCGAGACCATCCTGGCTAACACGGTGAAACCCCGTCTCTGCTAAAGATAGAAAAAGTTAGCCAGGCATGATGGTGGGTGCCTGTAGTCCCAGCTACTCGGGAGGCTGAGGCAGGAGAATGGCGTGAACCCGGGAGGCGGAGCTTGCAGTGAGCCAAGGTGGTGCCGCTGCACTCCAGCCTGGGTGACAGAGCGAGACTCTGTCTCAAAATAAAATAAAATAAAATAAAATAAAATAAATAAAAGACTCTGTTGCAGGGCACAGGGTCTGACCCTGCTGCCCAGGCTGGAGCGCAGTGGCACGATCATAGCTCACTGCAACCTCAACCACCTGGGCTTAGGTAATCCTCCCATCTCAGCCTCCTGAATAGCTGGGACCACAGGTGTGCACCATCATGCCCAGCTAATTTTTAAAGTTTTTGTAGAGGCCAGGTCTCACTATGTTGCCCAGGCTGGTCTCAAACTCCTGGGCTCAAGCGATCCTCCAGCCTCAGCCTCTCAAAGTGCTGGGATTACAGGCATGAGCCACTGCACCCAGCCCCATTTCTAAAATAATAACAGTAATAGGATAATGGCAGCCGATGTCATTTGAATACTTAAAATATGCCAGACATTCTGCTTAGAACTGTTAGCGTGAGTGAGCGCATTTAATTTTGAAAGCTATCCTGTGAGGTAAGTCGATACTCTTTTTTTTTTTTTGAGATGGAGTCTTGCTCTGTCACCCAGGCTGGAGTGCAGTGGCACAATCTTGGCTCATTGAAAGCTCTGCCTTCCAGATTCATGCCATTCTCCTGCTTCAGCCTCCCCAGTAGCTGGGACTACAGGCACACGCCACCACGCCCGGCCAATTTTTTTGTATTTTTAGTAGAGATGGGGTTTCACTGTGTTAGCCAGGATGGTCTCGATCTCCTGACCTTGTGATTCGCTTGCCTGGGCCTCCAAAAGTGCTGGGATTACAGGCATGAGCCACTGCGCCTGGTCTTTTTTTTTGAGATGGAGTTTCGCTCTTGTTGCCCAGGCTGGAGTACAGTTACGTGATCTTGGCTCACTACAACCTCTGCCTCCCGGGTTCAAGTGATTCTCCTGCCTCAGCCTCCCAAGTAGCTGGAATTACAGGTGTGTGCCACCACACCCAGCTAATTCTTGTATTTTTAGTAGAGATGGGGTTACACCATGTTGGCTAGACTGGTCTCGAACTCCTGACCTCAGGTGATCTGCCCACCTTGGCCTCCCAAAGTGCTGGGATTACAGGTCTGAGCCGTCATGCCTGGCCTGATACTCTGTTATTCCCATTTTACGGACGAGGAAACTGAGACTCAGGTTAAGTGGATTGCCCAAGGTCACACAGGCAGGATTGAGTCCAAGGAGCCTGGGATTTAACCCCAGGGACCATAGAATCATGTCACCTTCCATAGAGATACAGAGAGACTTTGAGGCAAGAGGGTGGGGAAGAAAATGAGGGGCTTTGAACTAAATCAACACACGCCCTTCCCATCCTGCAGAATGAGTCTGGAGAACGGCCTATTTGTTTCACCCCCAGGGAGCGCATTATCCCCATAGCTGTCATCTGGGGCCATGACACTCCCACTCTCCTCTCTTCCAGGAGCTGGAAAAGCTAGGCCTTGGTGACAGTGTGGACCTGCACGTGTACGAGATTCCGGTTGAGTACCAAACAGTCCAGAGACTCATCCCCGCCCTGTGGGAGAAGCACAGTCCACAGGTGAGTGGTGCCAAGGGGCAGCACTTCCTCATCAGGACGTACAGGTTGGCACCCTTCATGTGGAGGACTTAGGTGGCTTGTTCCTGATCGGATCACGTGACCAATGCCATACAGCCTTGTCTTCAAAAGCGCTTTTCAGGCCGGGCACGGTGGCTCATGCCTGTAATCCCAGCACGTTGGGAGGCCAAGGCAGGTGGATAACCTGAACTCAGGAGTTTGCGACCAGCCTGGGCAACATGGCGAAACCCTATCTCTACTAAAAATACAAAAAATTAGCCGGGTGTGATGGTGGGCGCCTGTAGTCCCAGCTACTTGGGAGGCTGAGGCAGGAGAATCACTTGAACCCGGGAGGCGGAGGTTGCGGTGAGTCAAGATTGCGCCAGTGTACTCCAGCCTGGGCAGCAGTGCAAGACTCTTGTCTCAAAAAAACAAAAAAAACCTGAAGGGCTATCCAGGCCAAGGGTAGTGTCTCATGCCTGTAATCCCAGCACTTTGGAAGGCTGAGGCAGGAGGATTGCTTGAGTCTAGGAGTTTGAGACCAGCCTGGGCAGCATAGTGAGATCCCATCTCTACAAAAAAATTTAAAAATTAGGCATGATGGTACATGCTTATAGTCCCAGCTACTCAGAAGGCTGAGGCAGGAGGATTGCTTGAGCCCAGGAATTTAAGACTGCAGTGAGCCAAGATTTTTATGCCACTGCACTCCAGCCTGGGCAACAGAACAAGATCCTGTCTCTTAAAAAAACAAACAAGACTGGGCATGGTGGCTCACGCCTGTAATCCGAGCACTTTGGGATGCTGAGGCGGGCGGATCACTGGAGGTCAGGAGTTTGAGACCAGCCTGGCCAACATGGTGAAACCCTGTCTCTACTGAAAATACAAAATTAGCCAGGTGTGGTGGCGCATGCCTGTAATCCCAGCTACTTGGGAGGCGGAGGCCAGAGAATCCCTTGAACCCAGGAAGGGGAGGTTGCAGTGAGCTGAGATCGCGCCACCGCACTCCAGCCTGGGCGACAGAGCAAGACTCCATCTCAACAAAGAAACAAAAACACTGCATTGGCATTTTAACACCTGCATAGTAGCTCATTATTTATTGAACTAACTCCGCCGGATGGCTAGTTAGCTTGTTTGCAGTATTTGATTTCGATAACAAGAACAGCTGCAGTGAACAGCCTTTCATGTTTCAAATTCTTGCCTGTCTTACATGGCATACCTTTTTCCAAGAGTGACTGCAGGGTCTATTCTAGCAGCAAGAGGTCAGAAACAACACAACCCCAGGCAGAGCCCATTAAGGATGCTGCCTTTTCCCTGGCCTCAGGGGGACCCCTCCGAGTCCCATGGGCAGGCCATGTTAAGTCCTGCCCCTGTCTGTGTGCAGCTGGTGGTGCACGTGGGGGTGTCAGGCATGGCGACCACAGTCACACTGGAGAAATGTGGACACAACAAGGGCTACAAGGGGCTGGACAACTGCCGCTTCTGCCCCGGCTCCCAGTGCTGCGTGGAGGACGGGCCTGAAAGCATTGACTCCATCATCGACATGGATGCTGTGTGCAAGCGAGTCACCACGTTGGGCCTGGATGTGTCGGTGACCATCTCGCAGGATGCCGGCAGGTAGGGCCCTGTGGGGTGGGGGTGAGTGGGGATTTCCCTCCTCCACCCACTGAGCCTGGTGTAGAACAAGCCAAGCGTGTTGACCTTGGCCTTTTAAGACCAAGCACTCAGTGTATACTAGGCACAGAGCCAAGTATTTGTACATAGCAGGTGCCGTTGGTTCTGCTCCTGGGACTCATGGATCTGCCCACTTCTCTCCACCGTCATGGTCCCCACCAAGGCCCCCAGCATCTCCCACCTGGACACTGCCCCAGCCTCCACCTCAGTCTTCCTCCCTGCTGCCTCCACCCCAACCCAAGTAGTCAGTTTCTGTGTTAATTTCCTGGAGCTGCTATAACAAATACCCACAAACTGGGTGGTTTCATATAACAGAAATGTATTGTCTAACAGCCTTGGAAGTCAGAAGTCCAAGGTCAAGGTGGTAGCAGGGCTGGTTCCTTCTGGAGGTGCTGAGGGTGAATCTGTCCCAGGCCTCTCTCCTGCAGCTGGTGGCTGCCAGCCATCCTTGGCTTGTAGACACATCACTCCAGTCCCCGCCCCTATCCTTACATCACCTTCTTCCCTTTGTGTGTGGCCGTGTGGTCTTCTTATTAGGACACCAGTCATTATATTTAGGACTCATCCTAATCCAGTATGACTTCATCTTTTTTTTTTTTTGAGACGGAATTTTGCTCTTGTTGCCCAGCCTGGAGTGCAATGGCGTGATCTCAGCTCACTGCAACCTCCACCTCTTGGGTTCAAGCGGTTCTCCTGCCCCAGCCTCCCAAGTAGCTGGGATTACAGGCATGCACCACCACGCCCAGATAATTTTATATTTTTATTAGAGACAGGGTTTCTCCACGTTGGTCAGGCTGGTCTCGAACTCCCGACCTCAGGTGATCCACCCACCTCTGCCTCCCAAAGTGCTGGGATTACAGGCGTGAGCCACTGCGCCCAGCCGACCTCATCTTAATTTAACTAATTACATCTGCAAAGATCTTCTTTCCAAATAAGGTGACATTCTTTTTTTTTGGAGATGGAGTTTTGCTCTTGTTGCCCAGGCTGGAGTGCAATGGCACAATCTCGGCTCACTGCAACCCCCGCCTCCTGGGTTCAAACAATTCTTCTGGGATTACAGGCATGCATCACCAGACCCAGCTAATTTTTTGTATTTTTAGTAGAGATGGGGTTTCACTGTGTTGGTCAGGTTGGTCTCGAACTCCCGCTCTCAGGTGATCCACCCTCCTCAGCCTCTCAAAGTGCTGGGATTATAGGCTTGAGCCACCAAACCTGGCCCAAATAAGGTCACATTCTGAGGTCCCAGGTGAACACGAATGTTGAGGGAGATGATTCAACCTATTGCAAAAGGTCTTTTATAAATTTAAATCAGGGCCAGGCGCAGTGGCTCACGCCTATAATCCTAGCACTTTGGGAGGCCAAGGCAGGAGGATTGCTTGAGCCCAGGAGTTCAAGACCAGCCTGGGCAACATAAGGAGACCCCATCTGAACAAATAAAAAAATAGCAGGCCGAGACAGGAGGATTCCTTGAGCTTGGAGTTCGAGGCTGCAGTGAGCTGTGATAGCACCACTGCACTCCAGTCTGGGCAACAGAGCAAGACCCTGTTGGCTCTAAATAAATAAATGCATGTGTTCCTTTCCTAGGCCTTCCCTACGGCTCCCATTGCACATAGAATAAAATTCCAACCCTGGCCCTTGGCCCGCCTCTCCACCCCGCTCTGCCTCTACTCACCCCGCATCCATTGCACTCCAGACACATAAACCAGCTTCCTCCTGCTCCTCAAACACACCAAGCTCACTCCAGCCTCAGGGCCTTTGCACGCCCTATGACCTCTGCCCAAAACACCTTCCTCTGGGAACACCTCTTTCCAGTCTTTTTTTTTTTTAAGATGGAGTCTCGCTCTGTAGCATAGGCTGGAGTGCATTGGCGCGATCTTGGCTCACTGCAACCTCTGCCTCTGACGTTCAAGTGATTCTCCTGCCTCAGCTTCCCAAGTAGCTGGGATTACAGGCGTGCACCATCATTCCCAGCTAACTTTTGTATTTTTAGTAGAGGCGGGGTTTTGCCATATTGGCCACACCAGGGTGGTCTTGAACTCCCGACCTCAAGTGATCCACCCACCTCAGCCTCCCAAAGTGCTGGGATTATAGGCCTGAGCCACCGCGCCTGGCCCTCTTTTCAGTTGTAATTCCAACACGAGTCACCTCCTTGCAACTTGTAGGCCTCTCCAACTCCCCAGACCAAGTTATACCCTCCCAGCACCAGCTTCCTCACTTTTCCCTAATCTGTGCGCTTGTCCAACTCAAAGGCGGCTATTGGTCGATGCAGTTGAGTAGCTGAAGGAAGGAATGCCTGGATTTACCATCAGGATTTTTGTTTTTAGAGACAGGGTCTCGCTCTGTTGCCTAGGCTGGAGTCCAGTGGTATAATCACAGCTCACTACAGCCTCCACCTCCTGGGATTAAGTGATCCCCCGCCTCAGCCTCCCGAGTAGCTGGGACTACAGATGCACACCACCACATCCAGCTAATTTTTATATTTTTTGTAGAGACAGAATCTTGCTACATTGCCCAGGCAGGTCTTGAATTCCTGGGCTCAAGTGATCCTTGTGCCTTGGCCTCCCAAAGTGCCGGGATTACAGGCAAAAGCCACCGCACACCGCTGAGTTCTTTTTAAAGCTAACTTTTTTTCTCTTTTTTAATTGAAAACTAATTGTTATTTAGTTGTTTATTTATTTTGACAGGATCTTGTTCTGTAGCCCAGGCTAGAGTGCAGTGGCAAAATCACAGCTCACTGCAGCCGTGACTTTTTGGGCTTAGGTGATCCTCCCACCTCAGCCTCCCAGGTAGCACAACCAAACCCAGCTAATTTATTTTTTATTTTTATTTTTTTTTGAGACAGAGTCTTGCTCTGTCACCCAGGCTGGAGCCAGGCTGCAGTATTGTGGCACAGTCTTGGCTTGCTGCAACCTCCACCTCCCGGGTTCAAGCAATTCTTCTGCCTCAGCCTCCTGAGTAGCTGGGATTACAGGTGCCTGCCACCACACCCAGCTAATTTTTGTATTTTTAGTAGAGATAGGGTTTTATCATGTTGGCCAGGCTGGTCTCGAACTCCTGACCTCAGGTGATTCGCCTGCCTCGGCCTCCCAAAGTGCTGGGATTACAGGCATGAGCCACCGCGCCTGGCCTAATTTTATTTTATTTTGGATTTTTTGAGACTGCATCTAGCTTTGTCACCCAGGCTGGAGTGCAGTGGCTCGATCTTGTTGCACTGCAACCTCCACCTCCCGGGTCAAGCGATTCTCCTGCCTCAGCCTCCGGAGTAGCTGGGATTGCAGGCACCCACCACCACACCCAGCTAATTTTTGTATTTTTAGTAGAGATGGGGTTTCACCATGTTGCCCAGGCTGGTGTTGAACTTCTGAGCTCAAGCAATATGCCCACCTTGGCCTCCCAAGGTGCTAGAATTACAGGTGTGAGCCTCCGCACCCAGCTCAATTTTTTTTCTTTTTTCTTTTAAAGACAAGAGTTTTGCTCTTGTTGCCCAGGCTGGAGTGCAATGGCAGAATCTCAGCTCACCGCAACCTCTGCCTCCCAGGTTCAAGTGATTCTCCTGCCTCAGCCTCCCAAGTAGCTCGGACTACAGGCGCCTGCCACCACGCCCAGAAAATTTTTGTATTTTTAGTTGAGACGAGGTTTCACCATGTTGGCCAGGCTGGTCTTGAACTCCTTTCCTCAGGTGATCCACCCACCTTGCCCTTACAAAGTGCTGGGATTACAGGCGTGAGCCACCGCGCCCGGCCGCCCAGCCCAATTTTTTTGTATTTTTGGTAGAGACAGGATGTTGCAATGTTGCCCAGGCTGGTCTCGAACTCCTGGAGTCAAGGGATCATCCCACTTCAGCCTCCCAAAGTGCTGGGACTACAGGTGTGAGCCACCATACCCAGCTTCCATCAGTCTCTTTATAAAATTAATTTTTAATCATAGGTAACTCTAGAACATATCCTCATATGTCTAATTGGGAAAAATTCTCATTCCCTCTTTTTTTCCATAGCAGTCCCTCTGATAAGTCAGACACGGAAACCATGAAGCTCCTACTGACTGACACGTTTCCATACATATATACATCACTTGGCCTGCTGCTTTACAATTTTGTCTTGTTTTGCTTTGCTTTTACGTGGATGGAGTCACACAGCGAAAGTCACACTTTACTGAGAATTCTCTTCCTCAGTTTTCATTTGTGAGCGTTCAACATGCATCTGGCGAGTTCTCCATATTTTTCTGGCTGTACCACATTCCTTGTAAACGGCGTCATAGGGTTCCATGGTGTGGATAAACCAGTTTACTAAGCCACTCCCTGTCAGTGGGCTTTAGGTTGCTTTCTGTTTTCCTGCTTTCATACATAATATGGTAGGGAGCATCCCTGTTTGTACTTTCTTGTACTCTTGTGCAGATGGTTCCTGAGGGTAGATCTAAAAACTGGAAATAGGCCGGGCGTGGTGGCTCACACCTGTAATCCCAGCACTTTGGAAGGCCAAGGCAGGCGAATCACTCAAGGTCAGGAGTTCCAGACCAGCCTGGCCAACATGGTCAAACCCCGTCTCTACTAAAAATACAAAAATTAGCCAGACGTGCTGACAGGCGCCTGTAATCCCAGCTACTCGGGAGGCTGAGGCAGGAGAATCGCTTGAACCCGGGAGGCGGATGTTGGAGTGAACCAAGATTGCAACACTCTACTCCAACCTGGGTGACAGAGTATGACTCCGTCTCAAACAAATAAATAAATAAAAATGAAAACTGGAAATAGGGCCAGGCACGGTGGCTCACACCTGTAATCCCAGCACTTTGGGAGGCTGAGGCAGGCAGATCACTAGAGGTCAGGAGTTTCAGACCAGCCTGGCCAGCATGGTGAAACCCTGTGTCTACTAAAAATACAAAAATTAGCCAGACATGGTGTGGCCCACGCCTGTAATCCCAGCTACTCGGGAGGCTGAAGCAGGAGAATCCCTCGAGCCAAGGAGGCAGAATTTGCACTGAGCTGAGATTGTGCCACTGCACTCCAGCCTGAGCAACAGAGCAGACTCTGTCTCAAAAAAAAAAAAAGCCGGTGGTGGTGGTGCACACCTGTAGTCCCAGCTACTCAGGAGGGTGGGGTAGGAGGATCGCTGGAGGCCAGGAGTTTGAGGCTACAGGGAGCTGTGACTGCGCCACTGCACTCCAAACTGGGAGACAGAGTGAGACCCTGTCTCAATAAACAAACAAAAAATGGAAATACCAGGTTGTAAAGTCTGGGTGATTATAATTTTACTAGCCTGACAAATTGCCTTCCACACGGGGACAACCAGCGTGCATTCCCACCAGCAACAGCTCACTCTGCCCATATCCCCACATGTGCCACAGCACTGGGAGTTATCAAGTTTTTTTTGTTTTTTTGGGTTTTTTTGTTTTTTTTTTAAGAGACAGGATCTCACTCTCTCACCCAGGCTGAGTGCAGTGGTGCAATCATGGCTCACTGCAGCCTTGGCCTCCTGGGCTCAAGCGATCCTCCGGCCTCAACCTCCTGAGTAGCTGGGACTACAGGCACGTGCCACCACCCCTGGTGATTTTTTTTCATCTTTGCCAACCTGGGGAGGGAGGAGAGTGTTATTCCATCTTGTGGGTTGCTGGTGAGGCTGGGGTCTTCCCTTGGGTTTGGATGGGTGCTGTCACCTTGGTCTACGGATTGCCCCTCTGACCCTGTTTTGGTCTCTCTCTTACCCGCCACGCCCTGCGGCTTAGATATCTCTGCGACTTTACCTACTACACCTCTCTGTACCAGAGTCACGGTCGATCAGCCTTCGTCCATGTGCCCCCACTGGGGAAGCCATACAACGCGGACCAGCTGGGCAGGGCACTGAGGGCCATCATTGAGGAGATGCTGGACCTTCTGGAGCAGTCAGAGGGCAAAATCAACTATTGTCACAAACACTGAGGGATGCTCAGGTCTCCTAAGACCTCATCCTGCTGGGGACCCCACGAGGGGACATCCACCCTCTGGGTGTGGCCAGGAAAAGACAAGCTCTTCAGCTTGGGGATCCGATGTGGAAGATTCTGATCTGCCCACCTCCTCTTCCTCCTTCTCTACAAAAGCTCCAGTTGATTTGAGGGAAGTGGGTAAATTTTTTTTTCTCCCATTTTCCTCCCTGCATCTGGGGACACAACTGCCGTGACCAGGGAGGCCAGCCTGGGAGGTCCAGATGCCCAGGGAGAATCTTGGTCTGGTGGATCCATGAGCTGTGATACCATGGCTGGGGCCACGTGTTCACCTGCTTTCCTGTCCATTGGTGAAGGAATTTCAGAATTCACTTTATATGCAAGACTGGCTTTTACCAAATTTAAAAGCCTCTCGATGAGTCCTCGACCTTGAACTGTGCTCAATAGCCTGGCCCTTTCTGGGGCCACCCTGGGATATGGCATTTTTTCTTTTTTTCTTTCTTTCTTCTTCTTCTTCTTTTTTTTTTTTTTTAAATACAATAGTGCTAGTTTGGGCACAGAGTAATTTATATTCCCTTTGGTTAAAATGCAGGCTTTTTAGCCAACTACAAAAGTGTCTCCCCCCCTCCACTCACCCACCGGGGTGAGGCCACTTTTACCTCCTGCCCTGAAAATTGGACTTAAGATGCCATGTCTTGGCCGGGCGCAGTGGCTCATGCCTGTAATCCCAGCACTTTGGAAGGCCAGGGTGGGCGGATCACTTGAGATCAGGAGTTCAAGATCAGCCTGACCAACATGGTGAAACCCCACCTCTACTAAAAATACAAAAATTAGCCGGGCACGGTGATGCATGCCTGTAGTCCTAGCTACTCGGGAGGCTGAGGCTGGAGAATCGCTTGAACCTGGGAAGCAGAGGTTGCAGTGAGCTAAGATTGCACGGCTGCACTCCAGCCTGGGTGACAGAGTGAGACTCTGTCTCAAAACAATTGGACTTAAGATGGCATGTCTTTGTTTTAGGGCCAAAAATGAGGCCCCCTTGCTTAAGGCATGGGGTCTGTGGCCAGGCGACGGGGTGGGACTGCCGCTCCAGATGTGGCCATGGGGGTGGTGGTCCTTTCAACACCAAGCTATGAGCTGTTGCCATGGAGACCAGGGCCACCTGTGGAAAGGCGGATTTTGTCTGCTTTTGACTTTTCTTTTTTAATATGTAAAACTCCACAGCAGCGGAAAAACCCCCCACTTCTGGCCTGGAGCTTCAAGGTTTTGGTGCTGGGACGAGTTTGTTGTTCTCCTTAGCAGGGTGGCGCGGGGGGCTCAAAACGGGGGCGCGGGAGCTGGAGTTGGCAGAGCTTTGCATGTCCCGGCATGTCTGAGCAGGAGGAATTCCGGGCGGCCAAAGGGTTTTATGTAGATTGCTTTTGGACACTCGCCCAGGAGTCAGGAGTCGATTTTTATCTCACTTCCTGGTAACCTTGAACTTACCAGGCAGGGATAAGATGATGTAACCTTCCTCAGATGATATAAGTTCAGCCAGATCTTGCTGCCCATTAGGGAGAGAGGACGACCCCCACAGTGAAACTAATTGAGTGAAATGCACGTTCTGGAAATCAGTTTCTATTTTGGCCTGGGGGAATGTGGCTATACTGCTTCCCTGAGTGTGACACAGTTGGAATCTAATCTTGTTGGTTTCCCAACATCTAGGTTTTTTTTTTTTTTTTTTGTGATAGGATCTTGTTCTGTTGACCAGGCTGGAGTACAGTAGTGTGATCATGGGTCACTGCAGCCTCCCCCTCCTGGGCTCAAGTGATCCTCCCATCTCAGCCTCCTGAGTAGCTGGGACTACAGGCATGCACCACCACACCTGGCTAATTTTTAAATTTTTTATACAGACAGGGTTTCGCCATGTTGCCCAGGCTGGTCTCGGACTCCTGGACTCAAACTGATCCTCCTTTCTTGGCCTCCCAAAGTGCTGGGATTACAGGCATGAGCCACTGTACCCAGCCCAGTTCTTTCTTAAAGCAGCTGAGAGTTTTGTTTTCTTCAGCGTTCACCTTCCTTGTCTCCAGTTCCGATGCTGGCAGTGGTTCCTACCTCTATTAGGTTTCTAGATCGTTTGGGAACGGGGTTGATGGGTTTCTGTGAAACACATTTTCCAAGTTTTGGGCTTTCTCTGGAGGGGAAGGTGGATGCTGGTGGGTGACTTGCAGTGGGCGCCTGGCAGTGGGTGTGGACTGTGACTGGTAGGTGGAAATGAGTAGGGACACTATTGTTCCCTCCATGCCAGCCTTCTTTTTGCTGGAAATGCCCCCTCCACACCCCTGGTAGCTCTCTGTGTCCTGAGAAATCCAGAGTGTGGGAGACATCACTGCATCTGTCCCCCCAGCTCCTGTGAAGGGAAGCTGCGGCCTCTTTTGAATGTGGGGAACAACTGAAGACTCAGGGATCACCCAGAGGTCTGGTGGAAAACAACTTCAGGCTTCATCTTGCTCTATTCCTCAGAGGTCTGGTCTGTGGGCCTCTGAGAAGAAAACAGGTCTAGCCAAGACAAGGGCAAAATGGGGAAGGGGGTGTGCCAGGCCTGAACTGAGCTAAGCACCTGCCCTGGGCTCCACACTTCTTTCTTTGGCTTCATTTCGCCTCTGTGTTTAAAGCACTGTGTGACATAGCTCCTCAGAGATATAACCTATTGTCTGCTCATTGTCTAGTGTGTGTGTGTCATCTTTGTGTTCTTGCAGTGGTTTCACATTTCCTTACCCAGTCAAGCCAGTATCCCATCCTTCCTCATAATGCACAACATTTGGCTCATTTTATTTTTCTCATTGTTATTTTTTATTTTTATTTTTTGAGATGGATTCTCACACCGTCACCCGGGCTAGAGTGCAATGGCGTGATCTCGGCTCACTGCAACCTCCACCTCCTGGGTTTACACAATTCTCCTGCCTCAGCCTCCCGAGTAGCTGGGATTACAGGCGCCCGTCACCACACCTGGCTAATTTTTGTATTTTTAGTAGAGATGCAGTTTCACCATGTTGGCCAGGCTGGTCTTGAAATCTTGACCTCAGGTGATCCACCTGCCTTGGACTCCCAAAGTGCTGGGATTACAGGTGTGAGCTACTGCGCCTGGCCGAGTTTTTTACAAATATTTTTCTTTTGGTGGAACTCATCTATGCACTCTCTAGTGTGTTTTTCCACCTTTGTTGGGTCTCGGCTTAAAATATCCTCATGTGGGCTAGGTGTGGTTATTCACACCTGTAATCCTAGCACTTTGGGAGGTTGAGGCAGGAGAATCCCTTGAGCCAGGAGTTCAATACCAGCCTGGGCAACATAGCAAGAGACCCCATATCTACCAAAACATACAAAAATTAGCCAGACGTGGTGGTGCATGCCTGTGGTCCCAGATACTCAGGAGGCTGAGGCAGGAGGATCACCTGTGCCTGGGAGGTTGAAGCCCCAGTGAGCCATGATCACAACACTGTAGTCCAGCCTCGGTGACACAGCAAGACTCTGTCTCAAAAAAAAAAAAAAAAAAAAATCCTCATGCAAGAAGGTAAGGACCAAGTCCATTCCCTCTTGCCTCATTTTCAGAGCCTGGGGTAGGGGCTACAGGTGGCATAGGAAGGGTCTGCAAAGTGAGTGGGACTTGGCAGGTGTTGGGAAGAGGAATAGGGGTGGCAAGTTCAATGGTAGAAAGACAGGCTGAGGGGTATGGTGGGAAGGCTGGGGGAGAAAGGTGAGAAGTGATTGGGGGGGCTTCCCTGATGAGTCCTCATGGAGGGTGCTGAGGCAGGGAACAGGGGTGCAGGGACAGTGATCAGGGCACCTGGTGCCTGACCAACTTGATGATGGCATCTCTTTTAAGATGTCCAAGTCTGTGCACTTTTATTCCTTTATTCGGCCCCTAGCACCCCCTCCCCACCCCAAAGAAGGTCAGTGGCATGTGTGTGGGGATGTAGCTCAAAAAAGAAATAAGATGGAGTGGAAAGGAAAGAAAGGAAGATGCAGGAATTCAAGGTGGGTGGGCTGAGCTTGGGGCCACCTAGCCCACCTGCTCCAATCAAGGGCTGGCACAAGCCTGAGCCCACTTGGAGAGGCAGGGCTGGGCAGGGACAGGGGGTGGGGGCCAAAATCACAGCTTCCCCATCAGAGCCAGATGTGTGGAGGAAATGTC